>NC_058377.1:113035440-113368513 GCF_018350175.1 Felis catus | reverse complement strand
CATGCCCCCGAGTCGGGGTTCAGCCGGCCCGGCCGTGTGGGTGAGGGGGCTGCGTGGGGTCAAAGGACACAAGACCTGGTGTGCGGCGGGGACCGAAGGCCTCGGGCACGCGTGTGGCCGGTTGGGGCTCCGGGTGGAGGATGGGGAGTGCGGGGCCGGGGGAGGGAGGGCAGGGCACGCACGCAGGGACACCCACAAAGTGCCGCCTCCCGCCTTGGGGAACGTGCCGCACGCCCAGAGTAAGACACACGGACACAAGAAGTTAGGAGACGAAAATCGCCCACCCGTCTCTTCACCCAAACACGGACACAGCTAGCATTTTGGTGTATTTCCTTCCAGTCTTTTTTCTGTGCCCGTATTTTTTTTTTTTAAAGGAACTTTAAATCGCCCTCCTGAGCAGGGCTGCTGGCCGGGAAGGGAGCTGCTGCACTGCTGGGGGGAGGGTGAGCCTTGGCAGCCCGCATGGCCAGCTGTGCTGGTCGCCAAGCCAGAGGCTCTGCTCGCCATCCCAGACCTCCCATTTTCCTAGAAAACACAATTGTTCTGCCCTGAAAACTGAGGCCCAGATTCTGGCCTAGACCAGGCAAAGGCGGCCAAGGAATTAAAGCATCGGAGAACTGGGACGGTCTTAATGGAAGTATGACTTCACTGTCGCCGGGAGCAGGGCGCAGCCCTCTCTCTCCTCCCCAGGGTCCAGCCCTCCCGGGAGCCCGGGGGTCCGGATGAGCTGCCCTGTGGACTCCGCCCCGGGCCCGGCCAGGCCTGGCCGTCCCTTGCCTCTCCTCATCTCCGGCCCCTCGGAGGTAGGGGTTGCGAGCCTCTCGGGACCGGCACTTGCCCTCCCAGGGGCCCTCGCCTGAAGGGGGCAGTGTGTCGCTGTACCTGCGGAGGAACCGCTTCCCCTCCCCCCAGCCGCTGCAGCTGGGGACCAGGGAGGTGGTCTAGGGCCCTGGCCCCTGCCTGCCCGTGGTGGGGGAGGCAGAGCCCGCGGTCTGTGACACAGAAACGGGGAGAGCAGCGCCCTCCCTTTCGGTTTGGAAAAACACACCTGTGGAACCCCTCGCTGCCCCTCGCTGCGGGGCCCCTGTGCTGTTCCCAGGATTAAACCAAACAGTGCACATTCTTCTCTGGCAGGCGCAGGCCCCACCCGCCCTGGACAGCCAACCGACGTGCACATTTCAGTCTCCTACAACGCCAGGGCCGGGTGCTTCTCGGGGGTCAGGTGGCTCACCCTTGGCCCGCGGGGCTTTGGAGATGGCACTTGTCACCTCGGGTGCTCAGAAAGCAGCCCCGCTTTCCAGCCACCGTTGCGCCGCTCTCGCCTTCTGTATACAAGTGATGCAGACATGAAAATATGTATTTGTGTTCTTTTTCCTTTCCTTTTTTTTTTTTTTTTTTTTTTTTGAAAGAACATTTGAATCCTGGACGAAGCTTCAGCCCTGTCACTTGACAACTGTATAATATAACCCAGGGCACTTGAATCTCAGCCCCGAGCCTCTGAGATGGGGCAGCCAGTGCTCTCGCCAGGTCCCAGGCCTGTGAGCCTCTGAATGTAGACACATTCTTCGAGGCTTACCGGTCACTTTCCTGTGCTCTCTGGGAATGTCACGGGCAGAGATCCCTTCGCTCAGCCCTTCTCCCGGGTGTGACTAAGTCATGTCTGTGCGGTTTCCTGCTGGAAGTCTGCCCCTCACCCCCACGGGCTGTGAGCTCCGAGTTTATTTACAGCTCTCTGAGTGCTAGTCAAGGCACAGCACCTTTGCACGTGCTCTCAGGACATTCTGATCCCTCCTTGGTGACGTGCCTGTTGCCCATTTTTCCTTAGATTGTTTGTCTTTTTCTTACAGATCTGCATGAGTTCTTTGTATTTCAAGGGCACCATTCCTCTGTAGCCGTCTTTTCACCCTGGAAGGTGGTGCTTGATGACCAGGTCTCAGTTTTAGTGTCGCGGAACCCACCGGTCTTTCCCCGCGTGGATATTGGAACTTTCAGGAAGCCCTTCCAAAGCCTGAGGTCATGACTCGATTCTAGATTCGGTTCCACAGGCTTCAGAGCTTTGCTTGTCTTCGTTAGGTCTTCAGTCGCCCGGAATGCTAAGAATGAAGTTTTGGTGTGAGGCATGAGGGTCCGATGGGACGTTTCTCCCACGTGGACGGCCAACTGTCCCCAGACATCCTCTGCCTGCCGCGTGAGGCCGCCTGGGGTACACAGCTAAGCGTCCCTGTGCAGGTGGGCTATTTCCGGACACTCGGCCCCGTCCTGCTGGCCCGGCTGCCACGCTCCGTATCCACAACACGCCGTCTCGATGACCACGGCTTTTCGAGAAACGCCGGTGCCTGGTGGAGCGAGCGCTCCCACCCCGCTGCTCTTCAAGAACGTGGTCGATTTAGCTTTTTGCTTTTCCAGACCAATTGTAGAATCGGGTGCCAGGGCTGTGAAGGTCTGAGGAGACTCTTCGCTACGGAGCCTTCTCGGCAACGGAGCAAAAGCGTATTTCCGAATTCAGTTCTATCTTCCTGAATGCCTCTCACTAAGGTTTGGTAATTTCCCCCTTAGAGTGCTTGTACGTCCTTCATTAATACCGAAGAGTTTTCCCTACTATCGTATACAGGATTTGCTTATCTTTCGACTTCAGGGTTTTTTTTAGTTTTTTGCTTCAGCTTTCAGAATGCTTTTTCTTATTTACGTGAAAGGCAAAACTAGCAGTCCCCACCCCCACTTTTACCGGCCTCCCCTAATGCCCCCGCCTTCTGTAATCATTGCACCGTTATTAAAACTAAGAAGTTGCAACACTATTATGAGGCACAGTCCAGCTCACTCGTGCGGGTTTTCCCAGTTCAACTACTAATGTCCTTTTTCCGTCCCAAGACCCACCGAGTACGGTTACCGAGTGCGCTCCTATCCAGCAGGTGTCTTCCGATCTGCAAAAACGCCTCCTCGGTCCTCCCTTGCTTTTCGTCGACCTGGACGCTTGAGGAATACGTCCGGGTTTGTCTGGCATCTCGGGAGCCTGGGGGTACAGGTTTGGGGGGAGAATGCCACGGACGTCAGCTTTGCCCGCCGCGTCGTATCAGGGTCCACGACATCAGCATGGTCTGTCACTGGTGTTGCTAACCATGACCCGTGCGGTTGAGATGGTGTCAGACAGGTCCCTCCGCTCCCCGGGCACCGGTTTCCCGTTTCTATAGCCTGGTGGTTGGAGCGAGTCCTGAGTCGGCTGTACTCCGGGGGAGGGGGCTCGTGCCCCACCTCCCCCAGGACAAGAGTGTGGAGGGAACAGCTGTCACAGCCACCACAGCGGCAAGGAAATATCTGAGGCGAGACACTCTGAAGTTTCTCCTTGAAGCTTCACCTGCCAATTTGACCGTCCACCCGTGGAGGAAGATTTGTCCCTCTCTCCCGGTCGTTTGTTTGTTGATTTGTATCCGTACGGACTCAGGCCTACCTCTTTTTTGGGCCGGAATTCAGTACTATTATTTATTTGTGTCACTCAAAACGTTCTAGCTTTGGCCATTGGATTGACAGTCCTTTTGGGTTAGCTCCTGCGTCCGTCTGACATGTCTCCTGTCCCTTCCACTTGTGTTTTGCGTGTCCCCTTCCTTTCTGGCACTGAACAGCGCTTGAGGCTCGTCGTGTATGTGCCTTGCCCCAGAATCCTCATTTGGCCAGAGAGCCCTGGTTCCTTTTACCGGGAAGCGAGTGACTTTCAGGCACCAGGTCTGGTACTGGGTGTGACCGCTGCTCCTGGGCCGGCACTGCTTCTGGACTTCCCAGTGGGCAGGGCCAGGGGGTGTGTGCCCACAGCCCGAGTACACACGTGTGGTATATTTAGCGAAGTAGGAGTTCATACCAACATTTCTGGCCACAGGACTCCTTCCTGCCCCGCCCACCCACTCCACACACACACTCGGTGTGTTACTTTCTTTACTTATTTGTTTAACCCGTGTATGTGCGGTTCCCCCCTCCCCCCCCCCAGAAGCGTAAGTACCGGCCGGAGCGCTAACGGTTATGGCAGTCAAGAGACTGTTTCCCAAGGCTTCGTAGGCCGCCTCCTCCTTCCCTTCCTCTCCGTGCCGTGTGGTAGGTACTGTCATACGTTCCTAACACGGAACTCACTTTTTTCACGGTCTGCTTTCATTCCTAGGACCCTCCAACAGGCTGGCTGGGGCTTTTTTTTTTTTTTTCTTTGTATACAGTAAAATTCATTCCTGGAGATCTGCAGCCCTGTGGGTTTTGACAGATGCCTGGATTCGTGTGTCCCCCACCATAGCACCCTACGAAGGAGTTCGACAGCTCTAGGAGTTTCCTTGAGCGTGCCTTTGGAAGTCAGATACTCCCCCCTCCCAAACACTAGCAACCATTGATCTGGTTTATGTCCTTGTAGTTTTGCCTTTTCCAGAATGTCATATAAATGGAATCATATAATGTGCGGCCTTTTACATCTGGCTTCTCTCACTGCTGAGCAAAATGCATCCGAGCGTCCCCCACGTTGCCGCAGGACCTCTTAGTTCATTTCCTTCGGGTCCTGGGTGCTGTTGCACTGTACGGACGTGGCGGTATGTCCCTTCACCGACTGAAGGACATCTCGGCTGTTTCCGGGTTTTGGCGACTGTGAGCGAAATTGCTGTGCACGCTTACGTACAGGTGTTTGTGAACGTGGATTTCTGACTCGCTTGGGTAAATCCCTGGGGGAAGGACTCCTGGATCACATGGCAAGTGCACGGTCAACTCTGTAAGAGACCGCCCAAGTCTTTTCCAAGGTGGCTGCATCGTTCTGCACTTCCGCCAGCGGCTGGAGAGTTCCAGGCGCTCCGTGTCCTCCTGCTTGCGTGGCAACGTCAGGCTTCGGTTTCTGTTTTTTGATTTCAGCCATTCTGGTGAGGGTGCCGTGGCATCTCGCTGTGGTGTTTTTTTTTTTTTTTCAGCGTTTATTTTTATTTTTGGGACAGAGAGAGACAGAGCATGAACGGGGGAGGGGCAGAGAGAGAGGGAGACACAGAATCGGAAACAGGCTCCAGGCTCCGAGCCATCAGCCCAGAGCCCGACGCGGGGCTCGAACTCACGGACCGCGAGATCGTGACCTGGCTGAAGTCGGACGCTTAACTGACTGCGCCACCCAGGCTCCCCATCTTGCTGTGGTTTTAACTTGCATTTCCCTAACAGCTGCCGGTGTCGACTGAGCTGGCCATCTTTTTAGGTACTTGCTTGTAACTCACTTCATAAATCGGGTCGGGGGCTTTCCTGCTATCTGCTTGCACGAGCTCTTCGTATATTCTAGATACAAGCCCTTGACCAAACAGCTGACGTGGAAACGCTTTCTTCAAGTCCATGGCTTATCTCTGCATCCCTTAGTGGCGTCTTTTGCACAGCAAATGCCTGGGATTTTGATCAAGTCCAACATTTCCATTTCTGCCCCTCACAGATTGAGCCTGTAGTCTTGTGCTTCAAAACTCAGCGCCAAACCCGAGGTCCGGAGATTTTCTTTTGTGATTTTTCTCAAGAAATTTTAGTTTATGCTTTAGTCTCTTAGGAGTGTATCCAATACCTTTACATTTTCAGATTGTTGACGATCACCGTAACGTTAGGCAGAAATGCCAAATGTGTTAAAACTTACACATAACATTCGTACGTTTATATTACAAATAATTTAGGAGGCAGCCATATTACTCTGAAGTGGGAAGATCTTCCTTTTTCACAAAACAAAAGATAGCTGTTATCACCTTAAACACATAAAACACTCTCTATGATAAAAACAACCATCCTAAGGGCTGAAAGACCAAAGATTGACGGGGGGAGATATCCATGCCTGATGTAACAAAAAGTTAACATCTTTAATATATAAACACTTCCTACAGATTGACAAGCAAAAATGGGCAAGAGATATGAACAGGCAATTCTGCAAAAGGAAATGCAAATGGCCTCCAAGCCACAAAAGGCATTCAGCACAAAAGGAAAACAAGATCCGGTCTTCATCCACGCGTGGCACGCCCCGGGGAAGGGTGCCAAGGGCTGGTTCGTGCCTGGATGTGGGGGAGCTGTCATATTCACACACCGCTTGCTGGTGGAGTCTGAATTGCTAGTTTCTTGGGAAAGCAATCCAGCAACATCTATTAAAATTACCTAGGGAGCACCCTCTCACCCAGCCCCGGTGTCAGGTTTCCATACAAACGGGTGGCTCAGCATCGACTCAAAGTAATGGCTTAAAGCTAAGAGAGCCTAAGGAGCTATCAAACACCGAATGGTTGAGTTAACCGTGGCAGGCGTGAACCAGACTATTATCCAACTACCAAAACGCAGCCCCACATCTGTATACCTGCAGAAAAATGAGATGAGCGTGTCTCAGAGTGACAGGGACAGCGCTGTCCCATGTGGGTTAAAAAAAAAAAAAAAAAGAGGTCTTACCTGGTGTCAGCGGCCGCTGAGCAGAGAGAGATGAGCTAGGAATCCCGTCGGTGGTTGACCTTGGAGGAGAGCCTTCGTGGACCTTTGAACTGTGTCACTTTCTACAATGAGTACTTAATTTCTTTTACAATAAAAACGTCAACTGAAGGGAAAAAAAAATCAATCCACACTGAGAATCAGGGGATGGATAACGTATTCTCAGCAGCGCTGAGCACCAGCACCAGACTGTAGGGGGTGGGCCCGGGAGCCTGAACGTTACCCTGACCCTTCGTGGCGGGTATGGGTCGCAGATGTGACGCTGTGAACCGAGCGAGGGGCCGGGAGCTCACCGGCTGCCCCTCTCTCCCAGGCTTGCCACTCCTTGCAGGCAGGAGCGCGACTGCCCTGGGTCTCCGCTGACGTGAGGCCCTCCGTCTGCGTGACGGGGACGGCATGGTGGCGGGGGTCCGGGTCCCTCACCGGACCTGTGCCTGTCGGCCGTGTTTTATCGTTGTGCCTGAACGTTCAGGGTGAACCCGGAGACAGACCTAGATGCCCGGGCTGAGCCCTCGCCCTGCCCGGGTGTCGGGGGCCCTCCACTGGTCCCCAGCCTCGGGCTCGGGGGGGGCCGCCTCAACCCCCACACCGGATCCCCGTGCGGAGGCCCCGTGTACCGTCCCCGTCCCTCGCGCATCCCTGCAGGCGCATGTCCTGTCAGTCTGTGGGAGGGCTCGGGGCGTGCAAGTCTGCCCCGCGGCGGGGTGGGGGGCGGGGGGGCGGACACGCGAGCCCGGCTCTGGCCAGCCCCGGGCCCTTCCCCGGCGAGCCTTGCGTGGAGGCCTAACGTGCTGCCCCACACCTTTGCCCACAGTGAAGAGCCCCATGCTGCTGGAAGTGAGCACGACCCACTTTTTGAGAACCAACAGCGTGGCCGAGGACCTGGATCTGGAGGGGGAGACGCCGCTGGTCCCCATCACGCACGTGTCACAGTGAGTGGCCGCTCGCCCGCGGAGAACGGGCTGGAGGGGCGCGGGGCTCAAGAGGGCCGCCTCGGTGCCGCTCCGGGGCCCAGGCCTGCTCTCCCGGAGCCCGCCGCTTGCCGCCCGCCCTCGGCAACCTGGGGCCACCGGCGGCCAGGGGCCGGCTCCAGCGCCCAGGCACCGAGCGGGGAGGAGAGCGGGGGCGCCTCCCGCCAAGTCTGGGAACACGATCCTCTTGTTTGGACTTATGGAAAACCAAACTGATCATTTTC
Organism: Felis catus; assembly: GCF_018350175.1. Classification (NCBI taxonomy): domain Eukaryota; kingdom Metazoa; phylum Chordata; class Mammalia; order Carnivora; family Felidae; genus Felis; species Felis catus. The sequence continues at coordinate 113,360,880 of NC_058377.1, read as the reverse complement.
CACTCGTTTTTGTGCTCTGAGCGTCTGAGAAGATTGTTTTTCTCTCCCCTCGCCCCCTCCCCCGCCCCCCAAAAGAGAGACGACTTTGTTTTTCAGCAGTGTTTCCCCGTAGAACCCTGGCCAGAGCCAAGGGGCAGATGCCGCTGCTGTCCTCAGGGGCTCCTTCAGGTGGAGGAAATGGCTGATTTTCCACGCCTTCCACTTGGCCTTCCCCCGAGGCACAGCTGGCCTGGGACGCACGCCCGTCCTCCCCCGCCATCCCGGCATGGCCAGGCCAATCCCCAGGGCCCGGCCATGGTGTGATTCCCTTGCGATGTATGACTCAGTGCTCCCGGCAGGGGCACCCAGTGGTGACAGCACGTGGTGGGGTCAGTGGGGCACTCGGGCGCTGTCTGGCCGCCGCCCCGTCGGGGACTCCCCGGAGGAGTCCTGTGTTGGGACGTGCGCGCTCCCCTCAGCCCTTCCCAGAGTCACTTGCTGACACGGTGTCCTCTCCACGGACGTTTCTCTGGAGGGTGTGTCCGTTCTCCCAGGGTCTCAGGGTCGTCGTGAGCCGTGTGCGCTTCTGTCAGAGCGAGGCCCTAGGCCTGCCGCCTCTGCCCGGCAGGTGACTGGGGACTGAGACAGCCGGGACCCAAATGGCAGGGCCTCCTGGCCGCCCACGAGGGACTGGCAGAGTCGGGTGGCCAGCGAAAGAGGAAAGCAGGACTGTCTCAAGATGGTACCGTGATCAGACAGGACAGGACCTGCCCGCCGTCTTTCCCTGCGCAGCACCCCCTCCCCCCAGGTTCACGGGGGGGGGGGGGGGCCAGGCCTCACCCGGTGGTGGTGGGGGAGGGCAGTGTGCACAGGACCTGTTTACCGGACTCGCGTGAGCCCGCTGGGGCCCTGGGAAGCAGGGGTGACTACTCCTCATGGACCCGGCAGCAGAGGGGGCTTCTGGGCCCCCATCCACCCTGGAGATGACCGGACAGGCTTGCTGGGCGAATGCGCCAGGGCAGAGGTGAACAGCCAGGGAAACCAGGCCGTGCGGGTCCAGGCCGGGGCCCGAAGGCAGAGTGCAGACTCAGGCACTTGGGCCGAGGCGTTTTCAGAGTCCAGGGCACAAGAGAGACCGCAGGGTGCTAAAAGCCGGCGTTCCGTGGCTGGTGTTGTGTGCGACTCCGGTGGCAGTGGCTACTCGGGGCAGGGACAGCCATGACCCTCAGGCAGGTGGATTCCACGCGGGCGTCACGGTTCCCGCTGCCCCTTCTCGCCGCTCTCTCCCGTCAGCGCGTTCATTCTCCCAGCTGTGGCCCAGCCCCTCGACACACACGAGGAGCCCCACCCTGGAAGGACAGGGCTGCCTCACCAGCTCCCTGGCCCTGCGAGATCCCCACAGGGAGGCCCAGGGTGAGGGTGATAAAGGACTGGGGATCCAGGGGGCCCACAGCCAAGCCCGCAACGGTCACCCCTTCGGGGTGAGGGCCGTCAGCATGCACCAAGCTTCCCGGGGCCACGGCCTGCCCACCTGCCCGGGGAGCCCCGGGAGGCGATCCAAGCCAGCAGAGGCAGTGTCATCAGGGGCACTGGGCCACTTCTCTTCTAAAACTGCGGCCGTCAGACTGGAGCGGCCCGGATGCTTGCTGCGGATTGGGTGCTTCGCCGTCCCAAACGCCCGCCGTGGGCCTTCTCGGGCCAGCGCTCCCAGTGTGGCAGGTTGGCTGGGGGGTGGGGTGAGGTGGGGGGGTGTCTCCTGTCACCCCCGGTGCTGTCCGGGCCTACACCCCAGTCCTTGCCCAGCCGGGTCCCCATGCTAGAACCTATAAGGGCTTCTCCCAGCAGATCTGTCCACCACACTTGGTCTGTGGTGGGTGCTGGGAGCAGGGAGCCGAGGTGTCAGTAGAGGGGCCACCTCAAGGCATCGCTGTCCCATCAGGTCAGGGTCAAGGTGGAGACCGCAGGGCATCTGTGTGAACGTGTCCTTGGTACAGGGTGCTGTGCCCTGGGGAGCCCCGGTGAAGGGCGTGTGATGTGGGCCCAGGGAGAGGTGGGGGGGCCTCAGAACCTAGACTGCAGGCTGGGCAGAGGCCCCCCCCACCACGGCTGGCAGAGGTGGCTCTGGGGGCGCCACGACTGCCCTCCGTGCCTTCACCTCCTGCCCGGCACTCCTCCTGACGGATGCCCCCAACTGAACAGCTCCGGCTGCTTGGGGACACGTCAAGGCTGCTGCAGGCAGCCCGGCCCCGCGGGCACCTGCCTTGGTGTGTGTGAGAGGGGCAGGGGTGTGCACGGGGGTCTCGCAGGGGGCAGAGAGGGTGGGAAGCAGTTGCTGACAAACAGATTCGTCCTTCTCCAGCGTTTTACTGATGTTCAATGTATTACCACGTTGGGTCGGATCCAGGATTCAAATTAAAAGCATAAATAAAGACACATTTTGTTTCCATCTCAAGCTCTCCCCACCCGTTGGGCCCCAGGGAGGTGAGGTCACTGCAGCCTTGATTACGGGAAGGTCCCTGGGGCTGGGCGAAGCTCCTCTTTCCGGGGCCTCTGGCCGGGATGAGGGGCGGGGAGCCGGGGGCCCTGAGCAGCCCTGGTGCAATCTAGGGAGTCGCCGGGGCGTACCGTGTCAGGGAGACAGAGTGCTCTCGGCCACCCCAGCCCCCCACGCGAGCCCCGGAGACCCCATGCAGCCCTGCCCCGGCCCCAGCTCTAGGGAGCCGGGCCACAGCCTGATGCACCCCTTCCAGGCAGACCGGCTTCCAGGGCCAGCGGAAGGGAGCCCCGTGCACACCTGCGTCCCCCACCCAGAGCCTTGCCACAGGGTTTCCGAGGGGCCGGCGTAAGGTAGAGATGGGACATCTAGGACAATGGCGGGGGGGGGGGGGGCGGGAAAGCCCCCTCCCCAACTCTGAGAGAGGAGGGGAGCCCTGCCCCCAACAGGAGCCGGGAGGAGTTCCTGGGCTCCTGCCCCATCTACTTCCTTGTGGCCACTGACAGGACAGTGGCGGGGGGTTGGGGGGGCACCTCTGTGTGCATCCTTGTGCCTCCCCATCTGCAGCCATCAGATTCCCACCCGTCTTCCCAACATCTGCTCGGCCAACCTCACCCCAGGGAGGCCCAGGCAGCCAAGCCCTCTGGCTGTCGAGGCCTCCACGCCAGCTCCCTGAGCCCCGAGTATGGGGCCTGGGACCCTTCTGGGGCTCTGTCTCCTCTCAGGCTCTCTCTCCCTGGGAGTCCTGAAGCCCCAGGCTGGGAGGGGCTCCAAGACGTGGCTCCCACCCCCCGGCAGGCAGGACCCGCACCGGGGCCAGGCCGGCCTCACCTGAGATGAGGTGGTGAGGGGTGTGGGTGCCTCGGCATGCCTGTTAGCACACCTGAGTGGGCAGCTAGGCCCGAACTGGCCTCAACATGAGGCCCCGACTGGGACCGCGTACGGGTGTGGCCTGGGTGCCCCTCTCCCAGGGGCCTTGGGACACGGCAGCCATTTCCACGAAGCCCCCTCCACCCCTGCGGCCAAGCCAGCCAAGCATGGCCAGGAGTCCACGTCTGTCCCACTGGCTGCACGCGGACACCCAAGGCAGGTTGTGTGAGAGGCCAGGCCCACCAGGACCGCTGCCGCCTATGCCCCCCCCCCCGACGGGTTCCTCCGGAAGTGGTGACCCCCGGCCCCCTCCACGTCTTCTGTCACAGCATCCTGAACAGGCGAGGCTCAGCTCCTGTCTACCAGTCGCCCCCAGCCCGTCCTGCTCCGCCGGGGACAGTATAGCGGGACACCCTGGGCACAGATGGGCACGGGGAGGGCCTTCCAGGGAAGGCAGAGCTGAGGCTGAGGCACTGCGGGGCCCCTACCAGGTGGCCACGAGCAACTGTGTGCTTGTGGGCCATCCTGTGACAGGACAGCCTGTAGGTCCTTGAGCAAAACCAGCCCCGTGTGCCTTAATTAGAATTTCCGTGTCTCCGGCTTTCTCCTGGGCCCTGCAGTCTCATGCCGAGACGCTCGATCTCCCTTTTCCAGCAAGGCCCCCGCGGCCCAGCTTTCACCCGCGTCACTACTAAGGTCACCTGAATTCTGCGTTTGCCAGGGAGGCCAGGGCCAGCCCCACGCCTTCTGGAAACGGGGCAAGTGTCACAAGGCTCGGCCCTGTACTCAGCTCCAGGGACGGCGGGGCTAGCTCTTTGGATGGGACCAGGGTTGCCAGGGGCATTTCAGGGACCCCAGGGCCAGCTGCGGCTCGCTCCCGCGGACCCTGGTGGAGGCCCAGGCACTGTGTGAGTGGCCACCTCCTTGTTCTGCAAACCTTGGTGGGGAAGGACGACGAGGCTGCTTCGGGGCCAGAGAACAGGGGGAAGAGGGAGGGGGCCTTCCAGGCACATCAGAGACCGGTCTCTTTCCGGACCGGTGTCCCGTCTTCTCGGAGCTCCAGACCACCTCCGTCCGCGCGAGGTGCCAAGGAAACCCCGTGGGAGCCCGCCCGGGAGTGCCGTGTGGAGCTGCCTGAGTCAGAGCCTCCCAGCCCCGGCCAGCTCAGACCCGTCTCTGAAATGCACGGGGGGATTAAATGTTCTCCTAATTAAATTAAAAGCGAGGCGGAGTGGCTCAGTGGGAAAGGGACGGGACTAGGAATCAGATGCCCTGGATCTGGCTCCCAGCCTGCACCGGCCCAGCTGCAGGCCGGCCCCTGAGGCCCCTGCTCCGGGGAGTGGGCCCTCTTCTAGGTGGAAGGCCCAGAGGAAAGCGGAAGGCTTCTTACGTCCTTTGGGGACCGTGACAGTGAACTCCTGGCCCCGGGCCACTCCCATGGCGGGGCTCCGTGCTCTCCAAGGGCAGGGCTTTGGTGAGGCCGGCCCCGGCCAGGCAGGCAGTGCTGGAGGAGGTCAGGGACAGGAGGGCATCCACTTGCTAGAGACGGCTGGAGGACTGCAGTGACTCCAGAGGTCACGCCGGTGTTGCTATGGAGACATCTGCGGTGGCCGCGGGTACCCCACGGCTCCTCTCTGTGCTCTGCCTAAACCTGCGAGGGGAGACTGAGCCCCGAGGCAGCCGGGTCGGGAGGCCTGCGTGGGGGGCGGAAGGGGTTGGGGGCCGGGCCGGCTCAGAAAGGACAGTCCTTGCATAGAGAGTGTTTTCCACTTTCTAGTTGAAGGAGACGAGCACGCAGGTCTCCACGGGACTCGGCTCCGTTCACCCCGGGCCCCACGTGACTAGCAGGCAGGTTCCCAGGAAGCCCCCGTGTCCCCAGTCCCCGCCATGCCTTCGGAGGGTAACCACCGTCCGGGCTGCCAGCGGCACCGCTCAGCCGCGCCCGTTCCCGAACCTTCCGCAGACAGAGTCGCACAGTGCGCACACCCACCGGCACGCCTGCCTTCCCGGAGCCGGGCCGCGCGGCCGCAGAGAGCGGTGCCTGCCGACTGGCCCTCCGCGGGGTTCATCCATCCCGTTGCCGGCGGCCACGTGGACGGTTTCCAGCGCCGGGCTGTTACCGTCGGTGCTCAGAGCGTCCCGCACGGGCTTCCTGGGGCGAGAGCAGGCTGCACGTCTGGTGAGAATACGCCCAGGCGTGGGGCTGCTAGGCTCGGGTTCAACAACACCGCCTAGCTGCTGCCCCCCACCGCGGCGGCGGGGCACCGGGCCTTTTTCACGGCCCCTTTCAGCCACGCTGGGGAAGCGGGGGCAGGGGGCAGGGCTCGCAGCAGCGCTCTGGGACCTGGGGGCTGGTGCAGGCCAGCCTGTTCTGTCGTCTTTTATTCCGCGCGTACTGTCCTCCAGGAACGTGCTCGTGTCTCCAGCCCGCTTCGTTTCGGGTGGCCTTTTCTCATCCATTTACAGCACTTCGTTCTTTCTGCCTTTACGTCGCCTGGCTAGGACGGGCGTCCGAAGCGCGCGTGCCCACGCCCACCCACGCCCGCGTACGTACACGGCACGTAAGGGCCGCCTCCCCCTCTTCCGTCGTCTTCCCTTCTCCTGAGGGTGTCTTTTGACGAACAGAACTTTAAGTGAACTCCTAATGTGATTCAGTTAATCAGACATTTCCTCTCCGGATAGTGCCGTTTGTGTCCTATTAGGGACACGGTGACTGCTCCAAGGTCATAAAGATCCTCTGGTTTTTTCTGAAGCTTTATTAGCTCACCTTCCCCGTGTCGATCTGCAGGGCATCTGGAATCCATTTCTGCGTCCAATGTGAGGCCGAGGTCAAGGTGCATCCTCCCCCACCGGGCTGCAGCAGGCGGGCTCAGCACCCTTCACCGGAAAGCCCATCCTTCCCCCGCTGCCCCGCCAGGCCCACCCCGTCACCCTCCGGCTCGCTGTCTGCGCGGACCTCGGCTTCGGAACCCCATCTGGTCCCGCTGGTCAGACTGTAGTTCGCCAGGGCCATGCCTCATGGTCCCCGTGCTCCGATCCCGGGTCTTGACAGCCGGTGGGGAGGGCTCCGGCCAGGTCCCCTGCTTCGCCGCTGGCCTGTGTCCGTATGGTCCACCCCTCCACCCACAGCCGGTCGCCCCAGAAAACCTCCTGTAGGTGGGGGGGGGGACTCTCTAGACGACTGTGGGGAGGGTGACCCATCTTTGCAGGATCGAGTCTTTGCGACTGTGGCCCCGATGCGTCCCTCGTTTACTTAGGACTTACTTCTCTTTTCGTGGCCTGTAGTTTTCCGTGCAGCGATGGTGAGCGGTGTGTCTGAGATTTATTCCCCGTCAGCTGACGTTTGTATGTCCACCAAGCCCAGAGGACGCTGCATTCGCAGGAGCCCTGGCCAGCATGGATCATGTCCTGCCTGCAGGGCACCGGGGCAGTCTGCTGGCCTCCCTGGGCCCTGGTGCCCTCTTGTAGACACCGGAGGTGGGTTCTCACGGTGCCGGTATGAGCCCTTGAGGACACGTGGTCGGGAGTCTGGCCTTGCACCTAATTCAGGAACATGCCTGATAAACGTCAGCCAGTGTAAAACGTCCCCCTGGGACGGAAAAGCCCATGGGGACATCCCTTCCCTCACCCGAGAGCTTCTGAAACCGCCACGTATCCATGGGGATATCAGGGACTGTCCTTAACCAGATGTACCCAGAGGCCATTGAGCCCCGGGCCTCGAGATGGGCTGGAGGCAAGTTCACAACCTCTAGTAGCCTCTAGTAGGTGGGCAAGGGGGTACGGGACCGTCGGGGCCCCTGGCTCCCGTGGAGGTGCAGGGAGAGGCCTGGGCCCGCCGTCCTGCTGCTCAGGGGTGGGGCGAGGGGGGCCGGAGGACCGTGCCCCGGAGCGGCCACACGTGCCCCAACATGCTCGGGCCGTTCACGCCCGTCACGGCCGGGCCCACCCGCCGAGGACAGCACAGGCTTGCGGCAGAGCGAGGGGCGGCGTGGGCCGTGCGTCCCGCCCTCCCTGGGCCCTGTGCGAGGCGGGGATGGAGGTCTAGCCCTCATTCTCCGGGCAGCTAGCTCACTGGTGCCCAGGGGTGCCCAGCGGGGCGACGGCCGGCACGCGGCAGCCGTGCTCCCAGGCTTGCTCGTGTCCAGGTGCTTAGAGCCCACACCGACGGAGCCCTGCTCTGTGTCCAGCTCTGGTGTCAGGGTCGGGAGGGGAGGCTGCCCTTAGCTGAGACGCACAGCTCGCGTCCTTGTGGGTCGGTGCGCCCGTTCACGGCGCCCGGCCCTGCCGGCGTCCCCATGAGGCAGGGGCAGAGCCGGGGCTCATGCAGTCACGCCGTCTCTATGGGAGCCCAGGTCTGTGAGGCGGAACCCGGGCCGGCAGCCTGAGGGCCGGCAGGGGGAGAGAGGCGACAGGGGGCGTGGCGTCGGCCCGTGCCCCTCTCTTCGCCGGCGGGAGGGAACGGCGCGCGGAGGCCAGTCTGCGTGCCGGCTGGCGGTCTCGGCGGCCGCCTCCTCCAGGGAGAACCCTGCACGGTCGGCGTCTCCACACGCCACGGCCCCGGGGCACCACAAGACGAGGAGGGCAAGGGGCCTCGCAGACCTACAGGCTACCCGGGGGGCTCCCGGATGGCTTGGGCAAGGCCGAGCTGCCTTCCCGGGACACGGAGTGACAGGCCCAGGGTCACGGCTCCTGCTGAGGGCCCAGAGCCCCCCCGGAGGCATCCGTTCTCGAGACGTGCCGGCCCTTTTGGGACAAGGCAGGCATCCTGGGCAGGGGCGGGCCACAGGGCGGAGGTCTGGCTGTAAATCTGTGAGGTCTGGATGGCCCGCGGGAGGCCCGGGGCACCAGCTGGGAAGGAAGTCCTCACGGAGGAAAGGGGAAAGACAAGTGGTGGCAGAAGGAGACAGGAGTCCGGATCCAGCCTCGGAGTCTGGTGTCCACGTCATCCCCACACCCTTAGCCCTGACCCCGCTTTTGCTTTGATCTCGATAAGTAATCTCTTCACATGGGCCGCAGCTCTGGAGGCTCCCTTTAAGGACAGCACTGGGAGGGTCCTGGATGTCTGCACTCGGGGCCCCCCGCCTCCGTGGGCACAAGGGCGGAGGAGTGGGGGTGTGCACAGAGCCCCGGGCGCTGGGTTTTTTTTCTTTTTAGGGGCAATTCAAGGGATTTTCAAAGGCAACTTTGACTCTACCGGAATTGCCTTCCGAGACTTGGGAACTGAATCGTGGGCGAGATATCAGACCGGCTGGCAGCCGAAGCAGGATACCTGCCTCAACAGTGCCCTGCTGGGGAAACTGAGGCAGGGAGTGGGGTGACTTCCGGGGGGGGGGAGGCTGCTGGAAGATGGGTGGGAGGTAAGGCCTTGTAGAGAGCGCACAGCTATGCACACACATACACACACACATACGCGCTCAGGGGCGGTCCTTCCCCACGGTTACCTGGCCTGCTGTCCCCCCGAGAGCCAGGCCCCCCCGAGAGGAGGTGGGCAGCTCCCCGCAGAGTGGCCCCCTCTTGATTCGTCAGTCTGCCAGGCTCTGTACCTCTGGCTTCAAGCCTTTGAACGTGCCCTAGGCTTGTCTTCCCGCCCAGCCCCGGGCGGCTCTGGGGCCCAGTGCCTGCCACTCGGTGGCCCAAGGGCGCCTTTCTTCCCCTGCCCGTCCTTGCTGTCAGGCCTTCTGGGGGTAGGCTTGTGTCTCAGAGTTTCAGGATTTGTCACATCGAACAGAATCTTTTCCACTTTGAAACACTTGAATGCTTTTTTTCTTCTTTCTGCTGTTCTTTTTGAACTGCCCTGCGACCCCCCCAGCCAAGCGTGCGGGCTCCCCCCCGGAGGGTCCGCAGCAGGAGCAGGGGGCAGGCTCGTGAGATGGGGTGGCGTCGGGATCAGGAAAACGGGCTCCCAGTAGGATGGAGTGCCGGCTGTGTGTGTAGGGGCCGGGGGCGAACCGCCCGGGAGACTCAGAGGAGACGTCCTCCCCGGTGACCCCACGGTCCACGGCAGCTCCGTGCTTACGGGCCTCGCCACCACCCAGCCGTCTCCTGCCCTGGGAAGTGGACTTCTTCAGACCACGTGGCCGGGACTCGGGGGTGGGAAAACATCTCTGTACGTGTCAGGAGATGGACAAACTGGGAAATGGGGGTCCCGGGACCAGAGTCCCAGGGACTCCAAATGGGAGTCCCGGGGAGCTCCCGGTCCCGGGAGCCCCAGAGTCCCAGGGACCAGTCCCTGAGGGGTCCCTGCCCAGAGAATATGCCAGCTGTCGACAGAGCAGGGGCCGGGCCCTGGGCTCCAGCCTCTGGATCCCGTGCCCCTCCGTGCCCCGCGCCTGCTCCTTACCCTGCTGATTCTCCCACCCGCAGGCCCTCCCCCAAGGGATGGGGAACAGCGTCCCCCAGGCGGGTCCACCGCAGGCCAGGCTGGGGAGCAGAGGCCGGTGCTAACCCGTGAGGTCTGAGCTGGCCAGGAGGAACAGTGAAGGTGGCCTCGCGGGCCACGGCGGGACCTCACGGTGCCCAGCCAGAGGCCCCAGTGGCAAGACCGGGGCAGAGGTGCCCCTTCTCCCGTCTCAGGAGCACCAGCGAAGCCCTGAGCGGGGCCAGAAGCCCGGGCTGCAAAGCTGCAGCCTCTCTCTCCCCAGGCAGAAGTGCGAGCCCCCGGGAGTCTGCCGCTTTTGGAAACGGTCTCTGGAGCAAACAAAGGGCCTGTCCGAGCGGAGCGAGGCTTGGCCTGGACTCAGAGCCGCCACTGCCTGGGCGCCAGGCCTCCCTGGGCGCCGCGCACCCGGAACACCGCAGAGGCTCCTTCCCGCTGCTCACAGCCCTCGTCGGCGCCCGTGACCTACGGAAGGACCGCACCGTCCACCTGTCGCTGCCTGGCCGCACAGGTGGCAAGGTCCCCGTGACTTGGGTCAGAGAGAAGCGAAGCGTGACCGGCCTGTCCGCCGTGTGTGGCTGATCATGGGCTTGTCTCATTGACTGGGCTGGTGTGGGTCTCCGTCTGTAAATGTTTAACTCCCAAGGATGCCAGAACCCAGGGCCCGAAGGCCCAGCCTGGGTGGGGGGAGGGGGCAGTGCTTCTCACTGGTATGTGGGTGTGGGGGGGGGGCGGGGGAGATCATCTGCAGCCGGCACCCCAGTGCTGCAGCAGGGGGGGCACAGGTGGGGTAAGAGGAGGGACTTCCCGCGGGGAGCTCAGCCCCAGGGTGTGCCGGTCAGGGAAGGAAGCCCCATCTTCTCCCCCCACAGCCGAGAGGCGGCCACGGGTGGGATGCCCAGCCCCGAGGGCCCCTCCGTGGTTTCCGGCTGCTTCGGGGCTTGGGGTGCGGCCCCCTCGCCCGTACTTGCTGGCTGCCCCGTGAGGGCCTGGCCTAGGTCTCCCCGCTGGTGGGGAGGGAGGTGTACAAGTTGGGTTGTGGGGCCACCCAGTGTGGGCTCAGGAAGGGAAGGAATGTGACCGAGGCCGGGTGTGGCTGAGGAGAGCACAGCCAGTTGTGGGTTTTTCTTGGGGCCCAGATAGACGTGAGCAAAGATGGAGGGGCCCTCTCTCGCAGCCCCCGCCACACACACTAGGACCTTTCTTCGGCGTGTGGCTACGGAGCTGGAGGCCAAGGACACCCTCTGGAAATCTAAATTCCATTCGCTCTTGGCAAAGAGCGGCTTCCTGCCTGGGGAAGGTGTGTGCGTGTGCGTGCGTGTGCACACACGGCCACGGGCGCTGGCAGGGGCGAGGCGCGTGGGTGGAGGGGTGTTTGATGAGACGGGGGAGGCGACCCCCGTGTGCTTCCCGGCACCGGATGGCACTCGCAAAGCCTGTCCGGAGGACTTAAGACAAACCCTGGAGGAATGAATCAGAAACGTGCGGCCGCGTTGCCTTTGGAATAATCTCAGGCTTAAAACAGCCCCGGCTAAACAGCCTTTGAATTTGAAAGCCAGGACTTTTTGCAAAATAATTCAAAAAGTTTGTTGAACCTTAACCCTTCCCTGATGAGTCCTTCCTTCTGAAGTTAACTCGTTAAAGCTGCTCCAATCCCAGACCAGCTTCCTGGAAACCCTCGCCAACTGCTGGCCTTTGGAAAGGCTTGTCACCCTAATAGCTGTTAAAAAAAAAAAAAAAAAAAAAAAAAAAAACGCTCGCTGGGCACCTTGGCTGCAGGGTCTGAGAGTCCTTTGTGTTTCCTCCAGAGCAGTTTTCCAGGCCTCGCTTCTGGGGCTGACAGGCTGCTGCTGTCCGCGGCCTTACACTGCTGGGTGCCCGGCTGCCCTCTTCCCGCCCAGCTTCGCCAGCGCTGTGTCCCAGCCTCCCCACGCCTGGGCAGAGCCCCCCCCAACAGGCCAAGTGTGGATACGTCCCGAGGGGCTCGTCAGCCTCTGCGTCCCCTCCGTTCCCTTCCCCCGGTGGTTGGGGCGGGGGGCAATGCCCCCGTGGGGACAGACCGGGGGCCCCCTGCTCGGCCAACACCGTGCGCGGCCCCCCCCCCCCCGCCCCGGATGCCCAGCGTCCAGGCGGTGCTGTGTCACAAGTGCAGATAACTTGCTCCTCCCCAGCCCCGAGTTTTTGGCCACACACAACGCCCGGTCGTGAAACAGGGTCTGGGTTCTAGTACTTTTCCAAGTTTAGACCGTGAGCACGCGTTAGCAGATATTTCAGCGGACACAGACAGGAGGCAGATGCATTGAAAAATACATCGTCTTGTTAATCAGAATCAAGGATTACCTGAAAATGGGAGGGGAGGGAGTTACGCAACTAAAATATTTAATGAGACACGGCGGTCAGAACAGACCACGGGCGTGCACGGTCCTCCCTTTACAGAATCACGGGCCTCCAGGTTCCGTGACGACCGGACAGACGTGACGTTTCGTTTCCGAGGAGAGCTTGCGGCTCGGCAGATGGGTGGAGGGCACCCTTCCCACCGGGGCAGGGCGGGGGGGGGGGGGGGGCTCGCTGGGAGCCTGCCCAGGGTCTGCTCTCACTCCGCTTCTGCCTTGTGCTGTCAAAACCCCCTTTGTGCCGGAGTAGGCCCTGCCCCTCCGGGTGACACGAACCAGAGCCCGTGGCACCGTGTGGCCGAGGTCCCCCCCCCCGCCCCCCACCCAGGGCTGCCCCCGGAACAGCCTGGAAGGACACTTGACCCGCTGCAGCGCTACAAAATAATAACAAGGATAAAGCGGGCCTTACACGCACACGGCAGAACAAATTCAGAGCGCCACAGGGAACACGGGGGGACACTCAGGCTGTCCCCACCCCGACCCCCACCCCCACCCCCGAAGTCTCCTTCCCTGAAGGTGAGCACCGTGACCGGTTTCCGGTCCTCTTTTCCTGAGCGTTTCGTATGAGCGGGTACGTCCGTGCGCGTATTCTCCCGACGTATACCGCCTTTCTCCGTAAGTAGTCACGTGTTACACATACTGCCTGCGGTTTTTTGCGGGACTGAATGTGTAGGCTGTGCCACACCTCTGAGCCACCCAGAGGACACCGGTTGTAATTATAGGGGGCACTGCCTCAGAGAAGCACCGTTGCCGAGGACCCGTGTGCACGGGGACGCGCCCCCACACAAACTGGGGACCGCTCCGCGCAGCAGGGTTCAAGTGCTGCTTCCGCGATGCTTGCGGGCTCCCTGGCCCGTGTCCCGGCGGTCCCCGGGTGGGACCGTGCTTGGGGTAGCTCTGGGCTTGATGGCACTGCTTCCATAAACACGGGGACCCAGACGTGGCGGGCTGGGAGGGCCCTGCTCGGGGCGAGTCGGCGAGCTTTCTGTCAGTGGACACAGGGACCGAGGGCCACAGGACTTAAGTGCAGCTGGCGGGACAGGGCCGGCGGGGGCCCACGCAGTGACCCGCAGGCAGGGCGGTCTGGGCGGGAAGCAAGCACGGGGCATCTGAAGAGAACAGCAGGCGTCCTGCTGTACGGGCACCTCCCAGCTGTCACCGAGGGAGCCCACGCATTTCTCGGTGAGCGCGCGGCCTGGCCCTGGTGCGCGGTGTTCCAGGGAAGATGCCTGGGCGTTCTGGAGAGGGATCTAGATCAGGACATGTAGCGCATCTCCTTTCTATTAACATTTGCAGAGCATTGTACACAACACGTCCTCCTTGGATGGATGCGCGGGGCAGCCATCGGCCACTCGCACAAACTAAGGAGCTGCCCGTGGCCAAATCAGTCCATCCCTCCCCACTGAACACTACCGTGGGTCCCCACCGCGCTCACCCCTGCTCGCGCTCTCTCTCTGCTGACGGAGGCTCTTTCTAGGCTGTCCCTTATCAAAGGGGGACAATACAAAGTAAATCAGTTACGGAGGAGAACTATAAATCTTGCCGAGATAGGAGATTTCACGACGTTAAGGGAAGTGAAATTGAAGACTCTCTCTCACAGATTAAGCAGAGTTAGACACAGTCAGCACGGAGGAGAAAATCAAGGCTGATGCCTAGATAAGCATTTCAAAGGAGAGCAAATGAAACGATACAAGATTGAGCCTGGCCCCCAGGCAAAGTGATGGAGCCCTACTTCCCACTGTTTCCATAGCTACTGTTGTTATCTCTCAAGGTGAAGTCCCATCCAGTCACACCCCTTTTTCATGTAATGTCTCCCTCTTAAGCGGATTCCTTTCAAAAGGCCCATTTCCTCCCATCTACACGTTTTGACCCACGCTGCCACATGAGGGCCGCACCTGCCCACGCAGTGAACATGGCCGAGTGCGCCCATCTGCCCGCGCCCTCCCCGGCAAGTGAGTGGTCCCCGATTTTCTCTTCATTCAGCTGATGGGTGAGCGCAGGTGTCCTGGCATCTGTTCCTTTTATTATAAGTGAGGACTTCAGCTCTTCAAGTATTTAAGAGCATTTCCTTTTCTCTTTGTGTGCTGTCTCCCCAAACTCTCATTGTTTTTTTTTATTTATTTTTTTAACGTTTATTTATTTTTGAGACAGAGAGAGACAGAGCATGAACAGGGGAGGGGCAGAGAGAGGGAGAGACACAGAATCGGAAACAGGCTCCAGGCTCTGAGCCGTCAGCACAGAGCCCGACGCGGGGCTCGAACTCACGGACCTCGAGATCGTGACTTGGCTGAAGTTGGATGCTCAACCGACTGAGCCACCCGGGCGCCCCTCTCATTGTTTTTTAACACCCCTCCTTACTGACTTATAGGAAGTCACATGCGTTGAAAATGTCTCATCCCAGTTCTTCCTCGGTCTTCTAACTTCTACTTTTATTTTTTTTTCAACGTTTTTATTTATTTTTGGGACAGAGAGAGACAGAGCATGAACGGGGGAGGGGCAGAGAGAGAGGGAGACACAGAATCGGAAACAGGCTCCAGGCTCCGAGCCATCAGCCCAGAGCCTGACGCGGGGCTCGAACTCACGGACTGCGAGATCGTGACCTGGCTGAAGTCGGACGCTTAACCGACTGCGCCACCCAGGCGCCCCTAACTTCTACTTTTAAATTCTGACGTCGACTTTGGCGGTCTTTTGTGACTTGGGGTCCTCGCTGTGAATTCTGAAGACTTCTTCGTTCTGAGATCGCTGTCACGATTCTTCCGTCTTTATTCCGTCTTTTCACATTTAATGGTGCTTCATCTGGATGTTGGGGTAAGAAATCATCGCATCCGATGTGTCCCCCGCACGTCTAAGTAGCTGTCCCGACACGATCGGTTGGAGGGCGCCCGTCTTCTCTCCGCCGACGCCAGCTGTCGCCTTTGTGGTGCCTCAGGCTCTTCCCGTAATCCGTGTCCACTGCTAGACCGGCTTCTGGGCGGCCGACGGGCCTGGTGATAGGCCGGACGCGATGGTCTCACTCGGGAGCTTTACGACGTCCTCAGCGGCGTGGCGGGGCCCCCTCATCTCCGTTACTTCAGGGCCAGCGCGAGGAAGCCGCGTTTCACACGGTGCGGTCAACCAGGGAGTCCACGGCACGGCCGCAGATCAAAACGCCCTTCAGAGGCAGACACGGGATTAGTGGAACCGGACACGCTGGAGGGTTGGGGACCGAGCCCTCACCTCAGCAGTGGGGCATGTCAGGGACCAGGAGCGCTCGCACACGGGACCCAGCCGCTCGCGGGGTGTGGGGCTGACCCAGGGCCTGTTTCCCGTGCATGCTAAAGGGCACCTTAGGAAAAGTGAACTCAGGAGAAAACGGCAACAGACACGAAATCTAGGCCGTGCAACCGCCACCCCCCCCCAACAATGCCATCACCAGAAGGAAGGCCCTGACCCCATACGCTTTCTGGCCGGAGTCAAAACGGCCCCACGTCCCACCCCAGAGAGCAGGGACTGTCTCTGTGTCTTGCCCTGGTTACCTGTGTCCTCATAAAACCGGCCCAGATGAGTGCTGCCCCGGGGCCCCGGCCCGCCGCCCCCTTTTGCTTGGTGTTCTGCGTTCCCGACTTGGGAGCAAAGAGTCGTGCGTGGTTAAGGGCAGGTTTCGGAGCCCACGGCCCAAGTTCCAACCCCGACCGCACCACCCGCTACTGGGTGGGCCTCGAGGGAGGAGTGGAGCCGGGGTCTCGGTCTCCCCATCTGTCAAAGGGGGATAATAGGAAGGCGTGCCTTCCAGAGGGCCGCCGGGAGGGTTGAACGGACTCCTGCGTAAAGCCGCGACACCGTCACCGACGCGCGGGAGGGCGACGGTGCGGGCCAGGCCGTGCGCGCCTTCGCCGCGGTGGGTGCCTGGCCAGGCCACGGGGTGGGGGGGGGGGTTTGCATGAGTCAAATCGGCCTCAGGAAAAAAGGCAGCGCACACTCGCCAGCCTGTTTACGACCACAGGCCCCCCAAGATCCGCTGCCTTCTAGATCACAGGGCCGGCTGCCGCCAGAGAGCTCCAGATGACGCTTTCTCAGAAGTTTTCAAGACACACAGACGTGCGCCCTGTGTCCGCGGAGACTTCGGGACCGGCCTGTGTGATCAGGAAAGGAGTGTGTGTGCGTTTCGTGACCCTCTGTAGTCCGCTGGCGTTTTCTGCTGAAGCTGGGATCTATTTGGATTAACTGAGAATTCTCTCCACAGAAACAGCCCTTCTAGCCACAGATGGAAGAGGTTTATCTGCATGTTCGAAGGAGCCGTAACGTCCCTCAGCACTTCTTGGCGCTTTGGGCAGGGTTTGTGCATTTAAAAATTCATCAGTGGGTACTTCTAGGCACGTTGATTTTTTTTAGTACGGGCATCATGATTTTTTTAATTAACCTTCATTTGAGAGAATCGCGGATTCACATGCAGTTGCAGGAAATAATCGCTTGCGTGTGTCCTTCGCCCGGGTCCCCCTCAGTGACATCTTGAAACCTGTAGGGTAAGATCGCTGGCACGGAGGAGCTCCTGTCCCCCACAGGGTCCCTTCTGTCACCCCTCAGGGCCATACGCACTCCCTCGACCCCACCGTGTCCTCAGCCGCCGGCAACCGCCCCTCCATTCTGTCCTTCGAGTCTGTCCTTATGAGAATGCTCTGTGGGTGGGACGGACGACATGGGACCTTGTGAAGTCGACACCACTCCCTGGAGACCCACCGGGGCTGCCCCGTCTCCGTGCATCCTCGGCCTGGCCCCACCCAGGCTTGGACTTTTAGAGCCGGTGGACCCCAGTCACTAGTATTTTCTTTAGGCTGGTTTGCATCACCATGGATGAAACAGGGGCGCGTTCCCGTGTAATGCCAGCCTCGCCAGGTGCCGACACCGGTGGAGTCCGGGCTCCGTTAGCGAGGCTCCGGATGTTTTCGTCAAGAATGTGATTATTTTAAATAGATGCTCAAAAGAAAGATCCAGTGAAAAATGTTTTTGTTTTGCTTTTAATCTTATTTTTAGCCCCTTGGTTGAGGTATGGCTGGCATACCAAATCTGTACGTGACGAACAGTGCGGCATGAGGGGTCTAGAGGGAGGTACACACCCGAGACCATCGCCGAGACCTAAACGCTCCATCAGCTCTCGCCCGCTTTATCGTCTGTATTATTGTTATTTCAGAAGGGTGCTCCACACAAAACCCGCCCTCCTAGCAGGCTGTGAAGGCAGCGGGGCTAACGGCGAGGGCCCTGCGCCCTGGGGCTGGTCGCAGCCCCGCCCGCCACAGCCACGGGCCCTCCACTCCCCGGGGTCTGGCCGACCTGCATCACCAAGCATGTGTCCTTCTGCACCTGGCTTACTTCCGTGTCCTCCCACGGTTGCCCCTGTCGTCACAAATGGTAGGATTTCCTTCTGGTGAAAACATTCTTGGACCATGGCTCCATTTCTGAACGTCAGCAGGACACAGAGAGTCCTTCCGTGTCGCTGGTGCTGGGTGAAGGGGTGGGCTAGAAGGAAGCAAGCCAGCTCCCTGTGGGAAGACGGGGGGGGGGGGGGCCGGGGAGCCCTGGGGCCGTCCTGTGGGGGCGGGGAGGGGGGCATTCCTGCCTTGAGTGCTCCCCCCAGAGAGGGCCTCACTCTCTCCTGGTACCTCCTGTGTCCCCACCAGCCCGCTCAGCCACATCTGCCCCTGTCCCCCCCTGCTATGGGACCCCTAGTCGTCGTCTTGAAGCTCCCTGCTCACCCGCACGGAAAGGATGGCTCTTGGAGCTGGGGTGACTGCACCGGTCCCCACGAGAGTTCTGGCGGAGGGGTGCAGTCAGCCGACCTTCATGGCGTCAGGCTCCCTTGATAGGAAACGGGGCTTCCCAAAGACCCCCACCTGGTCCAGGCTGGGCCAGCCCGTGAAGCCTGGAAGGGACTTGCCTTCCGCTTCTCTGGAGGTTTCTAACTGTACCCCCGCCCCCCAACACACACCCTGAGCTAAGACGGGAAAGGGGCAGCTCGGGTCTGGAACTCCCGTGGGCTCCCCCAGGGTGGATGTGTGCAGGGTCCAGGCTCTCAGAGCTGCAGGCATCTAGAAGATTCCGCAGTACCCTGAAGGCAGATGGAGGAGAGGGTGCTGCCTCTCCCCGTGTGTGCGTTCTCCCACGAGGGAGATGCGAGTCAGCGCGCCAGGCCCTGTGCAGGCCCCAGGGGACCAGCCGGGGGCAGCCCTGTCCTCTCAGAGGCCCGCCAGTGCCGTTTAGGTGAAGAGAAAACTCCCCAGCCCTGCACACACTCTGGGCTCAAGAATAATCTTCAAAGAGTCAGAGGACTCGTACTTCCCCTTAGCCAGGCACTGCGCTAAGCGCTTTATAAACATGATTTCACTAATCTGCCACATCAGAGCAGCTCTTGACGTAAGAACATTATCACCCTTGCTTTATACATAATCAACCTGAGGCTTGAAAGGTTAAGTCTAGGGCCCAGGGTCACAACGCTCGTAGTGACCCTGGAGTGGTAGGTCTAATGAAGTCACCGTGCCTCCTCGGACATTCCCTTGGTAGCCTTTTAAGCACGCCGAGCCCTCTCCCCCCACCCCCCACCCCCGCCGCCGCTCCCCTTCCCCAGGCTGGGAAAGACTCACCCTATGGGTCCTGGCTCAGATGTCCCCCCCTCAGACCGGGCCTCCGAGAACCCCGCACCCTGCCCCCCATTCTTAATGTGTAACCGCGTGTGTACTTGCGCTCACGGGTTTCCTGGCTGTCTCCTGCAACTGCGAGTGGCCGGTGGAGGCAGAAACCAGCCTTTCTGTTCAGCGTTATCTTTAGTGCTTAATCCGCGTGGAGCCCATCACGGCCCCTCTGTGAATGTTTGATGAATAAATCGGTAAATGAATAAGCGAGGGGGATTTGTGCCCAGGCCGTCAGGTACGGGACCCCGGCTGTGGTCCGTCCGTCATCCCGGGGGGGAGGGAGGCCTGCTGGAGCCCACGTCGCCTGCGGCGGGTCTCGGGGCAGCCATGAGGCCTCAGAACTCTTTTCGGAGCCCCCCTCAGCCCCCCTTTTCCTCCAGGGCTCATGGCTCATCCTACAAGGCCATGGCAGCTGGGAGCCCAGGGTCTGCCCAAGGCCTCTAATCACAAAGGATCTCTTCCCCGAGGCCCACTCCCCTCTGTCGCCATTCTACACGTGGGGAGAAATCAAATGCACGAAGCGAGATGACCCTCCAGGGGCCTTGTACGGAGAGGCTACTTGGGTTTTTATAGATCAAGAGACAGAGGCTCGGGGAAGGCAGGTGCTCCCGGACAGCAGGCGGGGGCGCCCGGGGAGGTGCTCCCGGACAGCAGGCGGGGGCGCCCGGGGAGGTGCTCAGAGAGCTGCCTGTGCTGAGGCCAGGAGTCTCCCTGCCACGGGCTGCGCTCCGACGCCGGCCGTGCCTGGTGGCCCGAGTCCTGTCCTCCCCAGGCAGGAAGTCTGCCCCCGCCTCTTAATGGAGTCCCTTCCTGGGAACCAGGAGCCGTTACATCTTCCTGTTCCCAGGCTAACGCTCACCAGCCAGGGAGGTGTGGGGACGGCCGGTGTCAGGAATGAGGCCAACACCTGCCTGCGGGCTCCCACTGAGGCTGAGAGAGCGGAGGAGGGACAGGGACGGAGGGACAGGGTGGGGGGTCCCGGCGCTCCCCTGCAGGCCTGGGGATGGGCAGTGGCGTTTAGTTTGCAAGATAAGCCACGTGGAGGCCGGGTTTCCCGTTAGGCCGCTGTGCCTGTCACCACCACCTACAAAGCCTGGTCCTGGGGGCTCTGGGTGGCCGAGAAAAAGGAGGAATCGCGTTGATTCCATCAAGCATGGTTTTCCTATGAAAACAGGACTCGTTAAAACACAGGGCTTAGTTCTGAGTAAACATTTCTTTTTTTTCTTTTAATATTTATTTCTGAGACAGAGAGAGACGGAGCGTGAGTGGGGGAGGGGCAGAGAGAGAGAGAGACACCGAATCCGAGGCAGGCTCCAGGCTGTCCGCACAGAGCCCGACGCGGGGCTCGAACCCACGCACTGTGAGATGGTGACCTGAGCCGAAGTCGGTTGCTCAACCGACTGAGCCCCCCCAGGCGCCCCTCTGAGTAAACATTTCTAACTGCTGAGGAGAAGCAGAGATTTATAACGCAGAGCAAGAATTAAAGAAACAGAAGCCCCCTATATGTACCCTGGCGGAATCCGTGAATCCTGCCCTGAAACACGGCTCCGTCCGATCTGCTCCTCGTCTCCGCTCCCGGGAGCCTGTGTCACGTTCCCGTCTGGGTACTGGCGGCTTGGAAGGGCCCGGAGCTTGGGGCCTCCGCGCCCGCTCCCAGGTCGAGCGCCAGGTCGGCCCAGACGGCCTGGGCTCCGGGACACAGCCCGGACCTCAGCCTCCGCCTCACACACCAGCTTTGTTAGCGTCCTCTCCCTGGCCCCACGCTCACGGCTGCCTCTCTCCTCTAAACCATAAGCACAAAAGATGGCCAGAGGTACACTCTCCACGGCATTTTTCCGAGACAGACAAAACCCGACGAGAGCCTTTTGATTCCTTCCACTTAGAAGCATTTCCCTGGCAACCCTGTCTCTCCTTAGTCAACACCAGCTAACTTCATCCGTCCCCTTTATCAAGACATTGTTTAGAGCAAATAACTCATTCATTAACTGGTCCCGCAACTTGGGAACCCTTTCACACCGGCTCTCAAGAGGCCTTTCCCCTGAGAACAGGCACGCCGGGCCGGTGGAGAGCGGTGCCGTGGGGGCTGTCTGGTCTCGGCCGGGAGACAGGCAGCTGTCCATTTATCCACCGTGCCCACTACCCTCCGACTGGATTAAGGAACCTAACAAAAGGGGAGCTGATGTGGCTGGAGTGACCTACCCTGTGTCTATCCGTGTGGCCGCTCCCAGGGGGCCCCGGGGGCTCGGTCCTCACAGACTCCCACAGCATCCTCTCTCACGGGGAAACATGCTCCTCTGGCAAAGAGACTACGTTCCAGAACTTTCTAGCTGACCTCTCCTCTCTTCCTCCGTTTCCACTGTTAGGTGTTAGAGAAAGCACCAGATTTGCTTTCTTGGTGTCCCTGAAGGACTCTCTGGCAGAGGAGAAAGTTTTTCCCTTGTCTGTGGCGCCGAGGTTGAGGCTCCCCTTTTCTTGGGAGGGTGGAGTGGGGCGGGGGGGAGGAGAGGCTCGCTGGCCTGGCTGGGAGCTGGCAACTGAGACCGAGGACTTGCTTCGGCTGAGGGACCCAGGAGGAGCCCCACGGCTGCCGTGCCCGTCCGGGGGTGGGGGGCAGGCTCTGCCTCAGTCTCTCCCTTGCAGTGGGGGCTGCCTCCCCGCGTGCCCTTGCTGCCTCCTCCAGAGAGTTCCCAAGATACAGATCAGGGCTTTGCACAGACCCTTCTCTCTATGGAAGGGTAGATTTGTGTTCCTGATCTACCCAGGACATTGTGGCTGCTCCAGGGGACGGAGGAAGAGGTGAAATGCCTTCGGCTTTTAAAGTCCTGCCCTAGTCATCCCCAATCTCCTCCCGCCCTGCCTCAGGTACTCCTGCTTCCTGGCTTTAAAATGTGCGCCTCTTGGACAACCCGTGGGCGTGACAGATTGGGGGACTGTGCTCCCCACTGGTGCAGGTGATCTGACGGTCAGACAGGGAGGGGCTGCCCGCCCAGCCCCCCCCCCCCAACTAGGCAGAACGGCCCCTGCGTGGGGCTGGCGAGTTCGGCCCACGGGAACATGGCTTCCGTCTCCTTCTCGATGGTTCTCAAACCCCCACGGCATACACACCGTGACCTGTGACACGCATAACCGTGGGTTTCCCACTTCGGGGCCCCAGCCACATCACATGGGGCCCCACTGTGTCACTGGGGCTGGACAGGGGTCAGCGGACCTCTGTTCACCCAGACCTGCGCCCTGAAAGGGAAGCCCTCAGGGTCACCAGAAGCCCCAGCGTGCCTCCCACCAGGCAGGCCACACCTAAGCGTGGGACCCCAGCCCCGCTGCGCAGTAGGACTACCCACAGGAGTAACAGCTTGTAGCTGCAAGGTGGGGCAGTCACCCCAGGCGGGGTAGAGACACAGGCCCACACAGACGCTAGAGGCCCCAAGTGGGTCTGGGGTCTGGGGCTTGTGCAGGCAGGCCCCCGCCCCGGGGGCCCTGATTCGATCTGCCCAAAGGGCCCACGCAGTGGGCACATCCTGGGAGCAGGCAGCCTCCTGGCTCACCAGGGGCTCAGCCATCACCTGGGCTCGGGGAGGACGAGCCTGGGGAAGTCCCGAGCACCACCGGTGAGGCCTGCACGCTCTGGGAGAGTCGGGGTGGGGCTTGCCGTAGCCCCCTCTGGCCCCCGAGGGGGACGGCGGGGCAGAGGAGGGTGCCAGGCCGGCCCCCCAGCAGGTCTGAGTCGATGGCCAAGTGCGGGCCCTCGCTGTCTCTCGACTCATCACTTCTGGGTTTTCCATGCCTTCCTGAGAACACAGCTGTGCCCGCCCATCCGGTGTCCCTCCAACCCCCCCTGGCTCCAGCCTGGCTGTGTGACACACAGAGCCACGTCCCCGTCCCAGTCCCAGTAAACGCCGCTGGCCTGGGAGGCCGGACCCCAGACCCCAGTGCTCCGTGCCTGGCCAGGGGAGGAACATGCTCGGCTGGGCTTCGCGGGGCATCACCCCCCAGCCCCCCGATCAGGAGACCCAGATCCCTGCGCCCAAAGCCCCTGCCTGCCAAGTCTCTGTGATTGTTCTGAAACGTTTCCCACCAGCAGACACCCCCGCCCGCCCCCCGGGGCAGTCGCCTGCACAGCCGGAACAAGAGCCCCGGCGAAGGCACAGCTGCTGTGAGCAGATCTCGGAGCCTGGCTGCCAGCACTTTCCACATGAGCGAGTCTGCTCTCAGGCTGAGCCCCGGACTGTGCCGAGCACGGCTGCTGGACCGAACACGGGTCCCCACCTGGGCGGCAAACCTGTGTCTGAGGTGGGGACGAGCACCCCGTTGTCAGCCGCGGCCCGGTGGCCTGCAGCTGTGAAACCACACCCCCTCGGCAGGAAGTAGCCCTCTGCCCACCCCCACGGAGCAGTCTCAGCCCTGGCGGACAGGGGCCCCAGGGAGGGACACAGCGGGCCTGGATGGGGCGTATCAAATGGACAGCAGTCCACGAACCCCTCCGGAGAGATCTGACACTGGCCTCGCCCACCGCCCGCAGGGTCTGTGACAGCGTTGGGCTCCCAGACCTGATGGCCTCGGGACGAAGGCCGGGACGGGCTGGCCTCCGTGGAAGCCTCCGGTCCACGGATGCCACCCCTGCACCCAGCTGTCCGGGCGGCGTCCCCGCCTGCACGGGAGCCATTCTGGGAACCTGGGACTTGGGACTGTTCCCTGTGCGGTCCCCTCACCCCTGGGAGGCGCTGTGGCTGCTGGGGGAGGGGCCCTCTGCTGAATCGGTGGCCATCCCTCCCCAGCCAGGTCCCAGAGCCCGGGCGCTGAGGTGCCTGGGCCGGTAGCCAGCAAGGCTTGGGGACACAGAGGACAGGGATCTTCCGGCATCCCGGCCATGCTCCCCAGCCACCCAGCCCGGCCCCTGCCCAAACCCTGGTTCCTGAGGACACTCAAAGGCCAGAGTCGGGGTGTCCTGCGGACATCCTGACGGGATGGAAAATCCCCAGCAGTTGGGCCCCGGGCTGAGCCGTGACACTGACTTCTCCCGCCTGCTGGGGTCAGCCGGGCCCACTGCTTCCTGCTTCCCTTTGATGTCTGCGTGTGAGGGAGGGGTCGGCACCCCCCTGGGTGCGGGCACACTTGCTCGCTCGCTCGCTCGCTCGACTGCAACGGGGAGTCTGCGCTTGTGGGGCCTGGGTGTGCTGGGGTCAGGCAGGGGGCCCGGCGGGGTTGAGAGGGAGGCCGGGCGGAAAAACCCCAGCCTTCGCAGAGCCCTCCCGAGGGCGAGGGAGGGTCGGCCCCGAGCCCCCCAGAGGGCACGTCGGCTCGCTCGGGGGCCCTCCCGCCTACGCGGTCTGATCTGGGAGGGAGGCACCGTAACGAGCCTCTGTCTAGATGAGGAAACTGAGGCCTCTGGACGGTCCCAGCAGGTCACTCGCATGGACTCCTGCGAATCCATGTGCATGGGAAACTTCCCAAGATGCTTCGGGGGCCGCTGCCGTTTTACCGGCCCTCGGTGCGGGCGCTGGGTCCCAGGCTCCACGTGTGCCCTCCTAAGTCGTAGGAGCCGGGCAGACAGGCCTGGTGGCCCTGGTGCCGGCCTTCTGCACGCTCCCTGCCTCCAAGCCAGGCGCTCCCCTGGACGCTGGGCCCAAGTCGGCCCCTTAAAACCGGTCCAGTGATCCCAAGAGGTACCTGCTGGTTTTAATCAGTGTGCAGAAGAGGAAAGCGAGGCAGAGAGGAGGTGACCCGCCCCGCCCCACTGACACCCCCACCCGTCTGCGCGAGAGCCGGCATCCAAACTGGGTGGCCTGGGGCTGCTGGTTCGTGGCATCGTGGGCTCCCACCACCCCACACCTGCAGACTCAGCCGCCACCCCCCGCCCCCCCGCCAGGCTTGGCCCTCCTGCAGAGGTGCCCGAGGGTGACAGGGCAGGCTGAGGGTCATGCAGCGAGGCTGAAGCTGACCTGGGGAAGGGGCTGTGTTCTCTGCTCCCGCCTCCAACTAACTGGGGCGGGGGGTGCTGGAGAGCAGGCTGGCTCTGCCCGGACGAGCCCCGGAAAACGGCAAAGGATGACCAGGGTAGTGGGGGCCGCAGGGCCCATGACAGATCCCTGGAGGCCTGGGAGGCGGGTGTACCTTCTGCAGCATTTTGAGGAGCAGTTATCACCCCCTCCCGTTGTGCCGGATGGCGTGGGAGCTGAGCAGTCCGGCCCCCACCTGCCTGCACGGGTGGGCCTTCGAGACCCGAGGAGAAGAGCCGTGAGGCACAGGTGACCGGGGAGGGCCAGGGCCCTCCCCTTTCAATGACTCTGGTGCAGGGGGTCAGGGGCAGCAGCTTTGAAGCCAGCCCTGCGGGATGTTCCAATCAGCCCCCGCACAGATAATCTCCCACCCGACCCTGGAACTCAATGCCAGTCTTGGGGTGCCCCCCCCCCTTCAAGCCTGAGGCCTTTTTGGTGGCCTTGGGAAGAGCCCCACCTTGGGAAGTGGAGAGTGGAGGAGGGGGCGGCCCTGCCCGCCAGGAAGCATGCCCCCAGAGACCCCTGCCCCGTACTCTGCCTCCCTCCGGGCACCAGCTTCCTCAGCCGAGCCCTAGATGGCGGGGGGGGGGGGGGGGGGGTTGTCCAGAGAACCACCCAGTCTCCTTAGCCCTGGCGCCTGGCCCCGGCAGGCTGGCGTGACCCCCACCATGTCCCGCCGCAGTCCCAGATTTCCTCCCTTGCCTCGTCTGCCGGCCTAGGAGCTCACAGAGGGCCCCGTCCGACGGTCCCGGTTTCCTACCACTGGGCCTGTGCAGGAGGGACAGCACGATCGATCGATGAATCCATGAAGTAGCAATCTGCTAGCGGGCTATCTTCTGGATTCTCAAACATCCAAACATTTCAGGACCAAAACAGAAGCCGACCAGTGGCCCGTGGCCCCGGCGGTGGGAGGGGGAGGGGCAGCA
Organism: Felis catus; assembly: GCF_018350175.1. Classification (NCBI taxonomy): domain Eukaryota; kingdom Metazoa; phylum Chordata; class Mammalia; order Carnivora; family Felidae; genus Felis; species Felis catus. Next base: position 113,335,187 of record NC_058377.1, on the reverse strand, counting down.
GGCAAACAGCGGTTGGGGAGGGCAGCGCCGACGAGTGGCCTCCGGGGACTGCCACCCTCCGTGGCTTTACGCGAAGCTGGGGGGTGGGGGCATCTGCGCCCTAGCAGCCCGTGCAGGGGGAAGGCTGCCTCCTCGGGGTGGCGGCTGGCCCTCCCAGGTGTGCAGCCGTGGCCTCAGGCGTCCCTCTTGGGCTTCCGGGCCGCCTTCTCCGACGACGGGGACGGTGGCGGGCCACGTGGCCCATGGGGACAGGCTACTTGGGCAACCATGGCCCCCGCAAGGGCCGCGAAGGGCCGGGTGAGCCCCGTGTCTCCTCCCTCTCCTGGTTCTGCACCGGTGACTTTCTGTCTCTTCCAAGGTTGGGATAGGGGGCCCTGTGGCCCACCCCAGGCGCGAGAGGACTCGGCGGGCCGGTCTCCCCAGAGACTGGGCTAAATCCTGCACCCTCGCCGCCCAGCGGTCTCAGGTGAGACACTCCATTCCGTGGGGCCGGGCTGTTCTTTGCTGCGCCCACCCGTGCAGGCAGCGCTCCCTGCCCGTAGGGCTGTTCGGAGGGTAAGTAGCGAACTCGAGGAAGTTGAGGCACTGGGTGGTCCGGGAGCGCCGCTGCCGCTGGGCTGACTGTTCTTGCGGGTGACAGTCTCCCTCTCTCGAGAACGTCCCGCGGCCAAGAGTGGGACCAGTGTGAGAGCAGAGGCCAGGGCGGGGGCCTCGGGAACGGCCCCGGGGCCCGGCAACGTCTCCACCTCCATCGTGAAGGTGCTGAAGGGGCCGGGGTTTGAGCGGGAAGTGACTCGAGGGGAGAGAACCGTGGGCGCTGGGGGGGTTCGGGTGGGGGGGCGGCGCGTGTTATTTTAGCGCATAAGTTACGGGCGTGTGTCAGGAGCGTGGGTGCAAGGGGGCCGTCTGTTAGGCTTCTGAGGGGGTTCCATCCCATCCCGGGGGGCTGAGGCTGGAGAGGGTGCCCCTGAGCCCTCACCCCCTGGGAGCCGGTTGCAGGGGCGCAGGAGTCTGAGCCGCTCCTCCCTCCGGGGTTCACTGGCGAGTCAGGGCCGCGCGTTAAAGCCCACCAGGTGCGGGTGGAAGGCAGAAGCTTCGGGAGAGAAGGCCTGTCTCAGGAGGCAGACTGAGCTGGCCGGCGGAGGGAACGGGGAGCCTTTGTTCTGGATGCTTGAGGACTCCTGGCGATGCGGGGGTGGGGGCTGTGCAGAGTCCCTCTCAGGGCCTTCTGGGAGGGGCGCTCCCAGCTCAGCTGTGTTTAAAAATTAGCGAGCAGAGGAGTCTGAGGTCCTGCAGTTAACCCCTTTAGAGCCTCGGAGGCCCGTCTGAACTGCTAATCGGGAAGGCTGAGCCGGGCCTCCGAGCCCAAGAAACTGCGGGGGGACTGCTGTCTGCGTGGGGTCCCCCGGGCGCCCTTCCCCCTCCCCAGCTCCCATGTTGACAGCCTCTTTGTTTTCTCCTCTCCGCCTATTCAAGGCCGTTTTTCAGCTTGCTGGCTTTCCGTTAAGATCGGGGGGATTTTCCACCCTCGTGAGGTTATGAGACAGCAAGGACGAGGCCTCCCCGCGGGAGTCGACCCGGCTTCCTGCTGCACGTGCAGCAGGGAGCGCCTCTTTGCTGCCCCAATTCCAAGGGCAAAGTGGGAGCGCAGGGAGGGCAGTGTGGGGAAGGGGCCTCTCCCTGGCGGCCCCGGGGAGAGGTGGCCGGTAGGGAGCCGTGGGGCAGGCGCGTCCCAGGGGGCCACCGTTAAGCCACTGGCCACCCGCTGCCCAGAGTCCGGGGACCGGGGCGTTGGTTCCAGAGACTGTGACCAGGGGGCAGGTGACCGGATACTGGGGGGTCCGTTCCGAAGGCGGGGCTGGCAGAGATCCAAGGGGGTCCCTCCCCGAGTGGGACCTTTCAGTGGCTGCGGGTGCCCTCGGTGGGGTCAGACTCAGCAGCACGGCTCTCGGGTCTGGCCTCTGCCTGCAGCTTCTTCCCGGCCTGTCCTGCAGCCTCCTTCTAACCCTTGGGCTCGTGGGCTGCCTCCACCAGAGGGCCCCTTGCCTACAGCCCTTGTCCTGTGGCCCCCTCCCCGCCTTCCCCACGGGAGCGTCTAGGACCCTAGGCTGATTCCGGGTGTAGGCCCTGTTCCGGGTGGTTCCTGCGCGGGCCGGCCTGCGGATCGCTCCCCCGGGAAGCGCAGTAAGACCCACGCCCTCACACCGGGGTGGGGGGCTGGGGGGCCCTCCCCTCCGGACCACCAGCCCCAGGAGGGCCTGGTGAGGCTGCCACAAAGATTTGTTCAAGGACCAACTCTGTAAAAGGGGGCGCTGGCCGCCGCCCTGCCTCCCAGACATAGTTCACCGCCTGGGAAAGCTCGAAGTCGGCTACGCCGCGGCCTGTGTCGCCAGCAGGTGCGCGCGGCGAGGGTCCACGGCAACCCCCCAGGTGGGTTCCGGCATACGGGGGCTCTGGACGCGCGCAGAATGAAGGGGCAGAGGAAGGGTTCCACTTGACTACACTGGGAAATGGCTCCCTCCTGTCTGGAGTTAATTGGCTCCTAGACGACTTCCTGTCACACCGTTGGATGCTCCGTGCCTCTGCCCTCCCGGACACACACTCGGGCAGAAACGTGGCCCGGCCCTGGCTCCAGTCAGGCCCCCTCCGGGAGGGCCACACGTCAGGGCCCAGGGTCACCTGGGTGGCCTCTGGCCCCCACTGCTGTAGCACCCACCTGCCCCCCCCCCAGCCCTGAGCGGCGGCGGCCCCGATGCTCTCCCACCCCACCCCCACCTTGAAGCTTGGCCAGGACGGCGGCGGTGGGGGCCCCTCTGCAGCCCGAGGAGCTGGGGACAGCCCTGTGTGCCGGGCACCGGCCCCCCAGGGAGTCCCCATTCTGTGACACTAATTGCTACAATTAGCAGGAGAAAGGCCTATTAGATCAGTTTCTACTCCTGGCTGAGGCCTGGCGGCTGGGGAGGGCCAGCCCAAGCCCAAGGCTTTTCGGGGGAGCAAGGACCCTTCCACAAATGAGGCCACATTTAAATTGCAAACAAGGGCCTCGCCCAGCCCAAGGAAAGGCTCCCAGAGAAAGGCTTCAGTTTGGCGGACGAAATGGCTGGGGAGTGGGTGCCCGCACGGCTCCGTGAGCTCTCCTGGCTGATCCGATGGGAACGGGGGTCCTCCAGGAGTGGCCCGGTCCTGCCGGGGCCTGGCCAAAGGGCGGGGGTGGGGGGGAAGGGGGCACGAGGGAAGGAAGGACAGTGGTAGAGGCTCCCCCTGCCCTGCCCCGGGCCTGCTTGCGGGCGGCGGACCTTCCGGATCTGCTGTCCACTGAGAGCCACTCTCTCACCAGTCTGCGCGCCTGCAGGAGGGGAGAGGGCCCTCCCAGCCTCCATCCGGGCCACAGATGCCCGTGCCCCAAATGGCTTAGAGTCTGCAGCCGAGACAGTTCCGGGTGGCAGCCCAAGGGCCATAGGACTCGAGGCACCCGCCAAACTTGAGTCACACCCCTGGCCAGGGAAGGGGGTGCCTGCGTTGGGGTCTCTCTCTCTCTCTCTCTCTCTCTGCGAGGGTGAGGTGGGGCAGTGTGTGCAGAGGCCAGGGCTCGTTTCATTTAAAGGAGCAGAGACCATCCCGGTCCCCAGAGTGGCCCTCACTTGGGGTCATCCCAAGGGGACACGTGGCAATGTCTGCACACAGTTTTGGGTTTTTTCTGTTTATTTATTTCTGAGACAGAGAGAGAAAGAGTGTGAGTGGGGGAGGGGCAGAGAGGGAGACCCAGAATCCAAAGCAGGCGCCAGGCTCCGCGCCGTCAGCACAGAGCCCGACGCGGGGCTCGAACCCACAGACGGCGAGATCATGACCTGAGCTGGAAGTCGGTCGCTCAACGGACTGAGCCCCCCAGGCGCCCTGTGCACAGTTTGATGATCACAACTGAGGGGCTGGGCAGAGGCCGGGCGAGCCGCTAACCACCCTATGACACAAAAGACAGCCCCCGCTGACACAGAATGCGCGGGCCTCAAATGTCCCCAGCACGGTGGCCGGGAAGTCCTGGTCCGAGCAGCCAGGACCCCCGTGCGCTGCTCTGAAAATGGACTCACGCTTGCCCGGCCCGGCTCCTTCCTTCCTTCAGGAGCCATGCCCGACGCACCCAGCGGGCCGAGCCTGTGGAGGGGACGACCGTGCTCTCGTGAGGCCTCCCTCTGGGTGGAGGACACGGGCGGGCACAGAGCGCGAAGGTGACTAAGGAGCTAGAAAATGTGCGGCCTGTGCTTGCAGAGGCGTGAAACGGAGGGCTGACCCCGCGGGCGGCTCAAGGGGCCCGACCGTGGTGGCTGCTGGGGGAACGGCTCCCTGACAAGCAGCACTTCAGGTGGGACCTGAAAGGGGAGGAGGAATCCTCACAGGAAGTCCAGGGGGACGGGGACGGGGACGGGCAGGCGGGCGGAGGGGGCTGGCGCAGGGGCCCCTGAGGCGCTTGGCTGGCTTGAGACAGAGGCAGGCGTGCCGGGAACTCAGGACAAGGACAGACAGCGGGCAGGGCAGATCTTGTAAAACCTGATGGAATTTGGATATTGTTTCCTAGAAATAGAAACCACTAGAGGGTACCTGGCAGGAGGGTGACGGGACCCGCACGCACCCGTTCACTCCTTCTTGGCTGTGGGGTGACTCACAGCCCGAAGCCCAAGGAACGCTGTCACCGGGCGAGGGCCTGGGGGAGGCAGCGCCCTGGTCCTTTCTCCACCCCCCACCCCCCCCTCCGCCAGAGACGGTGGCTCCCATGTCATTTATTTCTGTCGTGCGCCCGGGCCCCGCTGATGCTCGGAGCATCTTTTAGCAGGTCTCTGCGCGGTGCGTGGTTTTAATTGCAATACAGCGTCGCGGGCCGAGGCCCCCGCTCCGTTTGGCATCGGCGTCACCCGGCGCCCTGTCTGCGCACGCCTCCCGTCTGCGAAGCCTACGTCTAGTCCTCAGTCCTCACCGCAGCGCCGGGCTCCAGCCCCCCGCCCCCACAGGCAGGGCCCCGACGGACGAGCTCGCGCGCGCACACAGCCCCTCGTTCTGCCGAGCGCTGCCCTGGCCGCCTCCCCAGGAGGGGAACCGCTGGGCTGCAGGTGTGAAATGTTTTATTTGAGGAAGAAGGGCTGGAAGGCTCTCCAGAAGGTCTGTGCCTGCCCGACACTCCCACCTGCAACACGCAGGGGAGGCTCGTGTCCCGCGTTTCTGCCAACACTTGGCATTACCCTACTTTCTAATCCTTCCCCGATGAAGGCGGCCTCTCGCGCTCATCCGCGTTTTCGACGGGACGGCCGATGAACTTCAGGCTCTTTCCAGAAGTTTGTGAGCCCCCGCCCCCTGTGAACTGCCAGTCCCCCCCTGTCCCTCGTCCGCCGGCCTCACCGGCTTCCTCCGTTTTTCTCGTTGGCTCGTCGGACTTTGCGGGCTGTCTTGGTGATTGTCCCCTTAGCGGTTTTGCGTCAAATATCTTGTCATTTGTCATCTGTAACCTGGGCAAAGTCACACGAGCGAGAGTGAAAATGGCAAGTCCCGTCTCACGGGTGTTGACGAAGACAGTTTTGACCTTTGCCACGACGGATTTATCGAACAGAAATGCTTTATTTGCCCGCATTCGAGTTCATAAGTTTCAGTCTCGAAGTTTGTGCTTTCCAGGTCCCCGTGTCCGACCCCCAGGCTACCTGGGCCATGAAATTACCCTTCGCGGCCTTCTCCTCCTAAACAAACATCGAGGACCTTTCCTTTCAACTCTTTCATCCATTTGGAGCTTGCTCCTTCCAGGTTGGGCAGGAATGCACGTTCAGACCGCGCCACTCGGGGCTGCTTTCCCCCCGATCATCCGTTTCACGGCCCCCCACCAACAGGCCGTGCCACCTCCATGTCCCGCCACCTTCCTCTAGAAGCAAGCCAGTGTCCCCCACCGTTCCTGAGGCTTGGAGCGTGCCCCGGGATCCGCTGGTACAAGGCCTTCTCTGTTCTCCTTTCTCAACGTGCACTTGGCGTTTGTAGATCTTTTTTCTTGTGCGTTTTAGAAAATGTGTGTCAAGTTCCTCAAAAAAGTCCAGCTAGAAGTTGGAGCAGAGGCGTAGTCGACGCACAGGTTCGGGAGAACGTGCCCCGTCTCCCAAGGCGAAACTGCCCCATCCAGGAGAACGGAATGTGTCTCCATATCAAAACATCTTCACGAGCAGTTTCAAATTTGCTCCACAAAAGTCTTCTTTGTTGACTCGCAGACCTGATATAAACGTTGCTGCTATTCCAATTGTTGCTCTGCTTCCATTCTGCTTTTGGGTGCCTCGCTACCGGCCTAGGTGCTTCGGGGAGTAGGGCCGGGGGGGCGGGGGCGGGGGCGGGGGGGAGAAGGGGCACATCGATCTCCTATCCAAAACCTTTGCTGAAGTGTCTTCCCGATTCTAAAAGCTGACTCTTTCTCGTGCAGCTCAGCAGACTTCCGAGTATGGTCTGAGGACCCCAGAGAGCCCCTGAGGCCCTCTCACACAAGGTCAAAACCATGTTCATCATACTGACTACTCAGACATTACTGCCTTTTCTGCTCTCGCTCTCACAGAGTTAAGGAGTTTTCCAAAGGCAGCATGACCCTGCTGGAACACGTGCTTGGGTTTTCCCGTGTTCCTCAGTTTGAACTTCCAGGAAGGTAACTCTCCACAGATACAGCCCCTATTAACACGAGTTCTTTGGGGGCCTCCTTACTTTCTCAGAGGACAAAGGTCCTGAGGCCGCCCTGCTTGAGAACCCCCTTATGGGCGACACACCTCCAGACGGGCTGCTCCCCCTCTCTCGGGCCTCTCCTCCACCTCGTCCCCTTTCCTCGTACCACGGCCCCCTACGCCTACGCCTCGCCTTAAAGGGACGCGTACACTCTGGGATTCTCTGGCAGGCTCGCTGCGAGGTCCAGTGTTGCTACAGAAGCTGCGTCAAGTCAGGGCAGTTCCCTTCTGGTCCTGGCCGGCTCTGTGGTATCCACCCCCCTCCCTAAAATCATGCGTAGGCATTAAACTATATCGTGTAATTTTTCTGCCTCTATGGAGAGAACCATATGGTTTTTCTCCTCTAGTCTCTCAATGTGGTAAATTACACGGATAGAGTTTCTCATACTGGATCATCTTTGCAGTCCTAGGAGAAATCCCAACTCGTTTAGGGGTCGTTGCGTATCCTTTTGGATTCGGTTAGCTAATGCGGTCCGTGGGACTTCTCCAGCTATGGGGCTTCAGCATGCGTGAGGGAACTGGTTCATAATTTTCTTGCGCTCTCCTTATTTGAATTTGGACATGCTCTGACTCCCGATTTAAAAAGATCCCTCTTAGCTGGAGCGTAAATCCCGAAACAGGCCCACTTTTCTCTTCAGCATGCTTGGAAACACATTAAAATAGAACCGTAATCAAGCAACCCAATCCTTCAGTTTTTGTCCCAGCGAGTATCTGGAACACAGGTGCAGAGATGGAGCATTCGAGACACCATAGAAATCTGGTTAATCCTGCCTGCCGGCTCTCCTTCGGCGAGTATTGCCCGGGCAAGGCTGCGTATCAGGCTCTGGGCTGGGGGTGGGGCAGGCAGCAGAGAACAGAACAGCCCCTCCTGGGAGCTCTCCGCCCAGCGCAGGCGCAGCAGGAAGCAAAGGGACCCGTAAATGCACCTAACACGCAGATATTCTTGTTCTAGCAATGTCTTTGTGCCTGGTGACCCTCCGCCTAGGACAGAGCTGTTGTGTGGAGATGAATTCATCCCTTTCATAACCACCACAGTCCTGTGGGAAGGCACTCATCCCCATTTTCTGCTCTGGGAGCACTAGGCGGTGGGGGGAGGGGAACTGAACGCCCAGGCTGTCTATCCCCTGCTACTGTCCAGACCGTGACCTCAGTCACCAACTCCAGTACCGGACACGACCAAGAGTCCCAGGCCCTATCCCATCCCCCACCTGGCCCCAGGATTCCAAGCCCCAACCCCAAGTGGACCTTGCACTCAGAATCCCCACCCTGACTCAAGCCTCGACTTCACTTTCTGTGATCCCCAACTCAGGACCCCTAACCCCAACTTGCCCCCCCGCCCCGCAGCTGACCCACAACCGGACAGCTTCCACACACAGTCTCTGGACCCTGACTCGGAAGCACCACCCTGGCTCCAGTCCGCACTTGGACCCCAACCCCGACCTGGATCCCCTGCTCAGAACTCTGACTCTAACTTGCACTCTAGACACCCCCACGAGCACTCCCGACCCTTGACACAGAGGCCCAACACGGACCCCGGACCGAGACTCTGGTCCTCCACCGGGACCGCCGCCGACAGGCCAGAACCCCTGGCCCTTGGTCCCGCGTGTAGGCCAGGGGGCGGATTTCAGACACAGTCTGGGACCCTGGACTCAGAACCACGACATGAACTCTGATCTCCGACTCAGGATTCTCGTCTTAACTCCAACAGACTCTGCCCTGACCCCCAACTTGGAACCCTGAGCGCCTACCAGAACCGGGAACCTGGACTTGGATCCCCCACACGGGACCGCCACACGGACTCCAAACCCAGATTCGATCCACGGACTCGGATCCCCCGCGGAGGACCGCGACGCGGACCCCAAACCCGGCTCGGATCCCCGGACTCGGATCCCCGGACTCGGACCCCCCCGCGCAGGACCGCGACGCGGACCCCAAACCCGGCTCGGATCCCCGGACTCGGATCCCCGGACTCGGACCCCCCCGCGCAGGACCGCGACGCGGACCCCAAACCCGGCTCCGATCCCCGGACTCGGACCCCCCGCGCAGGACCGCGCCGCGGACTCCAAACCCGGCTCCGATCCCCGGACTCGGATCCCCCGCGCAGGACCGCGACGCGGACTCCAAACCCGGCTCCGATCCCCGGACTCGGATCCCCCGCGCAGAACTGCAACGCGGACTCCAAACCCGGCTCCAATCCCCAGACTCAGAACCCCGATGCAGGACCGCAACGCGGACTCCAAACCCGACTCTGATCCCCGGACTCGGATCCCCAACGCAGGATCGCAAGGCGGATTCCAGACCCCGGCTCCGTTCCCCGGACTTGAAACCCCCGCACTAGACCACAAGGCAGACTCCAGACGCTCTGACCCAGACTGGGGTCCCCGATGCAGGACCGCGAGGGGGACTCGAAACCCCGGCTCCAACGCGGATTAGAACCCCCAACGCAGGACCGTGAGGCGGACTCCAGGGCAGAATCCAGACCAGACTCGGAACCACGACGCCGACCCGAACTCGGAACCATGACGCAGGAATGCGCGGCGGACTCCAGACCCCGGCTCTGACCCCCGGGCTCGGAACCAAGAGGCTGGATCACGTGGTGGACTCCAAACGCGGAATCCAACCCGGACTCGGAACCACGGCACTGAACCACCAGCCAGACTCCAGGCGCGGAATCTGACCCAGACTCAGATCCCCGACACAGGATCGCGAAGCGGACTCCAGACCCCGGCTCCGATCCCTGGACTCAGATCCCCGATGCAGGACCCCGAAGCAGACTCCAGGAGCGAAATCCAACCCAGACCTGGAACCATGACACTGGGCCGCGTGGCATACTCAAACCCCAGCTCTAACCCGGACTCAGATTCCCGACGCAGGACCGCGGATCCCGGCTCTGATCCCTGTACTTGGAACCATGATGCAGGACCGCGTGGCGGACTCCAGACCCCGGCTCCGATCTCCAGACTCGGATCCCCGACGCGGACTCTGCAACCGAGCCAGGACCCCCGACCCGGGCCAGCGCTCCTGGAGGCGCAGAGCAGAGCGCCGACCTCTGCTCGCAGGACATAGAGCTCACCTCGGTGCGCCGGCGATCTCCCGTCCTGTGCCGCCAGGTCAGACCGCGCCCGCAGCGCTCGGGGGCCGGAGGAGTGCAAGCTGCGGAACTGGCGCGGCCGAGAGCAGGGCGCGGCCAAGAGGGGGGCCCTGCTGCGAGCCGAGCCCCGCAGCCGAGAGCAGGGCGCGGCCAAGAGGGGAGCCCCACCGTGAGGAGAGCCCCACCAACAGGACGGCCCCGCCGAGAGCAGCGCGCAGACTGAGCAGCCGGACGGCAGTCTGCTCAGAGAGGCTGCTGCGGCACCCGGACCCCCGCTGACGTGGCAGCCTCCCGGCCGTTGATTGGACGAGCCCGAGGGGTGGGTTGCCGCGCGCTGCCGCGCAGATTGGCTGGGTGCGGAAAGCAGTGTGCCGCGCTCTGCCATTGGCTGAGACGGACCAGTGCCGATGCCACCTGGGCTTGGATTGGTGGGACGACTACAGTGCCACGTGCCGTGCGCCGCCCCCGCCTGGGGTCCGAATGTCCACCCCAGGTCCCGGTCACCTCTGCGCGTTCACACCCTTCTTGGCACCCCATGGGACGCTTGTGGCACTCGGCACACAAACGCACTGCTGCAGACCCTTGCCCCATGGGTCCACAAAGGCAGGCAGACGGCCTCCCACCTCCCTCTGGGGACCTTGTAGGGTATATTCGTGCTGTCAGGGGCTCTGCTAAGGGGTGTCCTGGTGTTCACTCATCAGGAGACCTCGTGGTGGGGATACCCAGACTCTGTCAGGTGGGCTCCTGAAGGAGGCTCCAAAACCTAACCAGGTCACTCCAAGGGAAGTAACCCAGGTGCTCAGCTTCCTGCCTGAATCACTACAACTCTGGGTGCAACCTTCTCCTTATCCACCTGTGCCTAAACGCTGGGTCCTGTCACTTGGCTACTATCCACCCACCCACCCGTCCATCCAACCATCTGCCCATCCAACCATATACCCACCCATCTGCCCCTCCATCCTTCCATCATCCACCCACCCACCTGCCATCCAACCATCCATCTTCCCATGCACCCACCCAATCATCCACCCACCTACCTATCCATCCATCCATCCATCCACCCACCCACCCACCCACCCACCCGCCCATCCAACCATCCATCCACCCACCCAGCTATCCATCCATCAGTCTACCCACCCACCCATCCAACCATCCCTATATTCATCATCCATCCACACACCGGCCCATCCAAGTGTCCAGCCAGCCATCCACGCATCCACCCATCCACCCAGCTATCCATTGTCTACCCACCCATCCAACCAAACATCCATCCATCCAACCACCCATCCATCCAACCACCCATCCTACCTTCTCTACATCCATCATCCATCCATGCATCTGCCCATCCAAACATCCATCCATCCACCCAACCAACCATCCATCCACCCTCCCAGCTGTCCATCCATCTATTTACCCACCCACCCATCCCTATATCCATCATCTGTCCACCCACCCACCATCCATCCATCCATCCATCCATCCATCCATCCATCCATCCATCCTCCCATCCTCCCTACACATCTGCAGAGCTCCTCCTGGGTACTGGGCGCTGCAGTAAACACTGGCAATTGGTGGCAAACAGCAGTCAGGAATCTGTCCTTGCAGGGCTCTCGCTCCATGCAGGTCTTAGCAGCAAATCTGGGGCAGTTTAGACCTTATGTGAACCCTCAGTCTGTTCTCAGAAGTTGGTAGCCCCACTCCACCCCAACCAGGATTGACTTTAAGGGAGTGAGGGGGAGGCTGGAACCAGCCGAGCAAGCAGCCATCCCTTACTGAAAACAAGCAATGAGCCCATTCATCTCAACTGCTTTTGCCTGAAATATGTGTCTACAGAAAGAGCCAGGAATCTCCCCAAGGGTGAGAGTCACTTTCTTCTTTGTGGTGCAGCCTGGAGGAGAAAGGGAAAATGGCGTCATCTTTTTACACGTCAACAGCTTGTCCTCTGACTTTCAGGAGCAATGCCCATGCCCAGTTTGGTCATCTCTGTCTCCCGACCAGTCCACAGGAAGGCTGTACAGCAAGCCTAGGCTGGGGCGTCTGAGTCAGAGGGTCAGCCAGCCCTCACCACATGGGCAGGTGTTTTGGGGGCATCTACCAATTCCAGTGGTAGGTTGTAACCAATACCATCGCATGGGGCCCTGCACTCAGAAGGGCCCCCCACACGTAGGGCTTTAATGCTCTGGAGCCACCACCTTGAAATTCTCAATGATTTTATCTTTGAACTTGTGTTTTGTAAGTGAAATCCAGTGGGGCCATGGAGTATGCTCCAGGGGCGGGGAGCCTAGGTTCCCGTATCGTCCCGCCGCCTTCCTGCCACCTTTGCCTGCCCAGCCTCCCTCTCCCTGCTCCCACCAAGTGGCCACTGTCCCCCCCTGCCCTGGCCGAGAATGGCAGGGAGGGACTAGGGTCACAGCCACACTGTGCTACACTGGGATTCCTACCTGGCAGGTAGAGGTGACCTTGCCGGCCTTGTGGAGCTGTTGACACGAGAGCAAGAGAGCGACACAGGGGGCACTGCCTGCTCCTTACTGTCCGGAGCGGGTGGGACAAGCCTCCCTCCTCTGCCTCTCCTGGCCTTCCGCACCCTCCAGTGGGAGGCAAAGACCCTCCCCGGACACCCTCCTGCCACGTCCACTTCCACCTCCCTAGGGTCCTCAGGGGGCTGTCATAGACCTCCTGCCTGGGTGGGGTTTCCAGTCCAGCAGGAAAGACGGACAAGAAATTCTCAAGGTGCTCTGGACATTCTTTGTCAGCGCCTACAGCCCCCTCTGTTGTTTTGTTAGCTGGGTCTTGGCCCCAGTACCTGATGCCTCTAGTCTTTGCTCGGGAACGCGAGATTTTCCCCAACGTCTTGGTTTCGCTTTTGTCTGTCATCCACAGATCTTGAGCGTGGGATGAAAAGCCACCTCGGGCAAGTCCGCTTAAAATGGTGATCCCCCTTTCATAAGAGTGACAGGGTGTTGACTGGGATTTCGTCTTGAAACCTGGTGTTTAAGATCGTGAGCACCGAGTTGACTTGATGTTAACCCAAGTTGGGTTCTGATGACATGACTGGATGGGGGCACACCTCTCGTGCGGCCCGTTTCACTTGTGTATGTTTCCTCGTGGCGGTGCCGGCCCCACCGAACCCTCCAACCTCAGACCCCGAGACCCCGAACGCTTGGATTTCCTCCCAACAGACTCCCTCGTGCAGAAAGTCGTGGGCACCGCGCCCTTTTGTGCTCGAGTGACCGTCTTCTTGGGACTGTGCTTCGAGCCAGGCCAAGGAGGCTGCTGCCGTTGGCTGTGACACAGTGGTCAGGGAGGATGGTTCCGGGTCACGTGCAGGCCCGTCCTCAGCCCTCAGCCCCTGGCTGTGCGTGGGGGTGCCGCTGCCTGCCGGCCCCGGTGCACCTGTTATGTGCCCACGCCACCCCCCCTCCTCTTCGCTAGTCCTTTGGGGGAGACAGAGAGGAAAACATTCCAAGACTGAGAGGGGTTTGTTGTCTCGTCGGAGACAAGAGACACGTGGGAATTGGCTGCAGAGGCATGTAGGGCTGGGCGGACCCCAGGCCGGGCGTGCTGGGAAGGGGGCCTGGAGCCGGCTTGGGCACATCAGAATGTGGGGAGGGCTGGCGGGCATGGCCAGCCTGGGGGCTCTGTGACCCCGGGAGCCCTGGGCTGTGATGCCTGCTCCTCGTCACCTTCTTAAGCAGGGCGGGTGCAGGGCAGAGCGCCCGGGCACCTGGTGGCCTCGACGCCCGCTTCCCGTGTGACAGAGGGTATCCGCTGTGTCTCATCTGTGCGTGGGGGGGGGGGGGGGGCGCTGACCGAACGTCCCTCGCGCTCCCTCCAGCGCTGATGTTTGGGGTTCAGAAGGTTCCCTCGCAGCCCCTGCACCCGAGCACACGCACGCATACACGCACACACAGCTGAAGAGAATTAGGCTCAAAACGTCCACTCGGCTTTTCTCTTGATTCCGAGGTATTTAGAATGGGGGTGGGGGATTAGGAGAGGAAGTTGCTAAGCTAATTCCCCGCGTTTGCCAGCACAGAAGTGTAGATGGGGCCCAGAGCCCCGGGCGTCCCCGGGGGGTGGGGGTGGGGGGGACACCAGCCCTCTTCCCACGGGGCAGGGCAGGAGGGAAGGGCTGGTGGGAGCCCCGCACCCCAGAGCCGGGACAACGGCAGGCCCCGGCCCGGGGCGTCTCGGGTTCGCGGCTCAGCGCCCCCCCCCCCCCCCCCCCCCGCCACCACCGTCCCACCCCCAGAGGCTAAGGGTGGGACGGGCCTCGGGCGCAGGCAGGTTCCCAGAGAGCTGCTTCCCCCTGAAGCAGAGAGGCCTAGGGCCACGTGGCCGCCTCCGCAGCATCTTCCAGGGAAGGCCCTGCCCCAGCTGCTCTGGGAAGTGGACGGGAACTCGGCGGGGGGGGAGGGGGACGTGAGGAGCCCAGGGTACCCCTGGGGGCCGATGCAGACACCAAGAAGCCTGCTTTTCAGGTCGGCCAGTGCACCGGGTGCCCACCATCGGCTTCCACGTCCCCCGAAGCGGCGGCCACCGCTCAGTCCCCCTCGGCGAGACGGGCACTCGCACACGCACCCCTGCGGCTATCCCGGGGGGGGTCCCTGTGACCCCCCATCAGGTGGCTCTTCACTGATCCAAGGTCTCACTGACCCTGCTTCCCACACGCTCCTTCCAGAGCCTTCCTTCTCCTGTGGCCTCTGTGCGCCTCGCGTGCCCAGATTCCACCTGGGCCTCCCCTCCGCCCCGAGACCTTGGGATGTGTTGATCTGCAGCTGACTCCGCGCTCCCGCTCTGCCCTGGCACTCATGTCTCACCGTCCTCGCCCCCGAGCTGCCCCGTGCCCAGAGGTGGCATGGCCTCCCATCCCCGGGCAGAGCCCTCGTCTGCCAAGCCTCCCTGCCTCGTGCTCTCCGCTTTGGACCTTCACACCCCCAGTGAGGATGAGTAGACTCCACACCATCCTGGGCTTTGCAGGCCACGGGAGGGATGAAGCACGGGGGGACGTCTCTGGGCGGTTTGGGGAGAGTGGCGGTGAGGATCAGGCCCCCCTTCTAGAAAGACCACCGTGGCCGCTGAGTGGAGAGAGAATTGGGGAATGGGGGTGGGAGGGGAGATGGAGGGGGGTCTTGCCTTGTGGGGAGACTTGCCATCACCCCGTGGTGGAGGCAGGAGGCCTGGGGGAAGGTGGCACCTGTTGGGGGGGGGGGTGAGAGCAGCCAGGCAGGGCTCTCACAGGAGGTGGCTTTGGTGGGACCCTGTGGCCCAGGGCAAGGAGGGCTGCAGGTGGCCCCGTTCCAGGATAACCTTGGGCCCCCACGGTACCCCTTCTCCAAGAGCAACATGGGAAGGGGATCATGGGGGAATGCCATTAGACGGTTCTGCGTGGGGGTCGGCGCCGGCCTCATGAGCAGATTTGCTGTCCTGCACTGGGATGGGGAGGGGGGGGGTCTCGAGTCCAGGCGGTCCGATGAGCGGCAGTGTGGGGTGTGGGTCACTTCCTTCCCATCAAGAGGGCAGCTGTGCTGTGTGCATGTACGTTCAGGCATTGCACAGCCAAGCCTTGATTAGCCGACCCCGATCCTCCCAGAGCCCCCGCTTCGACGCGGGTTAACTCAGCAGCTGTCTCGGGAGCACCTGCTTGGGTCCTGGTTGGATGCCAGGCGTGGGGGGTGGGAAAGCAAAGCGAGCTGGGCCCTGCCAGACCCGCCGCCTAAAGAGCCTTTTGCACCATCACCTTCCAGAGGCCAGTTCTTCCCACAACGCGTCCCCCCAGGGCATGTCTGCCCCCCACCCGCTTCCTGCCTAGGCTGGCCGTTGGCACAGCCACGACCCAGCTACGATCCCCCCCCCCCCCGGCCCTCGGGGCTGGATGGGCCCAGGCCTTTGAGGACATTGGCATTGCCAGGATCAACCCAGAAAGGACTTTGGATGATCTCTGCCATCCTGAGAGAAAGTGCTGATAGGAAGCCCCGTCCCCGTTGCCCTGGTGGTTGTAGATTGTTTTTAAATGTTGAAGGGCCCTCGGTCTACATGTGTGGTGAAAACAAACACTTGTAGAGAACCCGCTACGTCCTGGGGCTCTGTGCCCGTAGAGGGCAAGCCCACTGCCGTGAAACCCACCAGGCCTCTGGTGAGCAGCGGGCACCAGATGATTGGCTATGGGGGGCTTTGGGGAACCGACTGAGAATGTTCTGATCAAACCAGACAGGCTCAGAGGATGGGTGGAATTTGGACAAAAAAGACAAGAAGTGGAGAAAGGGTGATCCGTCTGGGACACCACGTGGCATGTGGTTTTCAGATCTGTCCGTGAGGTCTCTGAGACTCCTTCCTTCAAAAGGTAGAGCTTAATCCCCCCCCGCCCCCCGCCAATGCCTTGATTTTGGTGTGGACTTAGTGATTTGCCTCTGATAAATAGAATATGATGGCGGTGTCTGAGTGCACCTTCCAAAACCGGTCACGAAAGGCACTGCTGCTTCCTTCTTGCTCTCCCACTGGGATCCCTGGCTCTGGAAGAAGCTGGCCGCCATGTTGTGAGGGCACCCAAGCAGTCCTGTGGAGAGGTCTGTGCGGTGAGAAACTGAGGCCTCCCACCGATGGCCTCCTGAGCACATCATCATGGTGGGGGATTCTCCAGTCCCAAGTCTAGACATCAGAAGGCCACGGCCCCAGCCCACATCCCAGCTGCAGCCTCCCAAGAGACCCGGGGCCAGAACCACCCAGCCACTCCTGGATTCTGACCCACAGAAGCCACGTGATATAATAAACATTCATTGCCTTAAGCTGCGAAGTTGTAGGCTAATTTGTTACTCGGCAACAGCCGGCTGATATATGCCAGGTTCAGTCGGACCCTTGACAGGGGCAGCAAAGAGGGCTTGGCCTGCCCGCCAGCTTTTGCCGGTGGTCGGTGGCACCTGGGCACGGGAGAGAGAGTGCGACGGCCAAACGGCAGCGTCTGCCCCAGACGTCCACGCCATGCCTCTGCTCTTCCGGGATTTGAATTCCGTCTTCCAGGCCAGGGGCCGTCCACCTGAGGTGCCCGTGAGAACCACAGCCCCGCGCGGGCCCCACTCAGAGATGAGTGCTTTGGACTCAACGGGTGGTCCCTGGGGGGTTTGAGCGGAGGGGCGACTCTGTGGCGACGTGCTTCTGGTTGGGAGAAGCCACCGGCTGGCATGCCACCCGGCAGCCGGAACAGGTGATTGCTTTCTCCCCGAGAACATCCAACTCCAGCTCTTAAACACGCGGGTGGGACGACAGGCAATGCTCGCCGCTCCTGGGACTGGTGACCAGGGACCCCGCACCGCCAGGTAGTCTCCAGGACACCCCGGGCATCAGGGTCGGGGGCTGGGTCGCCGGGGTGCCTCCTCGTCTGTCTCTGACCGGGCGCCCACCGGTCCGTCCCCCAGCCCGCCTCGCAGGGCACAAAGCTGTGGCGACTGCCCCTTCCCTCCTCCTTTCCTGGCACCCTGCCCTCGGGGGCTGCCGGCAGACTTGCACGTCCGCGCTTTTGCCTCCCGTCCGTGCAGCTTCCTGTTCCTCAGGTGTGGCCTGAGGGTCCGAGGGCCGACCTGGAGCTCCCACGTGGATGGTTCTTCTGTGACCGGGGGCCTCCTCGGCCAGCTCTGGCCCGGTTCGCCTTCTGTGCCCTGGGAACACTGACGGGCCCTCTCATGGGTTAGCCACAGGGAACGGGGAGCAGGCCCATGGGGGTGACGGCCTGTCCTGTGTGGGCAGACGGTGGCACCGGGGACCCCAAGTGGGGAGGCACGGCCTGTCTTACGTAACCGACGGAGCGTAGTGGCCCCTGTATGCCGCCCGGTCCCAAGGGCCTTGCGACGGTAATTCCTTTCCTCCCATCGCAACCTGCGGTGGCGATGGGGAGACTGAGGCCGGTAACGCCAGGCATCACATGACCAGCAGGTACTAAAGCCGGGCTTTGCTCATGGGCGTCCCGGGACCAGGCTCCGTCTGTCCGTCCTTCCCTCTGCCACGCGGCCTTGGTGTGAGGGACACGGGCTCTGCTCACACGGCAGCCCTGCCGCTTGCCTGGGAGGTCCCGGTGTGGACACAGGGTTCGCTGGTGACTCTTGCCCACATTTGCCGGGGAGGGCGGAGACCCCCCGAGCACCAGCCCGCCTTCCCTAGAGTTTGTGTGCCCAGCGGGGGAGGACGTGCGGGCAGCCGCACCCCCAGACGTACCAGGCCCCTCGGGGTGTGCCCCTGCTCCTCGGGTCGCCTCCAGCAGACAAACAGGCGGGGACCCCTGCTCCCGAATCGTTCCACGTGAACGTGACGTTCTTCTGTAACGTGGCCGGGGACGCCTCGGAGGGTCCCCTCAGCAGGGAGAGCGCGACTCCCCCCGGCCCAAACCCGCTCCGCGGCAGCCGCGTGGCGGACTTGAACACCTTCTCGGCAGAGTCCCCTCCTTTCTGGGGTCTGCAGCCCGGCCCCCGACCCCCAGCGTGGCCAGGCAGGACTGGGCAAGGCGGCGAACCAGGGTTTCGTTTGTGGGCCCTTGCCACTGTCTCTAATTTACCCGCGTTCCTCCTCTTTCTTTGTAGCTTCCCTTTGGTGCACCCCAAATCTCTGAGGGGCGCGGGGAGGTGGGACAGGGAGTCAGCATAGGCGAGGCCTCCGGGGGTGCGCAGCGGCCCCAAACCTCAGCCCTCGACCCGCTTCTATGTGCGGGAGGCGAGGGCTCTACAAAGCCTCGGCTCGAGGGAGGCAGGGATTCGGTGTCCGATGGGGGGGGGGGGGCGGGCGCGGGTCAGCCTCCTTCACCCCGTTCCCTCCCCAGGCCCACGGGGCTGGGGCCAGAGTCCTCCTCGGGACATGTCGATGGCAGCAAACATTTTACAGATGTGACGTGCTCCGAGCCTGGCAACAGGGGCGGCTCCAGCTGCTGGAGAAAGTGGTTGGATTTACGTCCACAGCAAAGCACCCCGTCACCTTTCTCTGCTTGGAGTGTAATCTTTTTTGGAAGCCTCGCTGGAAAATTTGAATCTTGTGAGCCATCAGCTGTTTATAATCAGAGAAGCATATGTTTAAAAGAGCTGAGGGGCCTTATAAACTCCGTGTGCAAATTACCTTTGGGGCTGCCTGCCCCGCCGCCCCTCCCCGCGGCCGCCATCCCCGGCGAGGGGCTCAGCGCGCTGCCCAGAATTAGCTGTCACCCCGTTGTGGCATGGGGTCTGTTTAGCGTTAGCCACGTCAGCTTGGCCCCGGAGCGTGGGAGCTTCCATGTCTGCTGCACGGCTCCCAGGCCCCCCCCAGGGCCCCCCCACCCCCCACCCCCCACCCCAGCTGCAGAGGACTTCTGGTCTCCCTGTTGCTGGGCGAGAAACGTCCAGCCTGGGGGCCGCGTAGCAAGACGTGGGTAGGAGCTCGGCCCTCCGGGCCCCCACGCTCAGCACGGGCAGCCCAGAGTCGGGGGCTGCCCTCGGGGCCGGCCGGGGCGCCCTGGTCCCGCAGGTCTGTTTGTTCTGTGCTTTTCAGTTCTTGTTTTTGTTTTCGCAATAGCTTTGTTCAGATATCACTCGCATACCGTACAATTCACCCATTGAAAGTGTGCGAGCCGATGGCTTTTAGTGTTTCGGCGTTGTGCAACCGCCACCACTGTCTGGTTCCAGAACGTTTTCAGCACCCCTAAAAGAAACCCTGTGCCCGGGTGCAGTCGCTTCTCACTCCCCCTCCCACCTCCCAATCCCGGGAAGCCACAAATCTGCTCTCTGTCTGGATGGATTTGCCTGCTGTGGACATCTCGTAGACGGAGAATCACACAGCACGTGGCCTCTTGTGGCTGCCTCCTCGCTTGCCACGGTTGTCCTCAAGGTCCCCCCATCCCTTGTGGGGGCCTCACTGCCAAGCGGTACCCCGCCGTGTGGCTACACCCCGTTTGGTTTGTCCTTTCGTCCGTGGATGGATATCTGGGGCTGTTTCCCCTCTTCAGCGGTTATGAAGCACGTTGCCGTGAACATCACCGTGCGAGCTTTTTGTGAACACGTATTTTCATTCGTCTGGGGTCTGCCCCAAGTTGCAGAATCGGCGGGTCACGGGGGAGCTTGACGTCTAACCTCGGAAGGAACCACCCAACGGGTTTCCCAAGGTGGTTGCAGCTCCTTGCCTTCCTCCCGGCTTCATGTGACGCCTCCGACGCTGCCACGTCCTCGCCCACACCTGCTGCCCTGGGTCGTTTTCACGTTAGGGATCCTGGTGGGGGCGAAGAAATATCTCGTTGTGCTTTTGACTTGCATCTCCCTGATGGCTGACGAGGTCGAGCGTCTTTTTCGTGTGTTTGTTGGCTATTTGTTCTTCATCTTTATGGAATGTCTAGTCAGCCCCTCCGCCCAGTGTCTATTACGTATCATTTTATCATTGAGCGGTTCGAGTTCTTTATATATATTCTGGATGCCAGTCCTCTATCAGACGTGTCCCCCTGCGTTTTGTGGGTTGTCTTTTCACTTTCTTGATGGTTTCCTCTGGCTCACGATGATTCTTAATTTTGATGAAGCCCAAGCAAACTACCGTGTTCTCTTGATGGTTGTGCGTTTAGTGTTCTAAACGAAGAAGCATCGTGCAAATCCAAGGCCACAAAGATGTATTCCTGTTTTCTTCTAAGTGTTTCTTCTAAGTTAGCCTCAGCTCTTACATCTCGATTTTTGATCCATTCGAGTTAACTTTTGTGGACGGAGTGAGGCAGGAGCCTGGCTTCGTTCTCTGGATACAAAGATCCAGTTACCCTCGCACCACTTACTGAAGAGACCGTCTTTTCCCCACTGAACGCTCTCGGCACCCGTGTCAAAAACCGACTGACGGTAAATGGGAGGGCTTGTTTCTGGGTTTTCCATTCTATTCCATTGATCTGTACGTCTGTCCTCATGCCAGCACCCCACCGTCTTGGTCACGGTAGCTTTCAGCAACTTTTGAAATTAGGAAGTGTGAGTCCTGCAGCCTTGACAGGTGAGCTGCTCACCTGTGCCTGTCCCCGCAGCCGGGCTGGGCCAAACCACGTGAACCAGATTGGGTCTTCCAGCTTTGTTCTTTTTTCAAGCTTGTTTCGCTGTCCTGGGTCCCTCGAGCGTCCATACAAATTTTGGATCCGTTTGTCCGTTTCTGCAAAGAAGCCAGGTGGAATTCTAAGAGGGATTGCCATCAACCTGTGGATCATTTTGGGGAGTATCGGCATCTCAACAATGTGAAGTCTTCCGTCCGTGAACATGGGACGTCTTTCCGTTTGGTTTAGATCGTCTTAGGTCCTAGGGAGGGGCTACTGTGCGTTTATGGACCTGATGCTGCGGGGTTTGGGGCAGCAGGGACCAGCAGCTGTCCTTCCTTCCCACCCACTGGTCCTGCCCAGCCTCCAGACCCATAACTCCCCAGGGTCTCCACGCTCCTCCCAGCCCTGAGCCCCTTCCTCCGGGCTCTGGCGATGCTTCGTGGGCCCAGCTTAGTGCAGAGCACAAAGTGTTGCTCTGACCCAGATCTTTTCACACCCCTGCCTGGGGCACATACCCTCCCCTCCCCTCTCTGGGAGTATCCTCGTGTCCCAGTGGGCTCACAAGTTGCCCCTCATACCCAGGGCCTCTCACGCCTCTACTCATGGCTTGGTTGTCCCTCCCTGAGTGTGACCACCACCCCCAGACTCTGGCTTCTGGAAGCTAGGATGGTTCTACCATCTCACCTACTCTGCACCCCAAGACTACGTACAAGGCGTGGAAACCCCGGGAAGGTCTATAGGAATAACTAAACTGTTTCCCGGACGAGTAGCTTTATGGCAGTGCCTGCCCCAATCGAGAGAGAGTCCTTAATACCAAGCGAGGCATCTTAGGGCCTCACCGCCAGGGAAACAGGACTTTGACAGCTTGCAAAAGGAATTTGAGTTTTTGGGTTTCCTTTCAACTCCAGGGTCCCAGATCCTGCGTATAGTCCTTGAGGGAAGGGTCCTGGCACTGCTTCTGGGGAGGGTGCCTTTGAGGGGAGGCAGAATCGGCTCGTGATGAGCTCACCTGGAGCCAGTGACAGGTGGCTGGGGCTGTTCCACCGCTCACCTGTGTGTGGCCTTTGGTCAGGGCTGGGTCAGACCGTCTGGAGCAGGTTGGATCACTGACAGCTGGTACGCCCCAGCCTCACTGGGTCTCCCTCCCCGTTGGGGAAAGAGGGAAATGCTCCCTGTATTCCCTGAGAGGGCCAGAGAGGGGACCAGGTCCAAGGAGGTGGTGGCTTATGTCCTTTGGGGTCCTGGGGAGGGGCTTTGTGCAGGCATCATCTCATTCAAAGTCCGAGTATGGCTCCTTCCCACTCACCCATGGACTGTGCGTTTATGGAGAACCTCTGTGCACCAGCCCTCGGCTAGGTGTGAAGGCTGCAGTGTGGTATGGTTGTACGTTCGCTGATCCCAGAGAGGTCCGGGCTGCCTGGCCTCAGGGATATCATTACAGGCTCACCAGGGCCCAGGCCGGAAGGGGGATGGCAGCACCCCAGAGCCGTAGAGAGGCTCAAAGCGGGGCCCCCCGTAGTCACAGCGAGGTGTTGTGGGGCAGAGAAAAGGGCTCCCTTCCCACCGGCCTCCCCCAGGGTGCTAGGCCGGATTACGGGCCAGCCAAAAGCACATTGCACTGGAGCCCGGAGGCCTGGCTGCCAGACTCTCGGAGGCTCGCCCCCACCTCATAAGATGGCGGTAGGTTAAGGAGCTCTGAGGGCTTCTGTCCCTCTTGGAATGTGCAAATGGGTTAGACAGAGGCCTTTAGTGGGAGCCCCCCCCCCCCCCGCCCCATGGCCAGCACAGCCTGAGGCCTTCTGTGCCCTCAGCAGCCGTACCCTGTGGCCAGGAAGCCGGAGGGGCTGAGCTCCCGTGCCTTCTATACACATGACTCCCTTGCAGCCTCCTGGCGTGGGGTGCGCGCGTTGTCCCCTGGACAGGCTTCGGCTGGCCACGGGGAGGAGGCTGTGGGCGACATGGAAGGATGCCCGCCCCTGCACCCCTGCGAGCCTGTTATCAGAGTGAGGCCAGCCCCCTGGTTGTAAATGGGGGTGGGCTGGGGGATCCTGGTAGGGATGAGGAACCGGAGGCCCCACCTGCGCGGTCCCCCCACCGACACAAGAGCACCCGGGGTGCAGCCAGCCGAAGCCCCCTGTGATATTAACCACGTCACGAAGCGTTTGGCATTTGGGGATTTTACGTTAGGGAGGGATTAATGAGCCTCCGAAATGAGATCCGAGAGCAGCCAGGACCCTGCCTGAGACGCAGCTTCCGTGGATTGAGCGTGGGGAGCCCCCACTCCTCCCGGCGCCCCAGGCCAGCCGGACCTGCATTCCACTCCTCCTCCCGCCTTCTGGAAGCGTTCCCTGAATCACATTGTTCGCTGCGCTCGGTCGGGCCTTCTGGGCTCTTCCTCTGCTGTTTGCCATAAAAACGCTCCGGTCATCTTTTCCGCTGTGGTTTTTATTGTTTTATTTTATTATTCCAGCTATATTAAGTCGGCAAGAGCTACAGAAATGGTTTTTTCTCCCCCAGATTCCAGAACAAGTCGTAGCCATGGTAGATTTTAATTCATCACCCTCCCTGCCTTCTCCCCGCCCCCCCCACCACACACACACACACACACACACACACACACACACACACACACACTTGCGTTTTCTCCAGCGTTGTCCTTCTCACTGTAAATGGGCGTCTCAAGGACGGAAGCTGGAACAGGTCTCTGCTTCCCCCCCAACCCCCACTCCCGTCCAGGGCAAGAAAAAAGTGAGCTCAGATCCCGGGTCAGCCCTGTTTCTGGAGGCCACGGCCACAGGCGCTGCTGGCCCCTGGCCGGGCTGGGCTGCGGTGGGAGCCAAGTGCAGGGTGAAGGCCTGGGGAGGAATCTGGGTTCTTTTGGCTGCTGGTGAGATTACCCATTAAATCCATATTCCTCACTGAGTTCACGTATTCAGAGAATATCCCGTACTCTGGCCGTCTTATATTACTGCAATATTGCTTCCAGATGGGCAAACACCCACTCAGATCCCGGCCCTCGCCAAAGCTACGGCCCAGCGTGCTGCCCGCCACCGTGCCTTTGTTCTGTCCCCGATCACTCGGGGGGGGGGGGCGGGGGGGGCGTGCCAGGCCTGTGGTCCCCAGCCCCACAAGAGTCTCTGGAGAGAGAGAAGAGCGCGGGAAACCGAGCGTCTCCAGGCCCGAGCCGTGGGCCGCCAAGGCCTCTTCCCGGGGCCTGTTGCCGCCGTGGCAAGGTCCCGGCCCCACCGGTGCCTGGGCTGGCAGAGTCCCGCTTGTCTGCCCTCACGTCGGGGCTGGCTCGGACAGGAGCCTTCTAGCATTCTACACCTGACTGGCATGGGTCAGATCCCCTCGCCCTCTCGGCCCGCTCCCCTCGCACAGCCCACCCCGCCCCTCAAGGCCCCACCCGGCCCCGGTGAGGCAGTGCGTGAGCTCTGACTATGCCGTCTGCTGGGCCGTGGACTCTAGGCCTCCTCCTTTCGCTCCTCTGGTCGGCCTGAGCGTGCTCTGGGTGGGGCAGTCATCAGAGACCTGGTCTGTGCCTCTCCCGGGCTGGGCACGGGGCCCCGACCCCACGTGGGGTGGTGTCTGGCAGAAAGGTGGGGGGCGGAGGGTCGGCCGAGGCTTCGTAAAGTCCGATCCCTCGAGGAGGAGACGGCACGCCGGGCGGACCCCGCACAGGCGGAGGCGTGGCGGGCGAAAGACGGCACGGGGATCAAGGCCAGGGCACCGTCAGGTGGGAGGAGGCCTCAGAGGCCAGCTATGGAGCCCCACCGCCATCGCTCAAACGGAAGCATTCCCTTCTTGAGCAAGGAGGCGATGCGGACAGATGGGCTCTCGTTCCCCAAAGTCCAGGCCCTGGGACCTGAGTCCTGGCCCCTCACACGCGTGTCTCCAGCTTGTCAGTGCCTGGCCCGGATGCCGCAGCGGGGACCCCGGGGCGGTGCTGCACGTCCGGCCGCGAGGCATAGCAGACCGTGGCCGCGCCCTTCGTTGCCGCAGGGGAGAGGTCATGGGGTGGCTGGGCCAGCCCAGCGCTCAGGGCTATCCTGGGGAGCTGTCGGCAAGGGCACTCCAGGGCACCAGCCCCGACTTACAGAGACATTCACCGCCCCCCCCCCCACACACACACACCTGTATCCCCAGCCCGGAAAGCAGCCAGCAGCTTGGACCTGTGCCTCTCTTGGGTCTGAGCTCTCAGGGGAGCCCATGTCTTAAAGGCCGTATCCCAGAGGAGCCAGGGAGGTGGGGCGGGGCGGCCTGTGCCTGTCGCCCAGGTCCCCTTGGTGGCCAGCAGGGGAGGGAGGGGGTCCAGGGAGGACCCTCCTGCAGCCGCCCAGGCAGAAGGTGCCGTGACCAGGCCGAGGCAGGGCTCATGTGACGGAGAGGAGGAGACCAGAGCCCTGGGGACTGTGACGGCCCAGGGAGGGAGGGATGGCCAGGGGCCTTGGTTTCCAGCTGTAGGGGTGGATGGGGACCACCGCACCTGAGAAAGCCCAGGTCTCCTCCCTCCCACCGTCCCAGTCTCTCTCGGAGGAGACTCCCGTCTGTCCCTGGCCGTGCCTGTGAGGGTGGACCAGCCAGCGTGGCCTCCTGCTCTCGGGAGCCCCGTGTCGACCTGCGTGCCACCTGGCCTTCTGGGGCGGGGGAACGGCCATGTGAGCCTGAGCTCTGGTGACTGAGCGGGCAGGGGGCAACCAGGTCGGAAACCATGCTGACGCAAGCCATAAAACCATCCCCCGGGGTCTCCGTCAACCCCCCGCCCCCGGCTGGCCCGCTGTGACGGACGGCAGGGAGAGGCCGCCCTCCGCCCAGGGGACAAATTTTGGACCTGACTACCTGAGATAAAACAGGGATTTCCTGACAACCTCAGACCTGCAGCTTTCGGATGAATTCCCTCCCGTAAAAGCCCGTTCCAGAGGGCGTGAGCCACCCAGGGGCTGTGCCCTGCCTTTGACCTCGGCTGCTCTGGGAGTGGCAGGACAGGCTCCGACGGGGAGGCCAGACCCCCTGTCTCTCATCCACCTCGTTGGCCTTGGTTGCTGGGCCCACGTTAATTGCTATTTGTATCACTTACAGTTTTTCACATTTTCCACATTTGTGGTCATAAGTAGCCCCACGGCAGTGCGTACCCACTCGGGGCCACGGAAAGAAGCCAGGGGCCCCTCAGCATCCTCAGACAGGCCAGGGCTCCTCTGGGTCCCCCGGAGGGACGGTCTCAGGGGCCGGAGCTACTGGCTAGTGGGCGCAGCCACCGTGGAAGGAGGCGGCCCCGTGGTCAGACACGTGCCCACGTGGCAGCCGCCTAGGAGCACTGCCGTGTCTCCTCCTCCGACAGCCTTGTCCCCGGCCTCCAGCGTGGACCTCGGGCTTCCTGGGCATGTGCCCGCCCGCCCGGCTTCCAGGGCTTGGCCTGCCTGGTGGCGTCCACACACACACGGTCTCCGTTCTGCGAGGCCTGCCGGATTTCCACTCCCCACCTCCCAGCCACGGCCGGGCCACAGCTGGCCCGAGACGCAAGAGTCCCGCCGAGACAGGGAGCTGAGAAGGCGTGGGCGGTGTGGCGCTTCTCCCGGGGGGCGGGGGGGGGTGGTGGGGGGGGGATCAGGCGGCCGACATCAAACGGGGCAGCGCACGGGTGTATTGGCTCCACAGCGTTATTTCTGTTTCTGCTTCTGGGGGGAGTTGTGGGCAGCCAGGAGCCCGTGGGAACGGGGTCCTGGATAGGAACTTACAGGGATCACTCCCGGCCTCAGGCCGGGAGCTCAGGAGGAGATCAACATACGGCTGCCGGAGGGGCCCCGGTCTGATGTCAGGGGCACGGTAGTCCGTGAGCCCTGGACCAGTCAGGATGACCAAGGACCTGCTGAGTAACAGACAGCCCCACGGCTTTCCTTCCCTCTTGAGCTGCTGTCCCACTCGGGCCGGCCAGGGGGTCTGCACAGGAGCCCTGCTTACGGCACCAGCAGGAAAAGGAGGGCTGAGGGGAGGAGTGTTGGGGGGGGGGTCTCTTCTCTCATCAGAGTTTGGGGATCAGGGAGCAGTCCTGATCAGGACTGAGGCTGGCTTTCTAGAAGCGCGCTAGCCCTGACCAGCGGGGCCCCGGCACGACACGGAGCCGGCCTCCAGCCCGGACCCCTTTTACACGCCGCTCACTGTGGAGAGCCCTGGGTTCTCCTCCTGCCCCCCGACCCACAGGCCGGACGCTTCATCTCGCCGAGGGGCAGCTTGGGGGGCACGAGATCCTCCTTGCGGGGCCGCGTGTGAACTTCACTGAGACTCACGCCCGTCAGGTGCTACCGCTGTTCCCAGCAAGTGAGAAATACGCACCGTGGGGGTTGTGTTATCATCCAGGTGCCAAGTGCACTCGGCCGCCAGGTGCGCATACTCCAGCACCTGGGCCTGGAAAATCAACGGTCAGCCGGGTCCCCCCCACCCCGCACAGGCGGTCCTGCTGGCTGGTGCCACGGTCCCCTGGCAGCCGAGCCGCCCTGCAGGGGCGGGGAGGAGGGGTCCTGAGCAGCGTGCCCTCCCTTCCCTCTCACCCCCAACAAGGCGAACACGCAGGGGTGAGGTGGTGGGGTTGCTCCCCTGCGGCACCCCACCCCCCCCTTGGCAATATTCAAGGCCGTCTCGGGGGAGGGGGTTGGAAATCAGCTTGTGGATCGCCCAGAGCGGGAGGGTCAGCAGCTGGCCCTGAACGCCACTCACAGTTTCTCCAAAACACTCAGTATTCAAAAGCCAACAGAAAGGAGACTTTGAGGTGGCCACGGTAGAGTTCTCCCTCCCTCCAGGCTTTCCGGCCTTTTCCTTGTCCCTCTCGAGAGCCATTACCTATGCCGGCCCCCTCTGGGCCCCACCAGCCCCCTCTGGGCCCCACAGCCCCACCGGGCCCCACCGCCTGGGCTAGGAGGAGACTGGTGCTGGGGGAGGGGAGCTCCAGGAAGTCACGGCCCTCCCCCCACCCTGTATTCAGGAAAGTTCCGCAGGCCCCGCTCGCTGGCTTCTTATTTTGTTCTAACCGCAAGCTCTCAGGAGAGCAGAAGCAAAGGTCCCTGGGGACAGCACTGGGGGGGAGGGCGTGCGGGAGGAGGCGGGGAGCAGGAAAACTGCCCTTGAGAGCCAGGGAGAGGGAAGGAGAGCCTGTCTGCAGCCTTGGGGCCAGAGGACCCCACCCCAGGACCTCAGGGCCTGAGTACCCCAGAGTAGTAACTCCCCATCAGGGTACTTCTAGGGTCACAGGGAAAGAACTAAACTCTGCCCCCCTGGGGCCGGGAAGGCTGCTGTTCAAGCATTTCGTGTTGTGTTGTGTTGTGTTGTGTTGTGTTGTGTTGGAAGGGTGTAGCCTGGTGCCCTGGCAGTTCCTGGCTTGAGGCTGATCCCTCCCTCCGGGCTCTAGGTCGACAGGCTGACACGCCTGGCCTGGATAAACCCCTTGAGGACCGCCCCAGCCTACAAGGTCGAGTTTCAGGACAGGGGTCCAGCCCCCAGCCCCTTCTGACCGCCGCCCCCTCTCACATGCCCCCAGCCTCACGCGTGCAGCCTGGAGCCGGGCACCAGCTGCCCGAGCCCCTGGCCGACCCCATGCTTAGCCTCCCTGCCTCCGGGAGGGGCCCCCTCCCCGTCTCTGAGGTTCCACGCACGGACCTGCCGCCACCACAAGCTCTCTGGGGTGCAGCTCCCGGGGTGTGGATGCAAAGGAAGCAGGGGGGGTAGGTGCTGGCTCCAGGAGCTGGCCTCCAGCGACCGCGAGGCCGCCAATTAGGAGCCGTCAAGGAGAGCTAGGACCCCAAACCGAAACTCCTTGCAGCACGAGCACGGCGGGGGTCCCGTTCGGTGCCACTGGAATTTGTCACGGGAAGGACAGCGGCAGCTCGGAGCACGCTAAGGTGTTGACGCCCACCCGGTAGGGTCATCTGTAGGTGCTGTCTGCCTTGTCGCCGCTCCCTGGGTACACGCCGGGGGTGGGAGGCCCCGTGGCTGCGGGCTTCGTCACGGCCCCGCCAGCTGAGGGCTCTCAGGCATGCAGAGGGTCTCCAGGTCCGTGCCTCCCGGGGTGGACGTGCATCCCTGGGCTTCGTGATCCCAGGAACACACAGATTTACCTTCCCGAGAGGCGACATGCCCGGCACACGGGTCCCCAGTGCTTAGAGAACACGGGCCGGAGTGAGGGGTGAGTCTGGAGGATTGTCACAGCTTCGCCGGCCCTCGGCCCAGACGTGGCCTGCAGCGTGGCAAGCCGTGTCTGGTGACCTCAGTGCCCGGGGCCCACTGGTAACCGGGGCGGCCAGGGACAGCACCTCAGGCCGTATGTCGTGTGGTGTCAGAGAAACGGCCCCGCCTCGGCCGTGACCTCCGGAGGCACATCCTAATTTTCTCTAACCTTCACTTCCGGAAAGACAGAGAGGAGCCCAGATCAAACTCTCCTATTGTGAATGCGTGACCAGGTCGCACATGTGTGCCACATACACGTGCCTGACCCCTCTCGCGCCCCTCGGAGCGGGGGTGGGGGACACTCCGTCACGGGGACCAACATGCGGACCCTCACAGTCTTCCAGGACCGGCTCCAGAAACTACTTGTGTCCCTCCACCGTGGCGTGGCTCCCGCCGAGAGCCGTGGGGCTGGCGGAGGCTGGTGAGGAGACACTCCTAGGACCTTAGATGGCACAGGGCGCTTCCAAATTGATCACATGTGTGAGGTTTAGAGGCTCAAGACACAGCCGCCGTCCCCGCCATTTATTATCCTGCAAAGGATCGACGATACCCCGAAAGGCTCGCGTGCGTCGGCGGCCGGCCGCAGCCGGTGATGTGCACACGCAGGCACGCGCTCCCTGGCTCGGTTGCCTTCCGGGGCCAGGCTGAGGTCAGGCCTCCTTCAGGCCAAGCCCACGCTGGCCTTGTGCGGGGACAGCTGAAGGCCAGGAGGAGGCCACTGGCCTTGGGAGAGGCTCCCAGAGCAGAGGCAGCCCCCTCGAAGGTCACCGGGCCGCTCCCTGCAAGGGGAGTGGGACCCAGGGCTGGCCAGCGCCGGCAGCGTCTGGTTAACCCCTGCCTGCCGGAGCTCCAAGCGCCTGCGGGGGCCTTCTCGGAGCGCCCTACGTTGGGGACCCCGCTCTGGGTGCCGGGGGCCCAAGAGTGACTTCTCCTTGGCCGCGGAAGACGGGGGCTGAAGCTCAAGCAGGGCCATAGCCGCCCCATTTTGGCGGGCTGGGCTTCCAGAAGCTGGCGGACCCGTGCCTCCTGGGGAGTTCTCGCTGTGTCTCCCGCAGCCCACGGGAAGTCAGGCCCTCGGAGCACCGGCGGGATCGTCCCTCATTTGCCCCGTTAAGCAGGGTCCGGCACGGGAGCGGCCTTGCTGGGAGTCGGAGGCCAGCACAGACCCCAAGGCCACCGGGGCTCGGTCCCGAGGGAGAAGGAAGAGGTTCTCCCGGGTTTCCGCATCCCAGGGGCCACGCCGGGCACTGCCATCCTGTCCTCCCCAGCTTTCCAGGGACGAGGGCCCCTGGCACTCGCGGAGGCCCGGCCCGGATGCAAGAAAGGGGTTTTGTCTGTGGCCGCTTGTGAAGAGTTAAAAAGGCAGGGAGGGGGCCGGCAGGGGCTGCTTCAGGTTACTCTTTCTGAATGTCAAGAGAGGAGCTGCCTGGGCCAGACCAACTCCAGGGAGACAAGTTACAAAACATCCAGCAGCATCCACGACTAATTTCTTCCCCTGTTTGTCCTGCAGAGGAGGCTGAGTTAAAAGGCAGTGCTTTGGGGGTTGAAAGGCTCCCTGCAGGGGTCTGCGTGCAAGGGGACCCCAAGCCTCCACAGCTTTTGTTCGAGGCCGCTAATAAGCTGACTCCTGCTGGGCGCTTTGAGGGCCTGAGGCCTCCAGTCCCAGCCCGGCGGCTGCCCCTTTTCCAGCGCTCCAGCCCCAGCAGCCGGGGGTGTGCCCAGCATTTCCCCCGTCCATGGTGTGAGTGGAATTAGCAGACTATCAAGAAATATTTCTAGGGATTTACATTCCGGTGGTCAAGAGCCTTCTCGTGGCTTTTCTCCTGCGTGCAGGGGTGGGAGGCGCCCCGCAGAGCTGGCCAGGGGGAGGCGGGGGCGGGCCTTGGGGGGTCACCCTCCTCCATCCCACGGAGCCTTTAGGAGGACCACTCCACTCGGCAGGTCGGGATGCAGCGAACGGCGTGAGGCGGCCACTGTGTGGCTGTTTGCCACCCCCTCCCCCAAAGTGGCCGGGTGGCCGCCCCCGGCCCAGCCGGCAGCACCACTCACCCGGAGTCGTTCCTCTGTCCGCCCCTCGGGACACCGTCACTCTCAGCCCAGAAGGTCCTGCTGTGTCCTTGTCACCACCCGCCCGCCCCCCCCGGGACACGTGCACCAAGCTTCCCGTCACTTCCAGCTTCCACGGGCCCCCACGGGGCCAGCGTCTTGCGTGGACCGCCTTGCCGCGTGCAGCGGGCACACAGACGGCCTGCCGGGGTCCCGCCTGGCACAGGTCGCAAGGAAGCCCCACACCCCCTCGTAACAGGGCTGATTCCCGAGATCCCCTTGTGGGCCGGCCAGGGCGAGTCAGGGCGTGGGGGGGAGGAGTGGCGGGGAGCCACAGAGCCAGCACACCCTGTCCCCGGAGCTCACAGGTGACGTGACATTACATCAGGCTGACAGGTGAAGAAACACAGTCTGGGTGAGGGCGGGAACGGGTGCGGGCGGCTGGGGTGGGGCTGGGTGTGATTCTTCGGCCCGGGGTGATGGCTTCCCGAAGGGGGTGACAGTCGGGCGGGACTGAGGGCAGCCGGCCGTGCGGGGATGCGAGTGCAGTCTGGGGGGGTCCTGGGGCCAGGGTCTGAGGGCCACAGTGCCCTCGGAGGCCGTGAGAGAGGGGGTGACGGTAGGCAGAGCCGGGCTCCGGGTGCACCCCCGTCCCATCCTGCCAGGGGCAGACGCGGCCTCCGGCCGAGCTTGGAGCCCCATGTGCCTGTGACACAGGACGTCCCCGCCCCAGGTTGTGGAGCTAGCAGTACTGTCCCCATTTACAATGGGACAAACCGGGGGGGGGGGGGTCACAGACTCTGTAGGGTAACCTCTCTGGGTAGCCTCCCTAGGGACACCGGGCATGTGGGCCTCATGGTGCACTAGAAGTTACGCGAACCCATGCAGACCAGGATCCTGGCTGGGGCCCTCGAGACCCCCAGCAAGCCCCTCCCTCTCTGTGCCTCGGTGTCCTCGTCTGTCGGGGGGAGTATGGTACCCTCCTCGGTGGATTTGGGGCGAGGCGGGGAGAGGCACGTAGGTGAGGCCGTGTGGTACTTTCTACGTTCCCGGTATGTCGAGGCCCCGTGAAGACAGTCCCAGGCCAGGTCCGGTCCGTGGACGTGTCCCTGCTGTGACAGCGGTGACTGGAAGCAGGGACAGCTAGTCAAGGACGATGCTGAGGCTCGAAATGGCAACGTGTCCGTTAGCTTTGCTCTGAAACAAACCGTCCCCAAACCTAGCAGCTCAAAGCAGCAAACCTTCCCCGAACTGAGCGGCTCACACTTCCATGGGTCTGTCGAGCGGGCGGACTGGTACGAGCGGGGGCTGGGTGGTCTCGGATGGCCTCACTCGCAGGTCAGGCCCTCGGCTGGTGCCTGGGGCCTCTCCAGCCAGCTCGCTGGGGTGGTTCACACGGTGGTGGCCCCAGGGTTCCCGGCAGTAAGAGAGGACGGCCCAATGCACAAGTTCAGCCGTGCTCCTGACTCGGTGGCCAGGGCGCGTCACGGGCAGGGGGTGGGGGAGGGGAGAGGGTGGTGGCCTTCGGGAGCAGCTGCAGGCGTCAAGGAGTTTGCTCTCTTCACCAGGCAGAGCAGAAACGCAAGCCTGGCTCCCCGCTCCTGACCCGGAGCCCGCCCTCCATCCACCTGCCCCCTCCACCACCACCTCTGCACCCTGACCCCTGGGGCCCGGCCAAGGGGCCCCATCCTCCCGACAGAAAACCACATCTGGACCTGGGCCCTCCAGTAGGGTCACCAGGGAGCCCCCAAGAAGGAGCCCAGGAAGGAAAGATAGGCTCAGATAACCCACAGTCTCCCGCCGGCTCAGGATCGCTTCGTGGGGTCACCTTTCCGCGTGGAGCCACTCACTCTGTCAGGGCGGACAGTCCTCACTCTGCCAGGTGACGGCCCTACATCCTCGGGAGCAGCAGCCGTCGCCCCGCCCGGACTGCGTCGTGCGGGACGGGCCAACACTGGCCGCCAGGGGCCCCGGCAGGTGCCCGTCGGGGACTGGGGACCGGGGCTACGGTCGCCCTCAGAGCAGGGAAGGTGGGGAGTGAGCAGAAGGGTCAGGATGCCCCGCGGGGCTGGAGCCTCGTCACCCACGGGTGGGGTGCACATCGGTGGCCCCGCTGCACCTGCACACGGCACCCTTTGCGGGCCCTGGAGGAGGAGGGCAGAGGAGCCGGGGGGGGGGGGGGAGTGCCAGCCTCGTGCTCTGCCCTCCCCCTCACACCCCCAGGAGGCGATGCCATGACTATCCCGGGCTCCTGGACGAGGACGCGGGGACTTGCCTAGGGAGACAGAGGGGCCAGTAGGGCCAGGAGTCGGGCTAGGGCTTCGGATCACCTGCCCCACCCGGAGGGGGGCCTCTAGGATCAAGCTTCGGCCTCAGCACAGAGCCGGCTTCGAGTTGCCCTGCTGCTCTCCAGCCGTGTGGTCTTGAACAAGACCCTTACGGGCCTGGGCCTCAGTGTCCTTAGCTGTCAAGTGGGGGCACAGTGGTTTCTGTCACACCTGACCCAGTAACCCTAACCAGATACCAAGGGCAGCACCAGGGCTCAGGGGCCGTCCATCGGGAACCAGCACACTGAGCCCAACGTCGCCAGGCGCCCGGTCTGCTCGCGCACAGCCCGAGCCCAGCGGTCAAGTGTGCAATTTGCCGGAGACCGACCGACGTGGCTCTGAATACACGCCTTGAACCCCGGGGCTAGACCCGTCCGCTGCCCTCATTTCAGCTCTGGGGAGCCCCCCAGGCAGGGCAGTCGGAGGTGGTGAACCGGAGACAGGAGCGAAGTGCCCTGGGGCGAAGGCCGCCCCCGGGGGACACAGGGGTCTCCCCTTCCTGGCGCGATGGAGGGAGGCAGTCCTTGGCGCTCGGGGCTCCGGGCACCCCCAGCCCTGCGCCGCGGGCAGGAGAGGCCGCTCAACCCACCTTTGTGTCCACAGAATGGCTTTCACGGCTGAGCCGCCCTGCCGTTCGTCTGCGGGGGGTCCCTGACCTCCCTGGGTCAAAGTTGAGGCCTCGCGTTTACCTGTGGTTGAGCCAGCAGCTTCACCAGAGGCTCCCCGCGAACACGGGCTTGCGCCCCAGAACCCCAGTCCGGCTGGCCTGGACAAGCCCATCACACAGGCCGAGTGCCCCTGTCCCTGCAGCGCCCGGAGCCCCTGGCTCAGGACCGGCTCCGCGGCCAAGGCTCCCTTCCAGCTGTCGGGGACCTAAGGACGCAGGGGTGCTGGGCTTTCTGAAACCTGCCAGCTTGTGCAAACGCCGTCTCCCCCCTGCCCAGAGCGCGGGTCACCTGCCTGGTTAATCATCCCGGGGCCCTGCAGGTCAAGGAGAGGCAGGAGGCCAACTCCCTGCTTCTCAGATTCTGCTGAACTAACCGAAACCCTAACCTTCGGGCTTCCCCACTAATTTGTGATAAGGTCTCGCCAAGAAAAACAGCAGGCCGAAGACCCCTGATTTCTTCACGAATTCCAGAGCGCTTGGTTCATTCCGGCAGGGAAGGGGCCCGAGGCAGCCGTGGGTGCGGGGCCGGGGACGGCCTCGCAGGGGCCGCTCTGGACGACCACCTGCCCGCTCCTCAGAGATTGCTTCCAGCTGGCCTGGGCAGCAAAGGCCGAGGGCGGGCCCCGGGCGGCGGCTCAGACCAGGCCGTGCCTGCTCATGTGACGCGTATGCAGACGTGGCCAGCTTGGGTGGGGTTCGTGCGGAGGCTCACGGGCCCAGGCTCCTGGCCTGGCGACCCTGGGGTCCCCGGATGGAGTTGCAGGGATCTGCCAGTGCCCTCGGGCCAGGGACAGCAGTGCCTCTGAGCGAGAGACAGGGCCTTCCTGGAGGCAAGCCTCAGGGTTTCAGAGGGCCAAGGGCCCAGACGTAACGCAGGGGCAATAGCTGCGCTCCAAGAGCTGGGGAAACTGAGGCCCAGGGTGGAGAAGTGATCCCCTCGAGGTCCTGGATCTCCGCACCCTTGCCCACCGTGGTGTATGTGACGGGGCAGCGGCCAGGAGCCCAGAGGGTGCGGGACTGTGGTGACAAGCCAGGACACTGAGGCCACAGAGATGGGCAAGGCCCATTCCCCACAGGGAGGGGATGTGCCCTTCCAGAGGCTCGGGAAACACACGCAGGCCCTTGCCCAGCAGCTTCCAGCAGACGGCCATCTCCTTAAAGAGAGACGGAACCTGTTCCGTTCACCCCTGTGCAGGGGCCCCTCTCGCTCTGCCCCCCAGCTTGAGGCCCTGGGCGAGGAGGTCAGCAGGGGTCAGAGGACTTTTGAGCCACTCGGTTGGGGCTCAGGCTCTGCATTCCTAGGTCCCCACCCCCAAAGGGGTCTTGGGGACCCGGAATTGCCCCTGATGTATCCCGGCAGGAAAGTCTGTGCCTGCTTTCGGCATCAGTGTCCTTCAGCTCCTGAGCTCCGGTCCCACGACCCCACAGCTGGAGCGAGATGCACCCTGCAGTCCGGGAAGCACAGCCCCAGATTGGGGTGGGAGCGGAGGGAGGGGAGTTCCGGGGGAGCAGCGGCACTTTCCAGGGACAAGCATGCAGCTTAGTGGGCGTTCTGGGGCAGACACACGGGGACCCAAATCCTGGCCTGCCGAGATCGGGGACAGCTCACAGCCTCTCCAAGGTCCCGTCTCCTTGTCTGTAAAACAGATGATAAAGGAAAGCTCAGTGCGTGGGGCAGGACCCTACAGACAGCAGGTAGCTCCTGGGGACCATCTGCGCGTGGGTGAGGTACTGGGAGCAGCCAGGCTCCCTCCGGGAACCTGCGGCCACTGTCCTGGCAGATCCGGCCTGGACTCGGAGGACGGGGGTGCGCGGTGGCCCCGGAGCCCCGGAGAGGGAAGGCTGCAGCTGGCCTTGAGCAGAGGAGCACAGACCCGAAGTGGGAGCCGGTGGGGAAGGGCTGCGTGGTCTGGAGGGTGAACGGACAGCACCAGCGGGAAGCGTGCACTCGCGCGCCCACGCCGTGAAGGGGCAGGGACACATGGGCCCTGCCCCACCCTCTCATGACTCTCACGCAGCCGACGTGACATGGCCAGTTCCCGCTCCCCACACCCCCTCATTGCACCCAGGCGCTCTGGCTTCTCCCTGTTCCTCAGCCCCTTCCAGCACGTGCCTGCCCCAGGACCTTTGCACAGGTTCCCCTCCGGGTCTCACGACGGCACTGCCCTTCTCCCAGCCTCTCCTGTCCCCTCATCCTCCTCTTTTCTGCTTTGACTCTGACCGTGGCTCCTCACAGCCCCTCCCCCAAAGGGCATGGTGCCTCCTCCCACCTCTGAGGCTGGGGCAGGACTGTTGCTCCCAGAGATTCTAAAACCACCCCGAGGCCGCCCATCTGCAGAGCCGGGCCTTGGGAAGGACGAGAGCAGGACACGCGGCATCGTCCCAGAGCCCGGCCCGGGGCAGACGGATGGCCAGTAAGATGGCCAGTCCGGTCCCCGAGGGCTCAGGCTGGCGGGGGGCATCCAGGAGGGCCCTGCAGAGCAGTGTCTGTCTGCCCTTGGCAGACCCCTCGCCACCCCAGAGGGCTGGCCTCCGTGGATGCTGTTGAACCGCCAGAAACTTAATCTATTATTACACAGAAACTTCTGTGAAGTCAGGGGTTTGAACTCCCCAGAAGTGTTTGCCTGATTCGGGGCCGATAGCGGGGTGATTAATGCTGGCGATAAGGTGTTGATTGGTTCTGGGAGCCGCTGCAGACACAGGGGCTGCTGTGCAGCCGGGCTGGCAATGTGCTCGCCCAACAATAGCCCGTTTATCCAGCGCCCCGCCCGCCCCCCGCCCGCCGCGGACGGGCGGAGAGGGCGCGCGGGCCGGAACCCGGGAGCCCATTCTCTGCGGGGAGGCCGCCCAGGGCCCCCTGTGCTCCTCCTCCCTCGGGCCCCCCCCGGGGGGGGCGGGGGCACGCTGCGGGTGACACCCCCCCTCCCCCCGCCTCAGTAGCTATACCTGCAAAATGGGATACCGAAGCGTCCACCCCAGGGGGCCGCCGGCCCGTGAAGTTCGCCCAAGTAGCAAAGCCCTCGAGGAGAGACAGGTGTGCGTTTATTCCACAGAACACCTGCTCCAGGTGTGGGGCGGCCACGACCACGCGGGGTTGCAGACTTGACACAACCTGACTCAAAGCCAGTGCAGAGCGGAGGGGCCGACGTTCCAAAGTGGGGGGTGGGGGGGGGACGGACAGTCACAAGACCCGTAAGCAAACTCATTGAGAAGGCAGACGAGGCTGGTGCACAGAAGGGGCCCGTCCTAGGTCGGGTCAGGGGGCGGACGTCTCACAGGGAGGGTGCTAGGTCAAAGCCTGGGGATGGTGAGCTTCTGGTCATCAGGGCGAACAAGGCTGCGGACGAGGGCCCGCCAGAGGAGGCGATGTAGCCGGACTCCAGGAGTCTCACGGGGACACTGGCCTTCACTCTGAGCAGGCTGCAGAGCCGAGGACAGACCACTGAGGGGCCGGGGCGGGCCTGGGAGACCCGGGTGTGCAGGTGAGAGGGGGCGGCGGCTGCGCCGGGCCCGGGGAAGGGAGGTGGCCGTGTCCTGCGGCTGCTATAACAAATGACCACAGACTTAGTGGCTTTAAACAGCACGGATTTATTGCCTACTGGTTCTGCAGGTCCTAAGTCCACGATGGGTCTCACAGGGCTAAGGTCAAGGTGCCAGCAGGCTGCGTTCCTTTCCGGAGGCTCTAGGGGGATCCGTTCCTTTCCTTGCCCTTCCCAGCTGCTGGAGGTGCCCGCGTTCCCTGGCTCGTGGCCCCTTCCTCACGGTGCTCAGACTTCGCCTCCTTCACCTCTTCTCCCCTCCTCCTGCCTCCCTCTTTCCCGGTGAGGATGCGTTGGAAAAGCCGGAAGGGAGGCAGCGAGGCGGGGCAGGGTCTGGAAGGCCCCGGGAGAGAGGCCCACTTTGTCCCCGGGCAGTGCGTGCAGGGATGAGTCTTGCTACGGCCACAGCCTCCCTGCCCTTGTCTGCGGTGGAGGCGGATCAGGGCCCCGGCTGCAGGCGTGCGGCCACGGTGGCTCGAACGGGCAGAGGAGAGGGAGAGGGGGCCGGGGCCAGGCCTAGGAGGCCGTGGACAGGAGCTGGGCTGGGCTCTCGGCCGGGTGGACCAGCGCTTGCCCCGGTGGGACCTGGGCCAGGTCCCTCGTGGCTCCGGAAGGTCAGTCTCGCTCACGGAAAAGGGAAGAGGCGTTGTTACCTTGTGTTGTGAGCGAACGCCTACCACTGGCCTCTCAGCCATATATAGAGCCAGACGGAGGTCCTGGGGCCTGGTGGGGCCGCCCCCCCACTGCCTGGACTCCCCCTGCCAGAACCTCAGCCCCGTACGAGGCCCAGCCGGGCAGAGGGTGGGGGCCTCCCCGAGGGGAAGCCCACGGCTCCCCAGCTTGAAGGCGGCCCAGCTCCCCGAGGCCGGGGTCGGTTCTGTGGGATGTCATCACCCGTGGTCCCCAGGGTCGCGTGGAGAGGACAATAACCAGATGCCCTCGTCCTCCAGTCGGAATGCCCGGCCCCTCGGGAATCAGGCCCGGGTGAGTCCAGCACATTCCAGCTGTGTGTCAGCGGGAGAGTCCCTGGAAAGGCCTCCCACCACACCCACCTCGGGGCTGGGCACGAGGACCCAGGACGTCCAGCGAGGCCACGTCCCCCGGCAGGATGTGCGGCACTAAATGCTTATCCTCCCTTGTCCTGGTCCCGTCCTCAGCTCTAGGCAAACCCCTCAACAGCCCAAACAGGGCCTTGTCACAGCCCAGGCAGCCCAGCTGCCCGGGGATGAGCAGTCCTGGTTGCCAGGGTCCTCGGCTGGCCCTGGGCAGTGCACAGAGGGCGGACCACAGGAGTGTCCCTGCAACAAGCTGGGGCAGAGGGCTGGCTTGTGAGCCCGGGTGCCCTACAGAGGCGCCATCTCTTTGGAACCTTCTAGAAGCTCTTCCCATGGGCCTCTCTTGGCCACCTCTCAGTCCCGGGTCCTCTGATGGAAGTGCGGTTTTGGGGGGACTCACTCAGCAAAAGTAGGTTCCTGGGCCACTGTGACAACCTGTCACGGATGGTGAGTCACCTCTTTTGCCTGGCTCCTACCCCCAGGTCGGCAGTTTGCCTCGACCCCTCGGCGCCAGAGCTGGGGAGGTCAGCCTGCAGCACCTTCCCTCGAATGTCCCTTCCTCAGCCGTCTGGCCCTCGGGAGTGTGTGCATATGTGTGTGGGGGGAAGCGGGCCCCTCTCCCTGCGTCTGGCTCGTGGCCGAGGCCCCACCCCCCGCACAGCACTGTCTCTGGGGGGCTTCCCCCCCCCCACCGGGAGAGAACTGGAAGCATCCAGAGGGCCACCGTGGGGAGGTGACTCGGGGTTCGGCCCCTGAGGCTGGCACGTTGTGGGCTCTGTATTCCTCCTCCCCCATCGCGGGAACAGAGACCAGGCTTGGCTTCGGGATGGTTTCCCTTTAGGGTTTCGAGATCAGGGCAAGCCAAGAGTCTGGGGTGCGCTCACCCCAAAGATGTCTGGCCACAGCAGTGTGTCCCGGCACCTTTCTAGAAGCCTCCGGCAGGGATTCTGCTGGGGAGGGGGGGTCACGGCTGCCATCCGCCGGCTTCCGGGTCTCTCCATAGCCTTGCCCTGGCGCTCCCTGACATCAGACTCGGGCCGGCACTGCCCCCACAGTGAAGCCCCTCGTGCCCAGAGTGCCTCCCGGGCTCTCTGCCTGGCTCAGGACGCCTGCCCCGGCCGGCCAGGCGGACTCCTAGCTCCTCTTCCCTCTGCCTCCGCGGGGGCCGCCTTGCAGACCTTGTCTGGCACCTCACTCCCGTGCCGGGGCCCAGAGGTGATGTGGATGGACGGCTGTTACAGCTAAGAGCGAGCAGAGGGGCCTGAGGCCCCAGTTGCTTCCGACGGGGCCCGAGGGGCGTCTGACCTTTCCGGCCACGGGGCAGCAGTTGCGTGAGCGTGAACAATCGCCCCAGTGTGCAAGGCACAAGCGGCCTTTTCTTCCTCACCAGGCCAGCGCACACAGCTCCCAGCCTGGCTTCCCTTGAACAAACATATTTATTGTGGCCGCCACGGAGGGCCTCGCCTCACAGCCGGAGCCCGGGGGCCTCTGTCCCACCCACCGGGGCCCGGGGAGGGGACCCCTGCCCCGGCGGTCTCCCCCACCGGGTCCCCTGCCCTGCAGGCCCCAGCCCCGTCATGCCCCAGGCGGGGTGGCTCCAGTCTCCACCCCCCCCCACCCCCACCAGCCCCCAGTGGCTGCTGGCGATCCCTCCGGGAGCCCGTGACCACCCACAGGCAGCTAGCCAGCTGCTGAGCCACAGGCACGTGGGAGGAGGGGCCTCGGGGACAGCCACACCTGAGCCAGCCCTCACCTCCCTGGGCTCAGGTCTCTCCTCGGGGAGCACCCTCCTGCCCGCCCTGGTCTCTGCTCCCGGTGCTGCTCTGGGCTGCTTGTCCCCGAATCCTGCAATAGGTACCAGGAGGGAAGGGATGGCCTGGGCGCCTGGGGCTTCCCGGCCCCTCCCTGGGGACGCCCCGAGTGGTGGGCACTCCCAGCCGTGCTCAGCACAGGGGCCTCTCTGGTGCGCGCCCCCCCCCCCCGCAACTCTGTGGCCCCCTGACCCTTGCTCTCCCTCAGCCCCCATCAATTCACTTGCCTTCTTCCTCCACCTGGCAGGCAGATCCAGGCTCCTTCCCACGTGCCCGGAGATTGTGGCTGACCCCCAGGTCAGCGGATCCGTACTGGTTCAAGGGCGTGGGCGGGCCATCAGGCCCGCACAGGGCAGGGCGGTACCCCAGCTTCCAGGCAGCACCCCTGGGAAGGAGAGCCCGGAGACCTTGGCGGGGGAGGGGGGTGCGGCAGGGAAGGGACACGGGGCACGGGAGCCCCGTGGGGAGGGGCAGGGATGGGTGCTGCTGTCTCTCCCCTGACCGGTGGCAGCTCGGTTAGCCCCACCCACAAACCCACCGGAGGCAGAGGACGGAGGCAGGGGGCCTGCCTGTCTCTCCCTGAAAGTTGGGAGCTCGGGTGCCTGGCAAGGGACGTCACTGCTCTGGTCCTGGTGGCCCCGGATGTGTGTGCGAAAGGTGCTTAAGACACGTGTGGAGCAAATGAATGAAAACTCACGCAGGCCTGAGCAAGAGACGGCTGGTGAGTTTCAGAACCTGCAAGTGACTCAGTCAGGCCTGAGCCCCGGTACGTGACGTGCTGGGCAGGGGCGGCCGAGGAGGGCCTGGTGATCCTACCTGCGTTCCAAGGGCTGGCCTGTCCTGCCCTCCCTCCTCGTGAGTTTCCTCTCAGCGCTTCTGGGAGCTCGGTGGCTGTGCCCACCAGGGAGGGCTTTTGTAACAAACACCGTAGGCGGTCACCGTCTCCTGGTCCCGGAGGCCGGAGCCCGAGGTCCAGGCGTGGGCGGGGCCGGGGCTCCCGAGGCCCCTCTCCTTGTGTGTGGCCGGCCGGCCTCCCCCTGTGTCCTCACGGGGTCGTCCCTCCGTGCGTGTCTGTGTCCCGATCCCCTCTTCTTGCAAGGACCTCGGTCACATGGGATCAAGGCCCACCCCGGTGACCCTGTGTTACCTTAATTTTCTCTCTAAAAGCCCATCGCCAGATACAGTCACCTTCTGAGGCAGGATGGCGTGAATGGGACGAGGCCTCCCCGATTTCTTCAGCGTCTAAAGGACAACCGGAGGCAAGGAGGTGACCTCCGCCTCGGGGAGGCAGATGACTTCTGGGATGTGGGTGCAGGAAGCTCTGTCAGCTGCCGGGAGCTGGTGCAGGGAAGGGGGGCTGCCTGAGATGCCGGAGGGCTGCTCACTGGCCAGCCCGGCCCTCCTGCCTGCCCTCGGGGCTTCTCCAGTGCCCCGACCACTGTCCTAGGGCTGCTGGG
The DNA here is from genome assembly GCF_018350175.1 of Felis catus. Classification (NCBI taxonomy): domain Eukaryota; kingdom Metazoa; phylum Chordata; class Mammalia; order Carnivora; family Felidae; genus Felis; species Felis catus. Next base: position 113,293,253 of record NC_058377.1, on the reverse strand, counting down.
ATTGGGACAGGTCTACACTCCATTCTAGTCTTGAGAAGACACGGGATTGAGGAGCACTGAGTTTGGAGGGTACTGGGTACTTGTAAGTATTGGGAACCTGGATAGTATCTGAGCCCTGAGTCACAAGATCCCTGAGCATCCAGGACTGGACAGCCCAGATCCGGGGCCTGTGAGTATCGGAGCCTGAGAGGCCTCAGGGGTCCATAGAGTCACTGGGGCCCGATAGAATGATGGGCCTGGGGAGCCTCGGGGGTCAGAGGCCACCTGCTGTACTGGGGGTACAGGGGCAGCGTGGGTTCCGGGGTGGGGACAGTGGGAGCCAGTTCCCCGGAGAGGAAGCCCCTGGCTTGGCCCCGGGAGGGAGGGGTCAGCGTAAAGTCCCAGCCACGGGGGGTGGGCTCAGGCTATCTCCTGGCCCCCACCCCAGCCCCTTCCAGGTGTCCCTTTGTGACCTCCTCCAGGGCAAACCCAGTGCGGCACGGGCTGCTGCCCGACGTGGGCATGGCAGGGAGCAAAGAGCGGGAGGCTGCCTTGGTGGGCTCGTGAGCCCGGCCCTCCGGGCTGTGTGCAGGCACCGGGTGGGGTGGGGCCATAGGATGGGAACTGGGTGGACACGAGATGCTGGAGGCAGGTCCCCAGGCAGGGTCTCTGGTCCCCCAGGCGGGGCGCAGGGGTGAGTCCAGGTGAGGCGTGAAGGGGAGCAGTTGGCCCCCGAGCCGGCCACCACGTGGGTGGAGGTGGGAAAGGGAAGAAGAGGTCACCGCTTCCCCGCCTGGCCACCGCTCGCCCAGCGTCTGCACCGCTCGGCCTCCCGGGGGGCTGCTGGGCGCCTGAGAACCAGGGGCTGACTCCCAGCCGTGTGGCCTGGCAAACCGACTCACAGAGCCATAAAGTTCTGGTTTTAAAAATCGGTATATTAGCTTAACTTTATAGATTTCAGAAGTGCTACTTGAAAATAAAAATATCCCAATTATGTTTATGATCCCAACGTGAATCCATTCGACTCCGCTCTGGTGAAAAACCTTTGTGTAAGAGGCCGGGAAGCCCTCGTCCTGACTCAGCCCTTACAGACCGCGAAACGCAGCCAGAGGGCCAGAGCTGGAGGGCTCCAGTCACCGGGAAGCCTCTCCTGCTCTGCGTCCCCCTCACCACCCGGGGGCAGAGGCCGGGCCTCGAGGGGAGTCGGTGGGTGTCAGATAGGAGGACCGGCTGGGCCGACACAGGTATGCGCGAGTGGGGCCACGTGGGAGCTGCCTGGGGGCGGGGTCAGCACTCACAGCATCCAGAGGAAGGCCGTTCTGGACCCTTCTTGGGGTTTGGGGAGAACCGATGACAGGGGAGAGCATCCTAGCCTGGCCATGACCAATGGCCTGTGGTCAGTAGGGGAAACGCAATTTGGAGAAGGTGCACAAGGAAACCTGCAGACAGCGGGAAGCAGTGAGCCCCCCCATGCAGGGTGGGTCACGATAGGCTCCTAGGCCAAGGGGTGGGCAGCAGCACGGTCATGAGGCCAGGGTGATCAGGGAGGACTCCCTGAGGAGGTGACATTTGATTGAGTGTGACAAGAGGGGCAGAGAGTCCCCGCTTCCAGCCTGAAGAGCAGAGTGAAATGTGGTAGGAGGCGGGGCCCCCGACGCCCAGCCTATCTGCTCTGGGTGTTCCCCGGGCCTCTGCTCACCCTCCTGGGGGCAGAGACCCACCCAGAGCCGCGGGGTGGGCCCGGAGCCTGGTACCTTTGGGGGCCAGAGGAGGCCAGCCTACGCTCACCCCCAGCCCAGCAGGGTCCCCAGGTCGCTCGGGAGGCCACAGGGCTTGGCCTGGAAGGGGCCTCTGTGGCCTCCAGGTGTGTGTGCGGGTGTCTGACTTTCCCGGGGGGGGGGGGCCCCGGCTGGGCCAGGGTCCTCTTGGCAGACCGCACGCTGGGCACCAGGCACACACGTCGGACGGGACTGCCCTCCCCCCTGGCCTGGCTCCTGCACTCGGATCTGCCGCAGGAATTCGGAGCAGCCCGCTCAGTGGGCTGTAATTGGACGCCAGGCCACCTCTGTTGTTGCAGGTGCAGTGTGGGCACCCACGGCCAGGTGGGCGGGCACAGCACCGCCTGTCACTCACGAGCCGGCCCGGCACGCAACCTTCAGCAAGGGCTTCCCCGCGGCCTCCATTTCCCTGAGAAGCAGGGAGAACGCTGGCCCGACCCCCGGGTGGGGGTGGGGGGGGAGGACCGTGAGGATGTCAGGCTGGCACCTCGTGCACGCCCAGGGTGGAGGGACAGGCCACGGGCACAGCAGGGCGCCTCCCCAGGCTGGACAGGCTGCCCCAGCCTCCGTGGTGCGACGTGCTGGGCGCCCATGCTGCACCCGCCTTCCTGCTGAGGCCCTGGGAGGTGGGTGGCGGGCCCAAGGTCACCCAGGGTTACGCGGGATTAAACCCAGCGGTTCTGGCTCCCGACACAGGCTATTTCCACCCTGTTGTCCTGTTGGAGGCCCGGGCCGGTCCCCAGTGGCTGCTGTGACACATGACCCGACTTCGGTGGCTGGAAACAATACAGATTTTTCATCTTACAGTCCTGGAGGTTGGAACAGTCTCCCTGGACTAAAATCAAGGTGTGGCCAGGCGGGGTTCCTTTCTGCCAGCTCTGGGGGCTTCCGGAAGGAAGCCACCCACGTTCGCTGGCTGCACAGGCAGCCACGGCCGGCGGACCCTCCTCACCTAGCACCCATCCGACCTTCTGCAGAGCCACCTCTCCCCCTCTGACTCTGCCCCTCCTGCCTCTTGCCCTGCGAGGATCCTCGTGACCACAGATAATCCAGGGCAATCTCCCACGGCGAGGTCACCTGCTTGGCAAACTTCATTCCATCTACAGCCTTTCCCCCTTTGCTGCAGAGCGGAATTTGTCCCTGGGCTCCAGGGGACAGGACATGGGTGTCTTTGGGGGCCATTGTTCTGCTCACCACGGTGCCCTGGGTCCCACCGCAGCCCCCCATGGGACGCCTTGGGCTATCCTGCCTCAAATGGGAACCGAAGGGTGTCTTGGGAGGCTGGGGACCAGGGCGTGTGAGGGCAGGACTCAGACATCGGCCAGGTCCCCTGGGAGCTAAGGGGGGCAGGGCTGCTCCCTGCCATGTCCTAGCCCTCCCAGCGTGCCTTCCTTTATGCTGGTCCCCGACCTCCTCCCTTTAGCTTCATCTGTTAGCCATGCAACGTTCTAGAACATTCTGCTGCACTTTGCCGGCAGTCGTCACCCCGTCACTGTGAGTGGAGGTCCTGGGCCGTAGAACACTCCAGGCTCCTCGAAGGGGCAGCTAGCTTTGGGCACACCAGCAGCTGGGGCCGGGTCCTCTTCCAGTGACCCATCCCGCCTGCCGGCCGAGCCCCTCTCGTCGGCTCCCCAGGCAGGTCCAGGCTGGGTGAACGCCTGCAGGAGCCCCCAGAGGCCCCCGCCCCCCGCACTCTCGGTTCTCCAGTTTGTTCAGTGGTATTGGCTGTTGTAGGTCACTCTGCCGGGCATACGATGTCATAAGATCTTTTTACATTAAAAGGTGAAAGGAGGAAAATTAAGTTGTAAAAACACGCCAGGCTCTCCTGCCCTGGCCTGCAGAGGCTTTGCGCAGAGGGGCTGTCCCCTCTGGCTGCCCCCCTCCCCCAGGAGGTGGCTTGGACCCCAGACAGGACTCACACTGGCTGGAAGCAGCCGTACGAGATGGGCGGAAGGGTCTGGATCCAGGGGCTGCCTGGTGCCTGGAGTGTAGACGCCGTGGGAGGTGGCTGCCACGGGAGGTGGCCAGTGGCCTTGGGGCCCGACGGTTCCCGCCGAGGGGCTGGGCCTGGTGGCGCCCGTTTGCCGCCTGTCTCGGAGCCCAGGGCCATCTGGCCACTGAACTCGGGTGCTGCGGCGGGGGCCCTCTGTCCAGTAGGGCGTCTGCCCGCCCAGCTGTACTGCCTCACAGGAAGGATTCGCTTGAATGCGGGTCCAGGGTGCTCAGGCCCCCACCTCGCCCTTTCTAGGGGGCAGTTTGCACTTTGCAGCTGAATCAATCAGAGGCAGAAACGCCATGGCGGGGGGGGGGGGGGGTGTTTACTGATTTGGCTTTTCTGTGGCCAACGATGCTCTGTGTTTGTCCAGGCTCTGTCCTGCCGGGTCCTCTGGGAGCTTTGCAAACAAGAGCCCCGGGAGGGAAGGAGGCCTCCCCTCCAGGGGGCCATCGGGGCCTCCCGTCTGAGTCAATGCAAGCAAACAGCCTAGGGGCCCCGAGGGGGTGGGTGCAGGAAGCCCAGAGGTCCGAGACCTCTGGGTTTGGGTGTGGAAGCCACCCAGCAAGGCCAGACAGAAGACACTTGATGGGCCACCATGACAGGCCGGCCCTCAGGCGCCCAGGGGTGGGTGTTCCTTCCTCCTCTCCCAGACCTGCAGGCGGGGTTCTCGAATTCTCAGCGGGGCCACACAGCCCTCTGTAGCACGGAAACAGATTCTCTGTGAATCGAACCTGAACCAGGAGACCCCGGCTATGAGGTTTGGGAGGGAGGCAGACGTTTTTAACAGTGACTCAGGGGCTGCTGGTGTGGCCCAGACGCCCCAGCGAACTGGGACTCACAGGCACCCTAACGACCCCCTGTGCTTCCCCAGGGCCATGCTCGCCGCGTGGGGACCGATCTTTGTCGCCAAGGGTCTCCCCGCCCCAGGACTCTGTGCTCCTCAAGTGGGGGAGGTCTGGGGCCACGGGTCACCTTTCTTCCCTCCTTTTGAAGTGTTATTCCAGCCCCTTCCCTCCAGGACCTGCCCTCTCTCATCCTCTGTCGGGGGTGGACTTTGGGGCTGGAAATAACCCGGCTCAGGCCTGAGATGTCGGGGCCCTTGCTGTCATTCCGTCGCAGCCGCCCCCCGACTCCCCTCTCTTGGCTCCCAGAGAAGGTGTGTCAGCGGGGAGGGGAGGGACGGACCCAGAGGAGAGCAGCCTTACCTGGCCCTCTTTTGCCGCCTGCGTGGCTGGGCCACAGGGCTCTGTGTGTGCCCATAGTGCCGGAGGGGGACAGACCTGGAGTACTCCTACCCGACATCCCCCTGCCCACGTGTTCACCCAGAGGCCCTCTCCCTGATGCCCTGGGGGAGCGTGCCCAGCACACTAGGCCACAGCCCAGACGCGCTTCTTCCTGGTGGACCAGACACACACAAGTATACACATACGTGGGCTGCCCCCCCCCCCACCACGGCGTTGTAATATATCCCATTCTAGTTGACTCTATTCTGTTTTAAACAATTTCATTTTATTGATAATACTAAACAGTGTTTGTAATAACGCATTGTAAGTTCATAGGAAAATACATCATAAGTAAAATGTGTAATACAATAATGTTATTAGTTTAACCACATTAGAAAACTATCACGACCTGTGGCCTGGATGCCCTGTTGGAGCCCACCCGTGCCCCCATCGGGGCACCTGCTGACTCAGCCCGGTGGGTTGTGTGGTCGTGAATGGTTACAGTTCATGTGCCCCAGTGCGTGTGCACAGACACGGATTTCAGATTTCTGTGAAAACATAACTGGAAAGTTCAGGAAGATTCTGTTGAGGTGTGTCAGGTCAAACAGCTAAAAGAAAACAAAACAGAACAGAAGAGCGTCGTAGGGGATTCCGCGAGACTTTCGTGCTCAGCTTGCCCCGTAAGGGCTTTTATGTTCTCTTTCCACTGGAAAGAAAAAGCCTAGAAGATCTGGATACTCTCGGGGTGTGGTGGTGCAGACAGGACTTTGGTCTGCTTTGCAGGGTTAGGGAGTCTGGGGCTAGGACAACATGTCGGAGGTGGCCGTGTATCAAACTCACCACTTTGGGTTTTGCAGCCGGCCTTTTCGACCATCTGCCACCGACTGCCCAAGTGCACGGCTTTACAGGCCCGTGGCCCCCAGCAATGGCACGGGACACCAGTGCAGGCTACGAACCGCCTCGGGGAAGGAATGTTACCCCTGGCCGGTCCTCCCAGCAGGGCAGGATGTTTTAGGGGGAAATCATGCAGGTGTCCTCACAAGACATCAGGTAGGCCAGGGGGCAGGGGTGCCGGCCTGCGGGCCCACTTGTGTGTGTTCTCACCCGATCCGGGCTCCCCTGAGCCCAAGCCTGGGCTCCGGGCCCCGGTGACCACCCTCCTCCGTGTGGCTGGGGACGTCAGCCACCCTGTTGCCGGTGCCTGAAGCACCTTTGTTGATCCCCTCCTAGGACACACTACCGCTCCCCCAAGCCTTGAGCCCGGTGTGTGGGGGGCACTTCCGGGGCCCCTTAGGGTCACACCTTCCCCAGCTGCCCCGCCCTCCCCCGCAGGGGAGCCTAAGGCTGTTGAGTGCATCCCCCGCCCTGCTCACTGCTCACGGAAGGCTTCTCTTTGGCACCCTGGGGTCGGGGAGGGGGGACAAGGAATGGGAAACTGAGGGATCAAGATCCAAGCTCTTTGCTCAAGGGTGTGTGGGGGACGGGTCTGTCACCATGCATTTTCACGGCGCCTGGTGCAGCCAGCAAGGAGGGTCTCCAGGCCGCCACCGCCTGTTTGGGACGCCGTGGGTCCACGTGCGTGTTTCCTCCAGACGTGTGAACATAGGACTCGAGAGAGGTTTCTGGGCCAGGCGGACACCAAGCCGGACCATCAGCTGGGGAGCTGCTCACGCCTCTGGGCCCTAGGAGCCGAGGATGCGTCTCTTGCCCACTCCAGTCCCAAAGAGCATCTGACACCTGCAGGGGACGCGGTGCACCTGTTCGGGGCCCTCCAGAGGGGGCCCAGGCCGGGCAGAGTGGAGACTCTGCGGGAGCCGCTCCTGGGTACAGAGCTGGCCGGTGTGGAGCCCGTGTGCCTGCAGTCGTCCCTCTGCCACTGTGCTATCCTGTCACCGCTGTTCCCTGAACCCCTGTGTGCCAGACATGGTCCTAGACCCTGGAGATATGAAAGTCAACGAGAGAGACAAAGTCCCGCCCACAGAGCGTAGGATTTTTCCGGGAAGGCGGCAGGGAAGAAGGAATGTCCGTAAAGAGAAGTGGGGTTTTGGCGGGGCAGCGGATGGGGGCAAGCACAGGGCCCCGGAGAGGAGCTGAACAGCCCCGCCAGCCCAGTGTCCCTCCGTGAGCGGGAGTTCTAAGCTCTGACCCACCAAATGCGTGCTCCTGTGGCCTCGTCACGCGTGGCTCCGGGAGATACCACCCTGCATTTCCTTCCATCAGTTACGGTTTGCCCCTCACGTAGGCCTTTTTCGCTTCCAGGGGACAGCCCGGGGCCCGGCCTCATTTTCCTCTGCGCAGGAGGGGGGCCTTGCCTCCCGCCTCCCCAGCCCGCCCCTGCCAGGCGCCGGTGTCATCCTTTGTGGTCAGCCCTGTCCCCAAGTGCACAAGGCGTGTGGCCTGGGTCCCTCCTCCTCGCCGGGGATCTGCTCTCAGAAGGATCCACCAGCGCGACGTAGACCCGCTTTGCAAATAGGTGCTAACGCGGGCACACGCTCACCCCCTCTCTGCCCCGCAGGTGATCTCTGTTAAAGTTTGACTTACCTCTTCGGGACATTTGTTTTTCCACGTCAACCTTATTAAGTTTCTTAATTGTAATGGGAAGCTTGCTTGGGGGTGCCCTGGATTTGCCGGCTGGCTTTGGGGGAAATGCAAATTCTGACTTAGGCCGTCTCGTCCAAGAGTGAGGGGTGTCTCTGAGCGCCTCGGGCCGTCTTCGGAGTCCCCCCCCACCTGGGGTCTGGGAGCATTCTTAGGGGACTCCTCTCATGGGGGGAGGGGTGGCTTTCTTACCCCCGACAAGGCACCCTCCCTAGAGCTGGGGGCCTCTTGCTGGGGTAGAAAGCACCATGGACCTACACGGGTCGGTCCTCTGTCTGGCGTCCCTGGTGGCCTCTCCTCGCTTGTCATTAGCCTTGATAATTGCTTAAGTAGATGATCTTATCAGCTGCAAATAACGACCCTTTCCTCTCTCCCAACCTTCGCGCCTAGTTCTCTCTTTCCTTTTGCATTAAGCGGGATCTGCGGGACTATGAGAGCGGAGCACTTGATAGAAATGCGTTCTCCGTCAATTAACAGATTAATGGCACCGATAGAAATGTTTCCTGCGCTCCTGGGACTGTTGGCTCTTGCTCTTGGCTAACCTTACCAAGTGAGGGAAGCTCCTTTCCAGTCCCATTTAACAGAAATTTTAATGTAACTTTTTGCTCTAAGAACGTTTGAACTTGGCCAAACGCTTTGTGTACCAACAGGGGTTGCAAACCATGACCTGCCTCCTATTTTCGTATGGCCCCTTGAGCTCGGGATGGTCTTTAAATGTTTAAAAATGTTGGGGGGAAAGAAAGCAAAAGATGAATAGTCTTGCTGAGGCTCTACAAAGCCGTCCGAGGTCCGAGTTGTAATGTTCCAAGACCCGGTCGCCGGCCCCCAGCCCCCGTCCTCACCCCTTCGACCCCAGCCGCAGGGTGCGGGGCGTGCACGCTCTCGTCCCAAGGCCCCGTCCCGGCTCTCAGGGCCCATCTATCGGCCGTTTCCACCTCCCCCAACAGCCCCCTCCCCGGCACCTCGCCATCCCCCCAACTTTGGGCCGTGACCTGCTTGGAGGCCTGGCATCTATACAGCGCCCAGACAGATCCCAGCTGACGCGGTCAGGACGCCAGCCCTTGGCCCTCGGTGGCTCGCACCGTCTCCCCCGCACGTCTCCCCCGGCCCGGCCTGGTCGTGGTGCCCCCTGAGCTCATGGCGGTCCTGCGGTAGCCTCCAGACCAGGTGACAGTGCCCCACGCAGAGGGGGAGGGGGAGGCAGAGGTGGGGGGAGATTTAGAACGGTTTGGGAATCACAGAATTGTCAGGAACGTGTGCAGAGAGCTCCCATGTGCCCCCCGCCCCTCACCCACAGCTCCCCACCGTTAACATCTCATGTGAGGACCGTGCGTTTGTCACGGCGAACAAACCGGCCGTCGTTAACCAAAGTCCATACTTCATTCAGAGCTCCCGTCCCCCTGCCGTCCTGTCCCGGGACCCCGTCCAGGACGCCACCTGACGTCTCGTTGTCTCGTCTTCTTGGGCTCCTGTTGGGCTCTGCCACTTTCAGACTCTCCTGATGCTTGATGACCTCAACGGTTTTGAGGACATGTTGGGTGTTTTGCGGGACGTCCCTCGACAGGCTGGTCTGCGGCTTTTCTCACGGCTAAACTGGGGTTTGGGAGGGGGACCCAGGGGGACTGCTGCCCTCCTCGTCCCTCATGACAAGGGCACGTGCTATCGACATGAAATGTCAACAACGTGTCATGACATGTCCCGTCCCTTTGACGCTGAGCTTGACCGCCTGGCCGGGGCGGCGCCCCTCGGGTGTCTCCACTACCCGCTCGAGCTCTTCCCTCTCTCCTGTTGCCCGTTCGGACCCGCCGGGGTTTGGCCGTGGGGTCCTGGGTCGTCCGGTTGGCCCCTGTGAGCCCCGGGGTGGGCGGACTCGGGAAGGGACCCTCTGGAGAAGGAGGCCTGGCCTTGGCTCGGATCGGAGCCGTGCCCTGGTGTGCGGGGGCGGGGAGGCTGGCCGGGCAGACGGAGTGTCAGGCCAGACGTGGGAATCCACACATGGCCCCTTCTCAAAGGCGGGTGCTGTCCCTGGGGCCCCTGCGGGGTCCTCGGGCCTCTTTCATTGGGCACATCCGAGCCTAGCCTGGCCCATGGTGGAAATGCAAACCTAATTAGTCTGGCATCGAGCCCGTCTTAAAAGTATTAACAGAGCCTTAAACTGTGCTGTTGGATGGGGATGAAGAAACGCCCTAGCAAGAAATTACCGGATGGTGACAAAGCCCCAATTTATTAGTCTTCTCCAATGGGGGCTGTGCAAAGGACGTTAATTACTTTAATGGGACTTATTTTGCTTCGTTGCCCAAAGTAATTGGTTTATTAACCTCTCCTTTCCTTTGGGGGGAGGGAAAGGCGGAGGGCCGAGTGGTGGCCCCGGGAGAGACCGGCCCAGCACGCCTGACCGGCGGCAGCCCAGCCCCCCTCCCGGGCGGTGGCACCCTGTCCCTGCCGGCCTGGGCTGGAGCGGCCCGGCACCCGTGGCCTCGTTCTCGTGGGCCGGGCACTGGCCGTGTGTCAGACGCCGGGAATGTAGCCATGAGAAAAACAGGGCCCCACGGGGGTGCCCCGGCAGAAAGGGGCAGAGCTCCGGGGAGGTGAGGGCAAGAACCTAAGGCCGGAGAGGGCAGGACTGACAGAAGGACACGGGGACCTGGGGGGGGGGGAGCAGAGTGTCCAGGCCGGTGGGCTTGGTGGAGGCCCCGGGACCAGAGAGTGCAGGCCGGGGCCGGGCCGCAGGCAGGTGAGGCTCCCCGCCCGGGGAGGGGGCCACCCCAGGCTTCAGCAGATAACAGTGATAACAGTTCACATTCCAAAACAGTCCCTCGGCTCCCAGCCAGCCCTCTCAGAACCGGACCGGCTGCTTCCCCGCCCCGACAGGAGGGCTCTCCAGGAAGGCCACTCCGGCCTGGGGCACTGAACACAGTATCTGATCCGCAGAAATCTGCACCCCACCCCACCCCCACCCCCCGCCCCACACTCGGCCCCCGGGTCGGGGGGCGGTGGTTGCGGAACTAGACAGGGAAGGCCCGGCCCCGACCCCCAGCCCCCCGAGAAAAGCAGGATGGGGGGCGGCCTCCTCGTGTCCCTAGACCAGCAGGGAGGTGAGAAGAAAGTGCCCCTTGGGACGCAGGCTGAGCCAGCGCCGGCCCCCACGACCGGCCCCACGAAGCCTGCTTCTGGGTGCGGATCCCGGGGATTTCCCTGCCCTGTTCGTCCAGGGAGAGGGTTTGTGTGTGTGTGGAGGGGGTGTGGTGGGCAGGGCTGGGCACCCCCCACCCCAGGGGCCTTCCCCAAGTGGGCCCTGCGGCATCCTGGAGGGAACGAGCCCAGGTGAGTCGGGGGCTGGACTGGAGGCCTCATGGGTCTGGGGGCCACTGTCTGTCCCTGCATCACCCGAAGCCCCGGCCGGTACGTCGCTGTCTGGGCCTACAGGTCACCTGTCACGTGAGAAGGACACACAAGGCCTTCCTCGCCTTGGCTGTGAGCTTCAGGGGGCCGTGCTCTGGCCAGAGTCCGTGCCTCTTGTCTGGGGGCTGCGTACGCATCGCACCCCCGGCCCCTGGAGCACCCACCACCTCTCTTTACAGCTGTCACTCTGTCCCCGAGGTCAGCTGTGGACTGAAGGGCCGGCCCTCGGCCCTCTGTGCTGCCTCAGGCCCCGGCTCTTTGGCCAGGCGGTGGGGGGAGGCCTCCAGGGCAGGGAGAGGGGCGTGGGCCGTGCCAAGCAGGTCCCCGCTGCCCCTCCCGGGATCCAGAGCAACCCCATGGCTGCCCAGTTGGCACGAAGGGGCCTCTGGAGGAAGGAGGCTCGGGGCCCAGCCGGGCAGTGCGGAGACCCCCAGCCTATCTGCTTCACCCCTGAGGTGGGGGCCCAAATGCTGAGCGCCCTGGCAGGAAGGGTTGATGGATGCCGTGGGGGGTGGTTGAGAGGTGCCAGGCGAGGATGCGGGCAGTGGGCGCCCAGAGACCACATCAGCCCCGCGTCTCTGAGTCCAGGCGGGAACGGGTGGGAACGGATGCTCCGGCGGCCGGTGGCTCTGCCTCGCGGGGCTGCGGCTTCCTCCGGTTCAGTGGGGGTAACGGAGTAGCTATGACATGCTTTCCGAAACACGGGGCCCGGCTCACAGGCGGCCCGTGGGGTGCATGCTGGGGAGGAGGAGGAAAGCGGGAGAACGGAGGACCGAAGGAAGGGGGCCTGGTGTCGGGCATCTTGCTGGGATGCTGGGGGCCCTCTCCAAGGTTTGGTGGGTCCAGACTCCGGGTCTCTGGGGAAGGGTGGGGCCCTCGGCCCAGGACCGTGGTCATGGGAGGTCGGGGTGCAGTGTGGGGCTTGCGGGTGGCCTGGCACGTCGGGGAATCTCAGGGTGGAGGAGAGTGGTGGAGGGACACTTAACAGGGCCTTCCGGAAAAGGCTCTGCCTCCAGACACAGGACTGCCACCGCCAGAGCCCCACGGCAGACCCCCCGAGCCCGCTGTCACGGCGCTGACGGGCTGCGAAGGGCATCCGCGGGCCCTGCGAGGCCCACACGCCCTCGGGGGTGACTCTGCCTGCTTTCTGCTCCTGAGAGCAAAGGGCGGGGGCCTGCCCTGCCCCTCCTGACGTGCCCCAGGGGGCCTGGCTTCTGACCCCCGGGGCTCACCTAGCCCGCCATCCATCCCTCGCTTTACTTTTGCGCCTTTCCGTCCTGCCGGGAGCCCAGGTGGCCGTAGAGGCGCTGGCCGGGGACAAGGCTTTTGGAAGGAAGTGCGCACGAGTCGCTTTTCTAGAAGAAAATCAGTGAGAAGCCCATGTAATTCTTCTTAGACATCAGGGGTTTCCTCCCCTTGTTGTAATCAACGAGTCCCCAGTAAGTCATTCCAGCGAGGCCATTACCGACGGCCCATAATCTCCCGGGGCTGCGGGCAAAACGGGACCCCTGGCTCTTTCGCTGAAAACACTTTTCTTGTTTTTTCTCCAGCGCGCTGGAAGCATGCCAACTCGCCAGTTCCATTAACTTAATGAGGGCTGACAGGCTGCAACTACTGTCCTCATAATCTCCCCGGGATTTAAATGGGGTCCTCCCGGCCGCCTGCTCACACCCAACCTCCCCTCTGTCTGCGCGCCCAGCCCCTCCCGGGGACAGAGGCGGCACAGACGTGCGTTTCTTGCCTCGGGCTTTCAGGCCGTCGCCCCGTTCAGGGCACAAGGACGCCTCTCCCCACCCCAGAGAGGCCAGAGCCTGGCCACGCCGCCTTCTTGAGGCTCAGAGCCACCAAAGCCGCGAGCCGTGTGGCTGTGCTGGCCCCGGGGCCCCGCGTGCCTCCGAGGCCACGTCCTTGTTGTGACGGGACCTGGTCCACTCTGTCTTTGCAGGGCCTCCAGCTCCTGAGGCCTCCAAAGCTCTGGGGGGTTTTCTGGAACCGCCTGAGGCCCCAGCACGGGAATCCACCTGGGGTTCTCTCAAGCCCTTGCCCAAGCTCGCATCTCCTGTCCCCTGCTTCCAAGGGGAGCCCCAGGCGCTCGGGAGGAAGTGGACCCCAACCTTCAGGAGAGGACCGGGTCCCGAAGCAGGGGTCTCCGTGGGCAGAGGAGAAGGGAGCATTGAGCCAGATGGCCAACATGGGCAGCAGTCGAGGGTCCCACCGCCAGGAAGCCCTTCCCCACGAAGGGACTGGAGTCTCGCCCGTTGTCTTGGGGGGCAGTGGGGGGCAGCACACACACTGCCAGGGCCGCTCGTCCAGGGTCACGGTCAGCGCGGCCCCTCTCACAGCTCACGGGCCCTTGCACGGGGGACATGGCGCCTGGCCGCCCCCAGCCGGAGTCACCCGCAGCGTCTGAGTAGAAGCCGCCTCTGTGTGCTACTCCCCCGTGGAGCCGGCCGGGCAGAGGGAGAGCAGGAGCGGGGAGCTGGGGGAGGCAGGGGTGACTGTGGGTGAGGACGAAGGTCACCACGGCAAAGCACTGAGCCCTGCGGAGCTTAGTTCCTCCCCCGCGACCGAGACCGGTCACAACTCCAGCGTGAGGCTGGTTCGCGGAACCTTAGGCTCAGTTCCTGGCTCCGCCGGTGGCCGCCAGCCGCAGTCACGGTCATCACTGAGGTCTGATGGTGCCCCTTTTTGGAGGGACCACGGACAGCACTGTCCGCGTCCTCAGCCACCCCCGTGCGTCCTTTGCTGCCCTCACTCGGGCCACCAGCCACACCGAGCTGTCTGTTACTGCCTCCCCTGCCCAGGCCTTGTGCGTGCGGGCCTCCTTGCTGGCCTCCACCCTCCTCCTCTCCTCACCCCTGCGTGATGCCACTTCCCGGGAGGCCTTCCCCGGCTGTGTCTCTCCTCACTGTCTCGGGGATCGCCACACTGGACTCTCCATCCCCGTGGCTTGTCTGGCAAAGGTGGCTTGGGCCAGGGGCCCCGTCCCCAGCAGCGGTCAGTCCCCTGCCCAGCTGGTTTCGGCTCCCCAGAAAGCCCTCCGGTGCCAGCTTCTCCCCACAACCGCCGCCCCCACTCGCCTCCCTTCTTAGCACCCCCGGGGACGAGGTGGGTGGCCCAGGACGGCGCTCACGTGGGGGTTTCGTGCTGCTCTGGGGCTACTCTGTTCCTCGGACTCGACTGCCACCGCGGCACCTCCCTGGGGCACCGTATACTGCACCGCCCTCCCCACCAGCTGAGAGGCCATGCAAGGAGGGCCTGGTCTTCCTTACCCACCCCTGCTTCTACCGCAAGGCCGTGCTCTTAGCAGGAGTGTGGGCACCCGAGTGGAGGTGCGTTGAGTTGCCGTGGTTGCCTGAACAGAACCGGAGGGAACCGAGTTTCCCGTCTGGCCCAACTGGGGTCGTGTGAAGCAAGCTGTGTGAGTGGAGTGGACGTGATGTAAGCGACGTTGAGCCAGGTCAACTTGAACTTGGGGGGTTGCAGTGAGTAGCTTGTTGGTCTGACCTGTGTCCGGGGGCTCCCTACTGGGACCCCCCGTCTTGGGAAAACAGAGAGAATTCGTTCCTTTCCCTTGGTTCTGGGATATGCTGAAACGAGTTCCTATCTGTTTTGGTCACCTGTCCCGAGGTCCTCAAAGAATTTCACTGCCAACCAGGGAGGTCTGCTCCGGCTGGCCCAGGCTCGGGGGGCCAGCACGGGATGGCTCTGATTTATGGATCGTTGGTATGAAAAAAATCTTACAAAGACCTCAGAGCCATACGCATTTAATGTGACACGTGACACGGCAGTTTGAGGGGAAGGGAACGTGTGTCACGTCAGGCCCCGCCCCGAGCACCTGCCGCTCATGTTTTATTTGTTCGGGCACGTTGTGAAGGGCCGAGCGGGCCACCCTCAGAGTCTGGATGTCACTGGGCAGGCAATAGGGAGCCATGGCGGGATTTGTGGGTGGGGGGAGGGAGGGTCGTGGATCCACGGTTTGTCTCTTGGCCCAGAAAGCCCCCTCCGGCAGCCATGCAGTGGTGGGTGTGTTGGAAGGGGGAGGCTGGGCCACACCGGGGAGTGGGGAGTCCCCTCTACCTGCCCGGGTCCCTGAGCGCCCTCCCCCGCCCGAGGAAAGGGTTCTTCCCCCAAGATGCCTGTGCCCTGGGCAGAGCTGGGAGGGCCCGGGTGTCCCCCTCCTTCCCTGTCCTCCAAAGCCTGCCCTGTGTCCCAAAGCACCACCCAACACCTCGCGTGCCTCTCTCTCCCAGCTCCCGCTCTCAGGAGCCACCTGAGCGCCCACCAACACTACCTGGTTTTAGAACATTCCCGGCACCCCCGGACGCAGCCCTGCACCCCCGAGCAGTCACCGCCCCGTCCCCGCTCCCCCAGCCCCTGGGGAGAAAACATTAATCTGCTTCCTGTCTCCATGGTTTCGCATATTCTGAACGGAATCACGCAATAGGTGTCCTTTCTGGCTCCTTTCACTTAGTGAGATGGTTCTGAGGCCACCTGTGTGGTGGCATGAACCGGGCCGTGGCGGGGGACTGACTGTGCCTCCCGCCAGAGGAATAGGGCCGTGGGCAGGCGAGGAGGTGACATGAAACCAACCGCAGTCCCAAAGCCAGCACGGCCGGCAACGGCGAGCCACCCCTGCTCGGAGAGATGCGGCTCTGTCCCAAGGCAGAGTGGGCCGAGCCTGCGTCCCAGCTTGACGACCCCATCCCCGCAGTCGTTCGGGGACCGTGACGGGGAGGGTCCTGATCCCTGCGGGTCCCCGCTCCCGATCTGGACCCGAGTTTCCGAACCAGAGCCCTACGCCAGGCTTCCTCGGCCTGGGGGGAGGTGAGACACGTCTTTAGGTTTTTCCACCCCGGCCACGGGGGCCGCAGAGGCTCTGAGGGCTCTCAGGCCGGGGGCTCGTCACCTGCTTCCGCCCCCAGGCTCTGCCTCTGGGCCCGCGCCGAGCCGGACGTGGGGAAGAGTATGGGCCACACAGCCTCGGCCCCAGCACCGGAGGCGAATCACACGCGGTGACATTTGCAGTCGGCGCCCGGTGCTGCGGGCTGTGCTGTGATGTGAACACGCGGTGGGCTCGGGCCAGGAGGAGGGTGAGGGGCACCCACACGGCCCCTGGCCCGGCAGGGGTCTGTGGGAAGGGGTCTGCAGAGAGAGAGCTCAGCAGCCAGCCTCCACCTGGCGGGGCCTCTCCTCCACCACGGGTCAGCTCAGGGGCAGCCGAAGACAGGTGCAGGGTCACCATTGCCCCCTGTTTCACCTGACCTCAGAGCACAGTGGCTTCTCTGACCTAGGCAGGGCCGTGCGGGGGAGGGTGCTGGTTCCAATTACTGGGATTTCGCAACGTGGGCCCGCGGGTCACCATTTGCGAAGTCGCCTGACTCGGCTGTGGACTTTCCCGAATGTACCTGGAGCCACAGGCCGGAGCTGGAGCGGCCCCGGGAGGCAACTCGAGGCTGGGGTGGGGGTGGGGGGGGGACTGTGGGGCCCACTGGGCAGGATGTAGATGTGGAGCCGAGCACAGGCCGGGGGAGGCCTGGAGACCCCCCCCCCCGCGCGCGCGCGCACACACACACACACACACACACACACACACACACACACAGATGGGAACCTGAGCCCAGGCTGGAGGGTGGCCTCTCATGGGGACAGGTTCCCCCAGCAGCCTGAGCTGTGATGGGGGCTCCCCTGGGAGTCCCAGATGGTGGGAGGCCTTCTGGCCTGGGAACGAGAGGCAGGCCGTGGAGGGCGGGGGACTGAGGGGGACAGGCGAAGCCGGGTGCCCAGGCGTTATTTCCTGAAGAAGGAAACTCCTTTGGGCCGACCGGAACGTGTTGGAAATGGGGACAATGGGACGTAGAGAGAATAGAGAGAACTGTCCCTCCGAGTCCCGTCCCCAGGCTTGTGTGGGACGTTTCCGTCAGTGACCTGGCACCACCAGCCTCCGGGTGGTTCCAGGGACGTGCCCTGGGGACCCACAGGCCCTGCCTTCAGTCCCGCAGGGAGGCTGGGACACGAGGCTCCGCCACCTCCCCGGGCCAGGCGGGGACACCCTGCCTTCCCATCAGAGCTGACACCCGGGAGCAAACACGGTGCCAGACGTTACTGACCAGCGAGGCAGGTGGTTTTAGAGCTTGAACTGAGGGGCCCTCCTCCCACACCCCTCAGGCCTCTGGATGGGAGGTGATAGCAGCCCGGGTCTCCCCACACCATTCCCAAACCGCTTCCTTTGGACAGACCTAAAAGAGGGAGTCCCTGGAGTCAGCCACTTTTGGGGAGTGGGAGAGCAAGGATCCTGGGAGACGCTCCCATGGCCTCAGGGAGGGGTCCTGGGTGCAGACTTCGGGGACAGGTGTCATGGGGCTGGGTCTCAGGGAGCGGACCTTCGGGGACGGGTGTCACGGGGCTGGGTCTCAGGGAGCAGACCTTTGGGGATGGGTGTCACAAGGGTGGGTCTCAGGGCGCAGACCTTAGGGGACGGGTGTCACGGGGCTGGGTCTCAGGGTGTGGACCTTCAGGGACAGGTGTCATGGGGCTGGGTCTCAGGCCACACTAAGAACAGCAGCCCCGTCTCAAGATTAGGGTGGTCCTCTGCCCTCTGTTCCAATCATTTCTGCTTATGGTGCTGTTCCCCCCGCACACCCACTTACTTTGGGTTTAATTTGGTCTTCTTTTTCTAGTTTCTTGGGGTCGAAACTGAGACCATTGGTTTGAGGCCTTCCCTTTCTGTTAGTGTAATCATGGAATGCTATAAATTTCCCTCTGAGAACCGCTTTAGCTGCACCCCTTAACTTTGGCTGTACTGTGTTTTCATTTTTTGTTGTTTCAGATGTCTGCACACATCAGGGATTAACTGCCCCACCAAAGTGTGGTAGAATTTGGGGTAAGGCCACCTGGGCCTGGTGTGTTCTTGTGGGAAGATCTTTAACACCCCTTTGATACCTTTAGGAGGTGCAAGCTTATTCAGTTTATCCACTCCTCAGTCAGTTGCAGGGAGTTAGCATTTTTTCTAAGAATGTGCCCAATTCTGTCTAGGTTTTCCAAAGTTGTTGGCATATAGTTGTTGAGAATGTTCTTCTATTGTCCGCTTTATCCCGATTTGTAGTATTTCCTAATTTTCTTTTGTAATATTTTTATTTGCATCTTGTCTCAGTCTTGCCAGAGCCTTGTCTGTTTTGTTGGCTTTTTTAAAGAACCAAGTTTTACTTTATTTAGAGATTTTCAAGTAAGACTTTCGTGAAGGGCAAAGAGATACTGTACTCTAGATAAGACATTCCACATTCTAAAGATGTCAATTCATTTCTTCCTGGTTGAGAAATAGATTTACTGTAATTCCAGAAAAAAAAAAAAGAACCAACAGGTTTTTTTCATAAGACCTACTATCCTGAGTCTAAAATGTCTGTGGCAAGAACAGAGTTGAGACTAGCAAAGACCTTCTCTAGAACACAGATGTCAGTGGGGGAGTGGGGGGGAGGTGCCTGGGTGGCTCAGTCAGTTAAGAGTCTGACTTCGGCTCAGGTCATGAACTCCCAGTTTGTGGGTTTAAGCCCCATGTCAGGCTCTGTGCTGACAGCTCAGACCCTGGAGCCTGCTTCCAATTCTGTGTCTCCCTCACTGTCTATCCCTCCCCCACTCACACTCTGTCTGTCTGTCTGTCTGTCTCTCTCTCTCTCTCTCTCTCTCTCAAAAATAAAAATAAACATTAAATTTTTTTTTAAAAAAAGAAGGCAGGTATCAGGGCTTGGTGTGAGGCTGATTTGGGGATATGAGATCAACACTCAGCCAGGGCGTAGAGCGGGGAGCCCAAGTGGGGGGCTCTGGGATGTGCTGACAGCACCGGGACGAGGAATTAAATGTCAGATACGATCCTTACAACTCTTTGAACACACGAGTTAGGGGGGTTAGGGGCACCTGGGTGGCTCAATCATTGAAACATCTGACTCTTGATTTCAGCTCAGGTCATGATCTCAGGGTTTATGAGTTCGAGCCCCACATTAGGCTCTGTGCTGGGATTCTCTCTCTCTCCCTGTCTGCAGCTCTCCTGCTCGACTTCTCTCTCTTTCTCTCCCTCTCTTTCTCTCTCAAATAAAAAAGTTTAAAATTAAACTTAATTAAAATTAAAATTAAAATTAATTAATTTAATATAAATTTAATTTAATTTAATTTTAAATTAATAATTTAAATAAATTTTAATTTAATTTAAAATTAAATTTAAATAAATTTAAATAATTTTAAATTTATTAAAATTTAACTAAAATTAAAATTAAAAAAAAAAAAAGAACCACGTGGGTTAGTTAGTATCTTTTGAACCTTAGCATCTGGAATTATTTCTTATACAAGACCCAAAAGCATCGACTGTGATGGAGAAACACTGATAGAGTTGTTTCTATAAAATTAGAGTTCCTGTTCCCCAAAAGGCACCTGAAGGAAAGGGAGGTGATTTGCACGCTGGGATCTTCATTCATTTTCTGGTGTTTGCTGCAACAAATTACCTCAAACCGAGTGGCTTAGAACAACACACACTGATTATCTCTGGGTCCCGCAGATTAAATGTGACGCGGTCTGACGGGTCTGCAAGGGGGCACGGGGCTGGTTCCCCCCACAGGCTCGAGCAAGGAAACCATTCGCTGCCTGGCCTCTTCTGGCTTTGGGGGCGCCATCGGCTCGCCGCCCTGGCCTCAGGGACACTGTCGGGAGGGGACACTCACAGCCGGGACGCTGTCACTCTCCGGCCTTTCCCCCACGGTCACAGCTCCCTCTGACCACAGCTGGGGAGGCTTCTTCGCCTTTAAGGACTCCGGTGTCTACTCGGGCCTGCCCAGAGAATCCAGGGAAATCACCCCATCTCAGGGTGCATAATCTTAATCACACGTGTAAAGTCCCCTTTGCCTTCTAAGGTGACATATTCACAGGTTCTGGGATTAGGGCATCTTCCGGGGAGCCCAACACAAACCGACCAAGAACGGGGAGCCAGGTAGGTTAGGTAGACGTTAGAGAGACAGCAAGAGCCCAAGTAGCCAAACGGAACAACGGCCCAGAGACTCGCTCAGCCTCCCCAGCGGAGGAAGCATCTGGGGCCACTTGGAGTGTGAAGGCACAGTTCACACTCACTTTGTGGGCGTGCAGGCGGGGCTGTGGGGCCCGGGGTCTCCCGCACTGCTGGGGGGCGGGCACGGCCAGACCACCGCTCTGGAGGGCAGCGCAGCATCTCGGCCGAGGTTCGAACTCACACACCCAGTGACGCAGCCGTCAGGGGCCCGGGGCGGGGGGGGGGTGGGGGACGCCCGAGCAGGCAGCAGAACGCCGTGGCGTCCTCTGGCTGTCGGCCACACGCGCGTCGCAGGAAGAGAGGGAGGGACTGGGAGTATCGACACAAAGGAGTATTTTCCACCCGTCAAAACAAACGAACCAGAGCGGCACATGACCGTCTGGGTAGGTCTGGGCAACGAAACACCCAGGAAAACCATTACGCGCTTTTGTAAAGTCTAAATCACTAAAATAAAAAACTACGTGCCTTGGGCGGGGGGCTACGTATAGATAGGATAAGATGATGTCAACAGGAAAGCAAGGATGTGAGCAACACGGGTTTGGGGTGGTGGTCACCCAGGGTGGGGAGGCTGGAGGACGGTGGGGGTGAGGGCTGTCGGGGCCAAGCTTCTCTTTGGCGTGGTGGGTTTCCTGGGTCTTTTCAATGTTACTAACAAACCCCAACTAAGTATGCAACAGGGTGTGAAAAATGAAACTCCACAGCCAAATGAGGTTTATTCTGGAGAAGTCAAGCCCATTCAACATTCAAAGGTCAATTAATGGGGGCGCCTGGGGGGGCTCAGTCACTTGAACATCTGCTTGATTTCGGCTCAGGTCATCCATGATCCCAGGGTCGTGGGATCGAGACCCACGTCAGGCTCTGTGCTGAGGGTGGGGCCTGCTTGGGATTCGTTCTCTCTCCCTCTGCCCCTCTCCCCTGCTCATGCTGTCTCTCTCTCAAAAGAAATTAACATAACCCGTCACATCGGTGGGGGAAAGAAGAAACATCATACCCTGTCAGGTACTGCAAAACTTGACAAAATCCAGCACCCACCCAACCCTTGTCTCACGGGGGCAGGGGGGGTCCCCTTTCTCCGGGCAGCGAGGAGCAGATGTGTGGCATCACCACCCCTGCAAGGCCCTGGCCTTCTTGCCTTCCCCAAGCCGGGGGGGGGAGGGGGTGGCTGGGGGGGGGGCAGTGGCCAGGTCGGTCCACCCTCCCCATCAGCAGATGGGGAAGACCTGGAGGGTGGCCTCGCCCAGGCAGGGTGGCCACCCACCCTGCAGCCTCAGCACCTCAAGGTGATCAGGCTCCAGGGGTCTCCTGCAGGGGTCAGCGTGCCCCAGGCCTCCATCCTGTCACCCGTCCCACCTGCCTGTTCCTGTGTCAGAGCCACCAGAAAAGGGCACTGGGCCACCACCTCCCAGGCCAAACCCAGCCCAGAGAGAAGAGAAACCCCTCCTGGAACGGAGCCAGACGGGCCCTTTCCTTGCAGACCGCGGAGTCCTTTGCCCGCAGCAGAGGGGGGCCGGCAGGCAGGGCTGTCCCCACGGTAGGCCCGAGCGGAGCTGGGCCAGGTCCTGACGTCCCAGCCCCGGCTTTCTGTCAGCCTGGCCGGTGCTGCCTGTTGGCAAAGGCCAAGGCTTTGTTCTACAGAGCTAGTGAGGGCGTCAGGCGGCAGCTTCGAGAAGCCACTGACGTGGTCGCCGGCCGTGGTCCTTTGTTTGAGCAAGGCAGGATCTCAGGAGCTCGGAGCATTCTTCTCCCCGGACCTCAGGCCGTGTCCAGGCTGGGCCATCACGGCCGGAGGGGGGCCCTTCACACCGAGGTGTCCAGAAAGCCCCAGCCTTCCGCCTGCTCCCACGTCATTGGAGGTGATTAGAAAGAGTCGGGGACGGGAGGCCGGGGTGGCGTCCCCTCCCGTGTCTCTGGCCTGGCTGAGGGGCTGAGATCCCACCCTAGAAGAGCGATCTCTGCGTCTTGGGGCCTCCCTGGTCTGCTCCCAGCTCGGCCTCCGGTCCCCCGATGGGGAATGTGTGCGCGTGTCAGTGCGCATGTGAGTTCGTGTGCGGCGTCCCCCCCTCCTGCGCGGGGTGTGCTCTGGACCCCGGCCCCTGCGTCCGCCCCTCCCTGTCCCGCTGCCTCTGGGTTCTCCCGCTCTGTCACGGAGAGCACCCTCGGTGGCTTGGGCCGGAAGCCGGGGAGGCCGGGGCGTCCGTGTCTGGGCTCAGCCCCGGCTGGCCCCGCACCCAAGCCTATGCCACCCCAGTGTCCTATTGCAGCCCCATCAGGGCAGCTGTCTTGCCCTGGGCGGGGGGCGGGGGGCGGGGTGGGGAGCTGGCGGCTGGGAGTACCTCGCTCACGCTCCACCTGTCTGCCCACATGCCCAGGTGAGGCTGGGGTCCCCTCGGATCCCGAAGGTCCCCCGGAGCAGCCCCACGCCTGTCCTCTCCCTACTGTCTCATCAGCACCACGGAGGAGGAGACATCGCCCGCTGGCCTGGTCCGCTGGTCCCTCCACCTGCTGGCTGGGCAGCTCGGCTCCCTGAGGCCTTCCAGCCTGGCCATTCATTCGGTTCGGGGCTGAGCGTGGGCCCTGAACCCTGTAGGGGCTGGAAGACGCTCCAGGAGGAGAGAGGGAGGGACCGAGTCCCCGCGTGCATCTGAGCCGCCCTCAGTCTCCACAGGTCCCGCGCCCGAACTGCCCTAGGAAATGGCCAGCCTTCTCCCGTGCCTCCAGGGAGATTCCTCACCCTCATCCCTGCATCGCCCCAGCCTCCCTGGAGCAGTGAGGCCTTCTGTTGCCCTGAGGTCCCCCATTTTGGAACGGGAGCCACCTGCGGGCCTGGCTGGGGGCTGGCCGGCCTGACAGCCAGGGTGGAGCTGAGAGCCTGGGCCGAGCCCTCAGCTGGGCGTCCTCTCCTGCCCGTGCGGTGACGCCTTCTCTCTGCCGAGGGCACACGACCGCAGGGCTCCTCTCCCAGCTGGCGCCCGTGGCGGGTCCTTCCCCGGCCACCTGTGCCCTTGGCCGTCACCAGGCGTGCGCCCCCCCCCCAGGTGCTTACAGGCTAGCCCAGGTGGCCAGGGCGGGGTTCTGTGTGTCTGGCGGGGGGCCAGGAACGGACGAGCGTCGGGCAGAGAATGGCCATGGCTGTCACGCACAGGCGTGAGCACGGCGCGCACGGGTGAGCAGGTGGGCTCAGGTCTGCGAGCTGCATGCAGGGGCCGCAAGTGCTCACACGAGGGGACGTGCTCAGGGAGGCTCAGGTGTGGGGGGGCTGACCTGACCGCCCGCCCTCTTCCGGCAGCGACCCTGAGCCAAGCGGAATCTGCTTGTCCCCGAGAACTTTATTGTTTTGTAATTTTTTTTCGGAGTTTACTCATTTATTTTGAGAGAGAGTGAGCAGGAGCAGGGAATGGAGAGAGGGAATCAGAAGCAGTCTCTGTGCACTGTCAGCGCAGAGCCCGGCACGGGGCTCGATCCCGCGAACTGCAAGACCGTGACCCGGGCTGGAATCAAGAGTCTGCCGGGTAACCGACCGAGCCACTCAGGCTCCCCGAAAGCTGCCCCTCTTGAAAGCCTTTAAAAAAAAAAAACGTGGTGTGATGTATTTATTATAAAGCTTAATATAATATATAATGTATACGCTTTGTAATAAATAAAGCACGCAGATCTGAAATGAAAGATCAGCTTAGTTTTACAAACGTAGACACTACCCGGAAACAGCCGGATCAAGACGTGGGACGTTTCTGTCCCACCGGGAGCCCCCTCCCTCCCCGGCCCAGGGAGCCCCGCCCCCTCCCAGAGCTCACAGGTGCTCCGACGTCCCTCGCGGCGGCCAGCCTTGCCTGTCCCCGAGCCTGCATGGACACACACACACACACACACACACACACACACACACACACTGTGTGGCCGGCTCCCTTCTGGGAACACGACGTTTCTGAGATTTGTCCCGTGGCCGCGTGCGCCGCTCGCCTCTTCCGCGCGTGACCGTCTCGCACCGCGCCCCGAGCTGTCAGCAGCGCGTTCTTTGGTGTCCCTGGAGGCACACGACACCCTCTGGCTACCTGTGCTGCTGCAGGTCGACGTTTGTCACTCGGAGCTTCACGGACGCCGAGTGAAGCCGCCTTCGGTTCCGATGGTGCCTTTCGGGGGACGTGTGCGCTACTGTCCCCGGGTGGCAGCACCCGCGGGCCTGTCGCGCCACGTCGTCGCTGACGCCTGACGTCGTCCGTCTTCCTCGTTCCGGCCATTTTAGCGAGTGCACGAGAGCACCTCATTGGGGCGTCGATCAGTGTTGCCCCGACCAGTCGTGGCGTCGAGGGCCGGTTCGTGGGTGCGTCGGCAGGTGGAGGCCCGCGTCGGGGAAGCGCCCGTTCCAACCTTTGGTCTGTTTTTTTTTTTTTTTTTTTAAATCATGCGGTCTTTTCCTCATCGACCTGGAGGCATTCTTGATACTTTCTGGATACAAGTCCTCCACCAGTCTTAGAGGGTCTCTTCATTCTCTCGATGATGTCTTTCGCTATAGAGAAGCTCTTGACTTTAAGGAAGCCCGAGTGGTCAAATATTTGCCTTTTATTGTCGGTGCTTTTGTGTTGGGTTAGATCTCGGCCGTTCCCGAGGTCCCGCAGCCACATCCTGCTGTCGTGTTCTCCGGGATGGTCTTCGCCGTCCCGTTCAGGTGTCCAGCCTCGCCAGAATTACTTTTATAACTGTGTAGCAGGAAGCACGACCCGCACTTTTCCATACGGATACCCGCTTTGTCCTGGGACCGTTTATCGAAAAGAACATTCTTTCCCCGCTGGACTGAAACCGTGCCTTGGTTCCAAGCCAAGTGATCGCATGGATGTGTCTGTACCTCTGTATGCTCCGGGCTGTTCCGCTGAGATCAGTCATCGATTGAATCTAGTGCTACCTGACTAACAGTGCGCCCTAAGACTGCCTCCACCGATACCCTCCGTTCCTCCCTGATGCTTGGCGGTGAGGCTTGAGCTCCGTCGTGTGAATCTGCCGAGCCCATTGTTCTTCAAAACTGTTTTGCCTGCTTGGGGCTCCTTACGTCTCTGTAAATATTTTAGAATCTGCTTGAAATTTCCCCCCAAAATATTAACAAAAGCATTCAGAGACTGATTGGAGTCACATCGAATCCGTACCTCAAAATTAGCACCTTACAGATACGGTATCTTCCAGCTCGTAAACCTTGTATCCTGAATTAATTCATGGCTTCTTTCCTGTTTTTCACTAGTGTTTCTGTGTAGAGACCTCGCTCGTCTCCGACAGATTTATTCTGAGGCATTTTATGGTTTAGATGCCGCTGTAATTGGAACCTCTTTATTTTTTTTTCTGATTGCCACTAGCATATAGAAATGCCCTTGGTTTTTGCATGTTGTCTTTAAAACCAGTGCTCTTGCTAAATTCATTGGGCAATAGAATGGTTTGTCTGAAGATTCTGGAGCTTTTTTTTTAAAACATCTATGATTACATCATTTGCAAGTAATGACGGTTTTACTTTCTTTCCCATCCTGTTCTTCTGTCTTTTGTTTCCTTTTTCTTCCCTTGACGCGCTGGCCGAGGCTTTCAGGATGATGTGGAGTAGAAATGGTGAGAGCGGACGACCCTGCCTGGCTTGCCGTCTCAGAAGGAAGGTGTCTAATGTCTCACTGTGGAGTATGATGTTCACTCTACCGGGTTTTGTCTGGTTTCCCGCATGGATGTGCTTTCTACATAACACAGCTTCCCTCTGTTCCTGGTTGCTTCTCAGTCGCGTTTCTGACTGTGAGCGGGTCTTGAGTTTCATCAAATGTTTCTCTGATCTTTTGAATTGATCACATGTCTTTTCTTACGCTTATTCTGTTGATTGTTGATTTTATTCTGTGATTATAAAATAAATATAATTTATTCTTACTTATTCGTGGCTCATTCTGTGGGTTGGTTTTTGGATGCTAATGCAACCTTGGATAAGTGGATCAGACCTCATCTAGCGTATGTCTTTATAGACAGCGTTGGGTTCAGATTCTTGCTATTATGGGCAGGACATTTGCACCTACAGTTAGGAAAGATTGGCCTGTGATCTGCCTTCTGCTTCATAAAAATCCTCCAAAAGATTTGTATAACACTGGTGTTATTTCTTCCTTAAATGCTTAGAAGAATCTACTAATAAAATCACCCAGATTTAAAGTTTTATTTATTTTTTTAAATTTTTAATGTTTATTTTTGAGAGAGAGACAGACAGACAGACAGAGTGCAAGCAGGGGAGGGACAGAGAGAGGGAGACACAGAATCTGAAGCAGACTCCAGGCTCCGAGCTGTCAGCACAGAGCCTGACGCGGGGCCCAAACTCACGAACCGCGAGATCGTGACCTGAGCCCAAGTCGGATGCTTCACCGACTGAGCCACCCAGGTGTCCCTTGTTTGTTTATTTTGTGCAAAGATGATTAAAATTCCAAATGTAACTTATGTAATTCATACTGGGAACTTTGAAGTTTTTATGTCCTGTGTCTGTTTTTATATATTATGTTTAAGGAATTGATATATTTTAACTAAGCTATCAAAATTATGTTTGTACATAATGTCCTCTGAGTAGAGTTTTTGATCCTCGAGGTCTATAAAGATGTTCAATTTTTGATCCGTTGGTGATTTGCAGCCCCAGGTCCCCCGGTCACTCTTGCCAAAAGTTTGTCAATGTCATTAGTTTCTTCAGGGAATCAAAATTTGGCTTTGCTGATGTTTTTAACGTAAGGTTCATTTTTTATTTCATTGAGTTATACTCTGTATTCTCTCTTTCTATCAACTTTCTTCGGGTTTAATTTTTTTTTAACTTCTGAAAAGTAAAAGAGGTCAGCCTCCCTCTTCTCTAACATATACATTAAAGGTCATCAGTTTTTCTCCAAGGACTTATTCATGGTACCTCAGCCATTCATTTAGCTGTGATATGTGGCATTTTTATCATGATTCAGTTCAAAATACTTTCTGATTCTTAGTAGATTTTTTTATTTGACCTTGTATCATTTAATTTCTAAGACACTTCAGAATTTCTGGTTATCTTTTCCTTATTGATTTTAACTTAATTTCACTGTGGTCAGAGAACGCACCTGTGTGATTGAATTTTTTTTTTTTTTTTTTTGTAATTTGTTAGAACTTGCTTTTAGAGCCCTGTATATAGTCTGTTTGGGTAAGTGTTCCGTGTGCACTTGGAAAGCTTATGTGCTGTTCAGCCATTGAGAGCAGCGCTCTGTAAATATTGACTAGGTCAGGTTGCCACTCATGTTGTCTAAATTCATCTCTCTGTCTATGGTTTGACTGCTTTTTATCAGTTGCCGACAGAGGTGTATTCAAATCTCCCCCCATGATGGTGCATGTTCTCTTTTACCTTTTAGTTCTGCCAGTTTTGCTTTATGTATTTTAAGATTATGTTTTTAGGTGCATACAGATTTAGAATTGATATCTTCTTACCAGAGTGATGACTTTTTAAATTATGAAATATCCCTCTTTATCTCTGGTTATATTTAAAGTTTACTTTGTGTGATAGAGCTTACCTATACCAGCTCCCTTTTGGCTACACCACGACATCTCTTTTCCTGTCCTTTTGCTGTCACGCTTTCTACATCTTTATATTTTTAGCCCCGTCTGCCAGTGTTGGTCCTTTAATTGGAATGCTTTGTCCTGTTGCAGTGCACGCACTCTGCTGCCTTCCACTCATCCCCCCTTTGTCCCCTCACTTCTTTCTTATCTCCTTTCCTGCTTCTGGGTTAATCAAATATTGATACTATTTAATTTGTATTCTCTGTTAGCTTGTTGCATTTACACATTTGTATTATTCCATCAGTGGTCGACATCTTGACTCATCAGGGTTGACCTCAAATTAGCACTTTTGCCACTTCCCTGACAGCACAAGGTGCTCACAGCTGTGTGACTCCATCAACACCCTCTGCCTTTTATGCTATTTTTATCACGCATTTCAGCTATGCTATACAGATACATGTGTGCATCCCATTTTTAACTGCATGCAGATTCAGGATTGATATCTTTCTACCAAACTGACCTTTTTTTTTTCTTCAATTATAAAATATCCCTCTTGGTCTCTAGTGATGTTTAAACCTCATGAAACCTCACTATTTAAGTCAATACAAATTTAAACTTTCTCATAAATCTGCCTTTTTATGTGTCCTTGATTCCTTCCTGTATTCCCATGCTTCCTTCTGGGATCATTTTGCTCTGCCCGGGGAGTCCCCTGAGTCATTCTTCCAATGCGGGTCTCCTAGCAGTGAATTCTCTTGGTTTTGGTTTCCCTCCCTCCCTCCCTCCCTCCCTCCCTTCCTTCCTTCCTTCCTTCCTTCTTTCTTTTTCCTTCCTTCCTCTTCCTTCCTTCTCTCCTTCCTTCCTTCTTTCTTTCTTCTTCCTTCCTTCCTTCCTTCCTCCTTCCTTCCTTCTTTCTTTTTCCTTCCTTCCTTCCTTCCTTCCTTCCTTCCTTCCTTCTTTCTTCTTCCTTCCTTCCTTCTTTCTTCCTCCTTCCTTCCTCTTCCTTCCTTCTCTCCTTCCTTCCTTCTTTCTTTCTCCTTCCTTCCTTCCTTCCTTCCTTCCTTCCTTCCTTCCTTCTCTCCTTCCTTTCTTCTTTCTTCCTTCCTTCCTTCCTCCTTCCTTCCTTCCTCCTTCCTTCCTTCTTTCTTTTTCCTTCCTTCCTTCCTTCCTTCCTTCCTTCCTTCCTTCCTTCTCTCCTTCCTTTCTTCTTTCTTCCTTCCTTCCTTCCTCCTTCCTTCCTTCCTCCTTCCTTCCTTCCTCCTTCCTTCCTTCTTTCTTTTTCCTTCCTTCCTTCCTTCCTTCCTTCCTTCCTTCCTTCCTTCTCTCCTTCCTTTCTTCTTTCTTCCTTCCTTTCTTTTTTTCTTTTTCTTTTTGGTAGTAAAATATACATAACATAAAATGTAGCATCTTAACCATTTTTGTGTACAGCTCAGGGGCATTGAGCACATTCACGTGTCGTGCAGTTGTCCTCACCATCCATCTCCAGGACTTTTTCACGTTGTGAAACGGAAACTCTGTCCCCATTAAACACCAACTGTCATCCGTCTCCCCCAGCCCCTGGATCCCACCGTCCTGCTGTTTGTCTCTATGAATCTGACTCCTCTAGGGACCTCATCTGAGTAGAATCCTATAGGATTTGCTTACTTTACTTTTGTCTTCATATTTTTTAAATTTTTTAAAATGTTTATTTACTTTTGAGAGAGAGAAACAGAGAGACAGAGCGTGAGCGGGGGAGGGGCAGAGAGAGAGGGAGACACAGAATCCGAAGCAGCCCCAGGCTCCAAGCTGTCAGCACAGAGCCTGACGCGGGGCTCCAACTCACGAACTGCGAGATCATGACCTGAGCTGAAGTTGGACACCTAACACTCAGGCGCCCCAACTTTCACCTTCATATTTCAGGGTATATTTGATGGGTCTCGAATGCTTCCCAGTGCACTTTAAAGATGTCACCCGACTTTCATCCAGTCATCAGGATAATGTGCCATCCCCTCCTCCACTGCTGCTGTGACCTTCCCTGTTGCTCAGTGGCTTTACTGTCATAAGCCCAAGGATCTAAAGAGCTGTTTGAATCTGCAGCCTGATGTGTTCCATCATTTCTGGAAAATTCTCAGCCACCGAGTCTCCACTTGCCCCCTCTCCTTCTGGGATTCCACACGTACACGAACTTTTAACCAGAGGTCCCTCATCTTACCTTTTTGTGTGTGTTTAATTCTGCTGTGTCTCCGTGCTCCCACCTGCCTGTGCCCTTCCAGTTCTCGCGTGCCCACTCTGCCATCAAATTCGTCTGCTGCATTCTTCCCTTCCATCCTCGTCCTTTCAGTTCTAGAATTTCCATTTTATAATTTTCACCGCAGATTTCATCTCTCTGGTGAAATTCTCCTTCTATCTTCTTGAACCCATGATCTTTATTTTTGTTAAGCTTATTTATTTATTTTGAGAGAGAGGCAGAGTGCGTGCGTGTGTGGACAAGCAGCGGAGGGGCAGAGAGAGAGAGAATCCCACGCAGGCTCCTTCCTGTCAGCGCAGAGCCCGACTCGGGGTTCGATCCCACCAATGGTGAGATCAAGCGTCGGACATCTAACCAACTGAGCCACCCAGGTGCCCCTGCCGTGGTTACTTTAAAGTCCTCATCTAAAAGCTCTGAAGCAAACCATAGCTGTCTGCTCATGCGTCTGTGGGTCAGCATTTGGGCTGCTCGTCCGGTGGTCTCCCTTGGGCTCGGCTGGGCAGGACTGGGTGGTCTCCTCCAGCCACACGTGCCTGGAGCTGCCCGGCTGGCAGCCCGGCAGCAACCTCGCTCAGACACATCCGTGGGGCAGCAGCGTTCCAACGGGATGACAGTGGGAGCTGCGAGGTCTCGAGATCACGGCTCAGACTCACGGCCCTCTCCCACCACGGGGGACCTCACCTCTTGCTTGGGAGAACTACAGAAGATCTTGGCCCGTCTTTAGTCCGCAGCAGGCTGTCGTCGGGCCGTAAGTCCCAGCACAAGGTTCACTCACCCCTACAGGACACGTCAGAGTCTCATGTGATGAGTGACGGCATCCGCCCTTGTTTCCTGCCTTTGTCCGATGCCCAGTCCCCAAACCAGCACCGTGTGTTTGAGGGTCTCGGGGCACCTGCGTGGCTCACTCGGTAGAGCGTCTGACTGTTGATTTCGGCTCGGGTCATGATCCCAGGGTCGTGGGGTCCAGCCCCGCATGGGGCTCCGCACTGCGTGTGGAGCCTGCTTGGGGTTCTCTCTCTCCCTCTCCCTCCACCCCCCGACCCCGCTTGTGCATGCACATGCTTGCTCGCTCTCTCTTTCTCTCAAAATAGAAAATAAGATAAATAAAAATAAAAAATTTAAAAAGACCACAACCCGTTTTCTTGCTCACGATTCTGTGGCTCAGCAATTTGGGGTCAGCTCGGCTGGGCGGTCGTTCCACTGGCTTCGTGTGCGTGTTCGTGTGGGTGCGGCCATCTGGCGGCTTAACCGCGGCTGGATGGTCAGGGGCAGCCTCGCTCGTGTGTGTGTCGCTTGATGCTGGCTCTTGACTGGGGGTCCCCGCTCTCCTCCGTGCGGCTGCCCCGGCCAGCCGGCTCAGACGGGTTCATGCGGCCGCGTTCCAGGAACGCATCAGCTGTACACGGCGTGGCTTCCCAGCATTCTTTTTGTCGGAACAGGCGTCAGGTTCCCCCAAACTCGCAGAGTGGGAAGAGCAGAGCCGTCTCTTGATGGAGCAGCTATGAGTACGCAGCACATCGCCTGCGCCACATCCTTAGATCTGTTTCTGTGGTCTGTTTTCTCCCTTGGTTGTCGGTCTTTTGAGCGTAAAAAACCACGTACAGGCTCCCTGCTATCTCCCCGCAGATGATCTGGTCTTCCTCCAGTGTGGAAAGGACACAGGGCAGGGCGCTTTGCTCCGGGTGGAGACTGAAACGATTTGAGGCCATAGGGGTCTCGACTGAAAGCTTGGGGAGTCCCAGGGTCCCATCTCCTGGGTAGACCCTGAACCCCAGTGCTCCTCTCCGCAGTGACATAAGTCTGCAAGTTGTCTGCTTAGCTTTTTACCCTCCTAGAATCTTACCCCACGCCTGTGTAGCTTAATCCACAAATGCTTCAAGGGGACATCCTGTGAAAGGGAGCTCACGGCTCAGGAGCTCCCGTCCCCCCAAGTCCTGGATGTCTTTGTGGCCCTGGACTCCCCTGTCTGTCTCCCCAGCCCGACGAGTCTGACTCTGTGTGCTACACAACAAATGCATCAGTGCTCAAAGGAGGAGACGTGCGACCACACGCACGGCCCGTGTGGTCGGTCTCTTTTCCGGGATCTCAACCCTTCACATCGCTGTGTCGCCCCACAGCCGTCACACCACTGTGCTGGTCTGTTCCTTCATCCCGTGGGGGTTCTTGGCAGAGGTCGGGTCACACGCGGGCTGCGTGGCCGAAGCCGCACGGCTTCCATGCAGGTGTATTTCCTTCTAGAGGTCTTTCTATGCACACCATCAGCCATGTTTCTGGAAGGACCTTTGTTTCTAGAAGGGACTTGACAGGGGAGACAATACAATCTCCTGACACAGTGGCTCAGGCAGTGACTGCCTCTGGCTTGTTCCTCCCGTAGCCCTTACATTTTCCGAGCACGTGCCCATGTGTGGCGACAGGGAACGTTCCAGCGGAGAAGGGCTTCAGGCACCCGCTGTACTCCCTCCCCATTATACTGGTGAGGAGCCTGAAGGCCCAAGGGTGGAAAGAAGCTTCTGTGGTTCTGCTGTGAGTCAGGGGCACAGCCCGTATGAACCCAGGGCTCTGACTCCCGCACCATTTCCAAGCAACAGACGAGGCAAGGGTCCCTCTGGGCTCATCCTGCTGGCTAAAAGCTTCTTGCCTCTGGCCTGCCCCCTTCCCCTGCCAGGATGGAGTCTCGAAGACCTCCATCCCGTGGGGTGAACATCCTCCGCGTTTCTGGAAGGGCCCAGCCTGCACGCAGGAGGCACTTGGGAAGACGCCGAGACGCTGAGAGTGCCGGGCGCAGGATGACCGTCCCAGGGGGGCCACTCATGCCTCTTCTCCATTCTCTGCCACAGGCTGCGGGAGCACCATCGGGCCACCATCAAGGTCATCCGGCGTATGCAGTATTTTGTGGCCAAGAAGAAATTCCAGGTGAGTCCTACGCTCAGCCCTCCTGCCCTCGGTCAGCCCCGGAAGCCGCTCGTCCACCCTCGGCCAAGACTACGAGGCCTCCATACCTACCACAGCCTAGACCTCACCCTTCACCCATCAGATACCCTGAAACAATGTCATTCTCCACCCCTAAGACAGCGGGCCCCTGGGAGGACACTGCCCTGGGGTGCCGGATGCACACAGAGCCTCAGGGGCTCACGCAGCCCTCCCCTAGGTGACTGACTGATAATGGCAATGACATACAGTGTGCCAAGCCCGCCCCACGTCACCTGGGCAGGAAGTGGGGTCCCCTAGACCCTGGAGCCCCGTCCCATGCAGTCAGTGCTCCTGGCCCTGTTCTCCACCACCCCCCACGTGATTCAGGAGAACGGAAGGGAAGCCCGGTCCTGCCTGCCCCAGGGGGGTGGCCCACCTTTACAGGGAGAGGTGGGGGGCTCCTCGGCTGGTGGGGCTGGAGCCTGAGGGCTCCCGTCCCCCATCAGCTGTCCGTCCAGGGCTGGGTCTTCTGGGGCCCCCAGAAGAAAGCCAGCTGGTAGCAGGCACAGCTCCTTCCTCCTGCTGTGGGGACAGTCCTTGGTCTGAGGAGGTCCCGGGCTCAGCCCTCACTCTGAGAGCATGTAGACTTCAGAAACGGGGACCCGCGGGGCTGCTCATTCTCTTTCCAGAAGGCTTGGCCACCAGCGCCTTTAAAAAGTGACTGCCCGCTGGGATGGGGGTTGGGGGCCACCCAGAGCAGTGGCAGCGTCCAGAGCCCCAAGCAGGGAAGGGCGGGGGCTGACCTGCTCACTTCCCCCAGCGCAGACCCCGCAGGGCTGGGGCGAGAACCCGTGCCCCTGTGTCCTGCTCCCGGCTGCGGGTTCCACGCGGCCCCTTCGGCAGAGCCCACGCCCACCTGGGCCACGGAGCCCGACTCGGTGGGGAGTTCTGGAGGCAGGTCCACGGCGGTTCTTCCCCATCCGTAACGGGAACCAAGAGCCCTGGATTGGCGTGAGACGGCGTCCTCACGTCCCGCACACGGCCGTCACACGCGGCCAGCTTTTGGGGAGCATCTTCCCCAGAGACGACCACCACTGATCCGAGCCCCAGGAGCGCCCCTCGGCGAGCCTCCCGCCCCCCACTAACGAGCGGCGTGCAGCTGTGGGAACCCCCTCCAGGGTTCTGGTCTGGGCAGGACCAAGGGGACCCCGGGAACACCAGACATCAGCCTGGTGGAGCAGAGGGCTCCGTGGGGCATCTTCCAGGATGGGGATGGCCCCCAGCCCGAGAAGCCAGGCCCCTGAGGCTCCAGGGCCGGGCCTACCGCCTGAGCACAGCAGGAACAGTGGTGGGGGTCGGCTGTGCCAGGGTGGACAGCGGGCTTCCGGGGGGGTGGGGTGCTGTTGCCAGGATTTAAGCACACCCAGCACGGCAGGCAGAAACTCGGGGTTTCTGGCAGGCCCCGGTCGGGGGTAACGCGGGCAGCTTCCCGCTCAGGACAAAGTTTGTCCCTGGCAGACGGGGTTCAGGGGCTGGAGCTGACTCGGGGAGCACCCTGTCCCTGAAATGCAGGCGAGAAAAGTACCTGCTCGCATCAGTAGGGGCAGTAGGGGCCCTGTACTTCCTTCCAGGCTGGGGTTCCCCTTGCCTGCCGCACAACACGGGCCAGGGCCCTGCAAGTGGCCTGGGAGGCCCCCAGAAGCAGGCCGGGCAGCCCCACCTTCCCTGCTCTCTGACGCACCCCTGTGCACAGGACCCTTGGGGGCCTCTAGTAAAGCAGGTGGGGCCCTTTGAATGGAGAGGCTCTGAGAGCCTCGCGATTTGTTCTTACGGGGTACACGGGCTCTCAGGCAAGGCGGGGACAGGGGTGGCCTCAGCCTCACCAGCTGGCCCTCGTTGCCAGGGAGGGACAGGGATGGGGGGAAGGGACCCACAAGGTAGTGGTGGGGGGGAGGGGGGAGCCCCTGGCAGGGAGGAGCTCTGCAGGGCTCCGGCCCAGGCCCAGCTGTCAGGGATGCCTTCCCTTCCCCCCACAACAGCCTGTCTGTCTGTCTGCCTGCATCTGCACCCCGCCCCGCCCCCAGCCTCAGGGGCCGCAGACGTGGCGGGTGGCCCCCCGCCTGCCTCGCTGGCTGGCCGATAAGTGCCCGGCGGGCCGCCCCTGTGTCTGGCCAGAGGAGCCAGAGCCTCGTAGGCCTCCGAGTTTGCCTTGAACTCCCGTGTCCACCGTCGGTCAGTCTGGTCGGCCCTGCATTATCTCAGCTCATCTCAGGCTCCGGCTGCTGCGGCCGGAGGAAACTAGCTCTGGAGAGAAAGCTGAGATGGTTTCTGCAGCTGGGCCCCAGGCAGCCCCTTTGACAGAGGCCTCCAGGAGTGCGGACCAGACCCTGGGGGGCTCATCCGTACTAAGAGAAGTCTCAGAGGGCCTGGGGCCCACTGGGCCACGGGACCTGGGTCTCAGCCAGCGTCACTGACCCTTCTGTGGTCTACGCTCTGACCAAGGTGAGGTGGGCGGGGCCGTGCCCAGCAGCCTTACCCCGAGCCACGCCCAGAGAGCCGCCCCCTCCTCTGCGGGCGTACACGCTCCCGCACTCCCGTGCCTGCCCAAGGGCACATTTGTGCCCAGCGAAGTCCCAACACGCTCAGGTGCCCAGGTCTCCCTACACGCCACCCTCCACGACCTCCAGCCTGTCTGGGGAGCCTGTGCCCCACCCCAGGCCAGGCCTGCGCCGCCTTGAACTCTGAAGCCAGCCGGTGCCCCAGCCTGCCCCAGACCTCACGGCACGCCTGTAGGTGCCCCATGCCTCACAAAGCGCTTTGGCCCACAGCAGGCTGTCATGACTCAGGGCCGCCTTCAGTGTGCACCAAGGAAGAGCTCAGACTCTTACAGAAGGGACGAGCAGACATTCCCATTCCCATCTTGCAGAAGGGACGGTCAGGAATCGGCATCCCCCATCGCACAGAAGGAAAAACCAAGATCTGGGGACATTAGCACTAGCCCGTACCCAAGTGTTGTTTTGATGACCATCACTCAGCTCAGTGTGGATGGCCTGGGGTCCCAGCCCGTGCCCGACCCTGTGATGTCGGGACAGGCCTGGCAAGCGGCCCACAAGGTGACACGGGTGGTCCTGGGGCCCCGCACGGTTGCAGGTCCTTCTGTTGGGGGCACAGCTATGGTTTGGGGAAGATCAGGGCAATCCCAGCCCCGCCAATCTCAGGGTCCTGACTCGGGGCCGGAGAAGGACTGTATGTTGCCTGTGAGGGCCCCCCCCTGGTAGATCGTGTGGGGCGCAGGAACCCCCTGGGCCCCTGGGAGGGGGAGACCTCTGCCTTGGACCTCCTCCAAGGTCCTGCCTTGGACCTCTCCTCGGACCTCCTTGGACCTGGCAAGCATAATGCCAGGGTGCCCGTGTTGAGTGCAGGGCCCCTGGGCGTGTCAGAAGGGTACCCAGGGATCTGAAGGAGGTGCCCTCAGGGGGGCCCATCTTTCTGGGGAAGTAGGGGTGGCCACGCCCTCAGACTAGGGTAGCCCCAGTCTCGGGGGGAGAGGGCACCCCAAGGAGGGGAGGCCTCAGGTGGGCAGGGGGACATGTCCCCAGGGGCCCCCGGGCTCGAGAGCCGGCCCTGACATCGGGTGGGGTATCTGCACCTCATTCCTTCTTGGCCTCTGACCCAGCCGGCCTGCTGCACCAAGATGTCCGGGCCTTTGCCCTCCTCAGCAAGAGGCAGCACCCCAAACTCATTGCTAACGTGGACTCTTCAGTGCTAAGGAGGACCCTGGGCCCTTGGGTAGGCGGGCTCTACGTCCCCACGCGGCTCTGGCTGGCTTGTGTGGGCGAAGGGCCTCCTGGGCCGTCGAACCCCCATCCAGCCGGCCTGCTGCTACCTGGGGGAGACCCTCAGCCCACGGGCTCCTGGGAACGGGGCCATAAATGCGGCTTGAGGTTTCACTGGCATCATAAGAAGCCTCATTCTCTCTGTTGTGGTTTCTGGTGATTTCACCTGAGCCCCACGTGCATTTATGGGCTCAGAGCTGGCACCAAGCCCAGGTGCCTTGGGGTCAGCTGCCCTGCCCTGCGCGGCCCCAGGCTTGCTGTGCAAACAGCCCCTCTGCCCTGGCGGCCTCAGACGCCCGGCAGGCGACCCGTGCCAGAGAACAGGCACGGCTGGCTGAGGCTGTCACCTGAGGCCAGCTCCACCTGCCGCGGAGACTACCTGGGAAGAGGGCAGAGCGGGCCACCCCACCCCCCGCCTCCCTGAGAACAGTGGGCGCGCCTGTCCGCGAGCGTGTCCAGGCTCAGCTTGGGGCCAGGGGGACAGTGGCTGCACAGAGCTGTGTGTGCCCATCAGCGGGACCAGCTCTTCCCAAGAACAGAGGCCGGTAACCAGGAAAGGGAAAGCAGGCAGGCCCCTGCGGTGAGTGAGCCGGAAGCTAAGGCCCAGAGAGGCCAAGCGCCGGCCCAGGATCACCCAGCCCCAGTGACGAAGACTGGAGCAGCCGAGCCACTGGAGAGGGCGTGCTGGGCCAGCACCGCCCTGTTGGGCCCCAGGGGTAACCTCCTTAAACCCACAAGGGGCCCCCGGAGGCGGGCGGCTTCCCTGCGAGTTGCCCGCAGGGCCCGGGGTGACGCATCTTTCCGCCCCCTGCAGCAAGCGCGGAAGCCCTACGACGTGCGGGACGTCATCGAGCAGTACTCCCAGGGCCACCTCAACCTCATGGTGCGCATCAAAGAGCTGCAGAGAAGGTGGGCGCTGCCGCCGGGATCGCAGGACAGGGAGGTCGGCGGCGTGGGGGGCGGGGCCCCCTCCTGCACCGGCCTGGTGGCCCCTGCTCCACACCCCCCCCACCCCTCCCCCGCGCGACCCTGGGCGGCCCTTCGCACCGCCCCACCCACAGCACTGGCCTCTTACCCCCCACTTCCGGGCAAGGGCCAGGCCCCGCCCCAGGCCCCGCCCCACCGCCCGGGAGACTGCCAGGGGCAAAGCCCCGCCCCCTGCCCCCCCCCCACACACCAACCCCCGGGTCTGCACCCTGGGCTGTCCCAGTCCTGACCTGGAGCCGCGAACCCTAAGTACTGGGAGCCACCGTGTTCCAGGCTCTGGCTTCCAGCCCGGAGCCCTCGTTCCCATGGAGGCAGCATGGTCCTTGGGCCCTGCTCAGGCTCAGGCCGGCTGTGCCTCTACCGCGGGCTAGCCTGGGAACCCAGCGGCCTGTGTCACAGGGTATGGCCGGGACACCGTGCGTGTCCTCGGGCTGCTCCCCACCCCGCCCAGCCCCATGGCTAACCCGCTCTAGGGATATGACGCCCACCCATCTCGGCAACCTGGCCTCGCTCTGGAAGGGCTCACTCGCGGGACGTTCTCTCTGAGTGTGGCTGAGGCACCTGGCCTGGGCCGCTTACGAGACAATGACAGGACACTGGGCAGTCCTGAGGCCCTGCGCTGCCCAGGGGGTACGTCTAAGGGGCTTTCCAGCCACTGCTCCCCACCTCTGAGCCCCCTGCCCATAGTAGTACAGCCTCTGGGGCCTGGAAAGCCCCCGGCAGCTTTGTGGGTGCCCCCGAAAGGGGTGGGTGGCTTGTCGCGCTGCTGGGCCCCTTGCCTGTCCACCCCCCAGTGGGCTGAGTGAATGCGCGGTGCCCAGGCCCAGCACGAGCTCGTCCCCGTCTGTCTCCCTCCCAGGCTGGACCAGTCCATCGGGAAGCCGTCCCTTTTCATCTCTGTCTCAGGTGGGTTCCCACGTCAACCTAGGGTGGCCAGCACCCTCACCTGCCTCTCCCCACCAGAATGGGCCACCAGGGCCTCAGAGGTACAGGACGTTCAACACGCCAGAGGGGACCAGGTGGACCCAACCCTGAGCCAAGTGCCCTGGAATTACGCGCCCTACGAAGAAAGTTTCAGTTAGTGCAAGGAACCACGTGGGTCCCTTTAAACAGCAGGCCTTCTGGGCCACCAAAGATCTAGAGGTAGAAACGTGACCCGTATCCTATGAAGGAGGAGAC
This sequence comes from Felis catus, assembly GCF_018350175.1. NCBI lineage: Eukaryota > Metazoa > Chordata > Mammalia > Carnivora > Felidae > Felis > Felis catus. Next base: position 113,254,589 of record NC_058377.1, on the reverse strand, counting down.
CTGGGAAAGGGGGCTGGGGGGGTGAGTAGCCAGCCCAGAGCCCGAGGGCCCATCAGCAGCAGTGAGGGGGATGCCATTCTCCAGCTCTGACTCCTCGTGTCCTCTGGAGCGGGGCTACGGTCACACTAGGAAGTTCCTTGGGATCGGCCTAGCCCAAGTTCAAGCGGGAGCCGTGGCTCACACAGGGGCCAGAAGGCAGGGCAGCTCGGCCTGGGCAGGGCTAGTGCAGCCTGGGGCGGGGGACAGGGGGCACAGAAGGTCCACGTTCGTTCCCAGACCACCGCCATAAAGCAAATATCGCAATAAAGTGAGCCGAAGGATTTTAGGGTTTCGCAGTGCGCGTCAAAGTTACGTTTACATCGTATTGTAGTCTACCGTGTGCGACGGTATATGGCTGCAAAACCAACGTGCACGCCTTAATTAAAAAAACTTTGTTGCTCAGAAGTGCAAACCGTCATCTGGGCTGTCAGCGAGTCCCGTCACTGATGACAGATCACCAAAACCAAAACAAATGTAAGAGTAATAAAAAAAAAAAACGTTTGAAATAGTGCAAGAATGACTGAGTTGTGGGGGTGCCTGGGTGGTCACAGACCTGAAGAGGCAGTGGGCCACGGGGCTCCCTGCCCAGCCCACGCCTGGAGCTCCCAGCAGGGAAGAGCTTGCAGAGACATCCTCCCAGGTGAGCCCCCCACCCCCGTCACCCTGCTCTCTGAGGCCCTGCCCCGGTGCCAACACGCGTCCCTGATTCTGGTGCTCTACCCCACAGAAAAGAGCAAGGACCGGGGCAGCAACACCATTGGGGCCCGCCTCAACCGGGTAGAAGACAAGGTAGGCGCGAGGGGCCCGGCCCCCCACCGGCTCTGCCGGTCACTGTCCCGGGGGCTGGCAGCCGCGGTGGCCGTTCGCTCTCCCACATCCGTCCTGAGCTGCCGTGCGGGATTCCGGGGGTGCTAGGGGGCTGCGGGCCTCCCTGCCCCCTCCTCCTGTGCTCAGTGCGGTTCGCACGGCCCCAGGAGCTCCCCGAGATCTGGCTCACATCCACCCCCGTGGATGAAGCTGGGCGTCGGTCCCCTGGCGCCTGGTTTGTAGACCTCTGGCAAGGGGCTTCTTTACTGACCAGCGGCAGCCGGTGCCCACGGGCCCCTCCCGGTGCGCGCGGGGGGCGGGCAGTGCCGTCTGGGGGAACATCAGAGGTGCTGACCGTGGCTCGCAGGTGCATCATCGTGCATGGGCAGGGAGGGAGGGCCGCGTGCTCGAGGACCCGCGGCTGTAGGGTTCTGACGGAGATGGGGGCCGGGGGCCGGCCAAGGCCGTGCTGGGCGGCCAGGTGGGACCCCGGGCCCGGGATTCCAATTCTGTGCTGCAAAACCCATGCTCCCTCTGCCCCAGGCACAGGGCGCTCGGCCCCCCTGGATGCCCCCACTCCCCCAGCAGCCTTGTGGGCCTCTCAGCCCGGGGGGCCTCTTCCCGGGGTGCCCTGGGGGCCGAGGGAGGCTCTGGGGAGTGGGAGGGCCTTTCTCAGGCTCAGGCCCACCCTGTGAAATCTCTGTGGTCTGGAGCGGGCTGTTATCTTGCCCGACAGCTCGTCCGTCTACACGGGCTTTATCTGAAAGTAGCTGGGAGGCTAAAAATAGAGGAATTTCTGCTGGGCAGGGCCTGTGTCTGCCGCTCGGTTTCCCCGGCAACGCCGGGCTCTGGCCCGCTTTCAGCCCGCCGCAGCTGAGTGGGCGGGCAGGGGTGCAGCTCCGTGTTCCCACCCGGGCGCCGGTCCGCAGCGTCACCACCTCCCCACCTGCTCCATCTGCCCCCGGCCCGGGCTGGCAGCTGGGCCGTGACACAGTGTGGGACCAGGCGGGGGCCGGGGGGGAGCACCGTCCAGGTGCCACAGGGACCCTCACTCCGGGCCTGGCCAGCTGACACATTTGACCCTGCCGTGGGGCCTGGCCCTCTGGCCAGTGCAGGCCCGAGGCGGGGGGTACCTGGCCTGCTCTCACCCGGTGGCAGACAGCCCTGCCTGGTGGGATGGGACCAGTTGGGAGGTACCAGAGGCCCAGGGACCCTGGGCTTCGCCGCTGCAGTGAACAAGGTGTATCCTTGGCACTCTCTCTTTGTGCGTGGGGCCAGGGGCTCGGGGCTGCCATGCCCTTCTAGAAGCAGCTGGTGGCCACACTCAGTGCAGCAGGCCAGGCATCTGTGTGGGGGCTTCTAGACGCCCAAGGAAGCAGAGCTCGAGCAAGGAATAGACCCAGGCCCCTCTCCCCAACCTCCGCACCCAGCCCTGGAACCCCGGCCCCCACAGCCGACAGGAATTATGGCGGCCCGTGGGTGCGTGAGCCTTCCTGCCCCCGACGGCCCCGGGAGTGGCCCCTGTTCCGCCAGCTTCCAGATGTGCTCGCCTCTCCTTGACCCTCTGCCCTGCTGTTCTCGGCCTTTCTCACAGCTCTGCCCGCCAGGTCTCAGGACAGGCCACCCCTTTAAACTCAGACTGAGCCTGGTGTCCTCTGGGGGCGACAGTGGGTAGGAGACAGGGTCTCGGGGAGCAGCGCCCCCTCCCCAGGCTGGAGCAATGGCATCTAGCAGCCTGCGGGGCCTGAGGACCAGGACGCAGAACCTTGGTTGGCCGAGGTGGGGCCAGCGCTGGCCTTGGGGAAACAGAGCTATGTGCCCGCGTTTCTTCAGATCTGAACAACAAAGAAACGTTTTCCGGAGTCCCTGATCCCTGGCGACAAGGTTTGGGAACAACGCCCCCAGCGGCCTCGGCACCCGGGAGAGGGGCCGTGGCTGGGCGGTAAGACCCGGACGTCCACACGGGCGGCGATTCGGGAGGCCGGTTCTGGGCGGTCTCCACCCCCTCCTGCTGTGGGGACCGGCTCGGGCTGAGAGGTGGCCTCATCTGCTCAGGGTCGCCACGGTCCCGGGCAGGCCGTGCTCCCCGCCCAGCCTCAGCCCCACTGTCATCCCTCAAGGCGCTGCTGGAGATGGGCTGCCCTGGGCAGAGGCCACTCCTCGGCCTGCCCCGGCCCTCCCCCACCGTCGGCCCATGCCCCCTCGGGGGACAGGCCCTGGGAAAGGGCCTCGCCAGGTCCAGAGGGCAGAGTGGCACGTCCCGGGCCCCACATTATCACAGTTATCACTGGGCCCATCGGGACTATAAACAACCCCCCCGAGCAATCCTGCTGACTGCAGGAAGCCGGGGGCAGGAAATCCCTGGGCCTTCCCTAACCCCACCGCCACCGGGCCGGCCCTCGGGCCTCAGCGGTCCGGGTGCCCCGTCCCAGGCGGGCTCTCGGAGCTGCAGGCCAGAGGCTGGAGGAGGAGGGGGAGAGGGGCATCTGGGCTGCACGGCTGCTGGCCCCCATTCTCGGGAACGGATCGGTTCCAAAGACCAGGGGTCTGGGGTGTCCACTTGCAGGGAAAGCTAGCTCAGCTTGTCCGGGGCGGGGGGGGGCCTCAATTTCCCTGCCAAGAGCCCCCTTTCCTTATGTCCAGGCCAGGGGGCCACATGGGACAGAAGGGCCCATGTACTCACTGCCCGAGCCCTCGTCACGGCTCGTGCGTGGCAGTGGAGGCTTCCCCCAGCTCAGAGCCCCCCACCCGTCTGTTCCCGCCCCTGGCTGCCGAGCATTCCCACCCCATGGCCTGTGCCCCCATGGGCCTCCCCCTCCAGATGGCCGGGAACCTGCCCCCCACCCCGGCCTCCCTTCAGTAGTGAAAGCAAACGGTGTGAACCGCTCTTCGAACGCTTCTGTTTAAAAAGCCACCCCGTGCTCCTCCGTGCTGCCTGTATTCCGGAAAGGACTTGTATGTGGCCAAGCCAATCCTTTCTTACAGGTGGGGAAACTGAGGCCCGGAGAGGTGGAGCGCTTGCCCAGGGTCACACAGCTGGCTAGGGGAAGAACCGGTCCCAGCGGAGGCCACAGAGGGGTCGGGGAGCTGAGGTGCAGAGACAGAGGGAGCCAGAAAGTGCTTCAGAAACACGGAAATATGAGGGGTCTGTTGGAGGAGAGGCCGGGTATAAGCGTGGAGGGCCAAGCGGGGGGCAGGCGGGGGCTGGGGAGCGGGGGGCAAGCAGTAAGGGCCGGAGGCCGAGCCGCCCAGGGGAGTGGCACAGATTCAGACAGGCCCCGGAACAGGAGTCCTGAGAACACGGCCCCTGCCCGGCCCCCGGCTCCCGGCTCTTCCAGGGCTGCTCAGAGGACAGGCGTGCCCTTGGCTCCCTGGGGAAGACTCCCCTGGGGAAGACTGCTCCAACCTTCCTCCCCGTGTGTATTCTTAGCTCGGTCCTCAGGACCCGCTGCACCGTTTATGTTGAGCCCTGTTTATTTTGCAAGTTCAGTTCGTGCTGCTTTTGCTGATACGAGGAACATGGTGGGCTGGGGCCGGGAGTATTTCTTTCTTCTCTGTTTCTGCCGGAAACGTCCACGGCTTAAAGCCTGGAAGGCCTGGGTTTGCAGGCCCCGGTTCAGAGGGTGTGGGTGGGAAGGGGCCCCCCAACACCTGACCCTCCTTCCGCAGGCTCCCGTCCCAGGCCCTGGCCAGGCATACCTTTCTCCTGGACACGAAAGCCCCCGCCACAGCTGCCCTGGCCCCCTCCCCTCGGATCAGATAAGCCCAGCTACCCAGGCCTTGAAGTCTGCACCAGATTCGGCTCCCTTGCTCTGGCCTAATCCCCCCAGCCGCCAGCTGGCCTGAGGCCCCGTCCTCCCAGCAACCCCCTCCCCGCTCACCCTCAGGAGCCGCCTTGATGCCCTGCCCTGCTGCTCACCACGGCCTCCCCGCAGCCTCTGGGTGTTTGTCCTCTCCCACTAGGTGATCATCCGGCCGTCCCTTTGGTCTCCGGCTTCACCCACCCCACCTCACATTGTGCATCATTTCCAGGCACTGCTGAAACCCGCTGGCTAGTATTTGCTTCAGGAGTTGTGCGTTGGCATTTATGTGCGAGATACACACACAACCTAACTGTCCTTTTTCTGTGCTGTCTTCGGCAGGTTCTGGTATGAAATTTACGTGAGCCTCGCTGAGTGGGCCGAGAGGTGTTCCCTCTTTTCCTGTATTCTAGAATATTTTACTTAGAATTGGGATTTTTTTTTTCTCCCTTGAATGTTTAGTGACGTTTAAAGGTAAAGCCAGCTAGGCCTGGTGCTTTCTTTGCGGGAAGACTTCACGTTCTAAGTTAATGGCCTCAACGGTTGTAGGACACAGGTTTTCCATCTCTTCTTGTGTCAGTTTTGCTGAGTTGTACGTTCTAGAAATGTGTACATTTCTTCTCAGTTTTCCAACTTACTGGCATTATCGTTTTATTTTTTTACTTTTTACTTATTTATTTTGAGAGAGAGAGTGTGTGAGTGGGGGAGGAGCAAAGAGAGGGAGAGAGAGAATCCCAAGGAGGCTCCACTCTGTCGGCGCAGAGCCCGACACGGGGCTCAGACTCATGAACCGTGAGATCATGACCTGAGCTGAAATCAAGAGTTGGAAGCTTGACCGACTGAGCCCCCCCAGGTGCCCCCTGGCATTATCATTCTAATGCCTGTATCCTCAGTAACTAGGAACCTTTCTTAATTGCCAATATCGTTTATTTTGCCTTCACGTTTTTTCCCATTGGTTGAGCTTGCCAACTGTTTGTCGATAATAAATTCATTAATATTAGTGAAAAAAATAAAAAAGTTTTGACCTTGTTGATCCTTACTATTGTAGGTTTCCATTTCGTTTCATTTGCTTCCTCCTATTTACATGGCCTTAACATGGCTCATTCTCTTCTTAGGTGGATAGTTCCTAATTTTCAGGCTTTCTAGATTTCTAAGATGTGAATTTAAGGTTATACATTTTCCTCTGAATACCACTTAAAGTGCATCAACCAATTTTGATATATAGCATTTAAATTTAATGTTCATTCCCTTATGTTTTTCTGATCTCCATCATGACCCCTTATCTGCCCCAGCAGCTATTTACAGCCTGACCTTTGTCATTGGTAGAATTGTGGGAGCTTTCTAATCTCACTTGTCAGAGAAAGTGATTGGGTGACATCAGTCCTTTGAAATACCGTGACACGTGTTTTGTGGTACAATAAGTCGCCCATTCTTGTAACTGGACCTTCTGTACTTGAATGCCATGTGTCTCCTGACGTTGTCGGGTGCAGTTTTATATTTATGTCCATTAGGACAAGCCGGCTAATCGTTTTCTTGAAATCTATATTCTCACTGGAATATTGTTATCTACCCAATCCATCACTCCTGAGAAATACAACAAAATTCCAACTGTTGTGGAGAATTTAGTGTTCCTTACATTTCTGTCAGCTTTTGCTTTATATGTTTTTAGATCTTATGATTAGATGCATATATCCAACTTTTTATATAGTCACTGTTGGATTCAGTGTTTTATACTCACATAGCATCCTCTTTATATCAAGTAGTGTTTTGCTTTCCCTTGAAGTGTATTATCATTGCTATACAAACTTACTTTTATTTGCACATCTTTTTTTGGAGCTTTAATTGAGGTGTAATTTGCATACCATAAAATTGATGCAGTGTAAATGCACAACAAATTTTAGTAAACTTCTTGTTCGATGTGCAGCCATTGTCAAAACTAAGCTTGAGGAACACGTGCGTGGCTCAGTCGGTTAAGCATCCAACTTGGGCTCAGGCCATGATCTCATGGTTCATGGGTTCGAGCCCCACATCCGGCTCTCTGCTCTCAGTGTGAAGCCTGCTTTGATCCTCTGTCTCCTCTCTCTCTGCCCTTCCCCCCTTCTCTCTCTCTTTCTCAAAAATAATAACAAAAATTTTTTTTAAAAAGATTTCCTCCACATCCTCGCCAGCATCTAGAGTCTCCTGATTTGTTCATTTTAGCCACTCTGACCGATGTGAGGTGATATCTGAGTGTGGTTTTGATTTGTATTTCCCTGATGAGGAGCGACGTTGAGCATCTTCTCATGTGCCTGTTGGCCATCCGGATGTCTTCTTTAGAGAAGTGTCTATTCATGTTTTCTGCCCATTTCTTCACCGGATTATTTGTTTTTCGGGTGTGGAGTTTGGCGAGTTCTTTATAGATTTTGGATACTAGCCCTTTGTCTGATATGTCATTTGCAAATACCTTTTCCCATTCCTAAAATTTGCCTTTTAGTTGTGTTGATTGTCTCCTTTGCAGTGCAGAAGCTTTTTATCTTCATGAGGTCCCAATAGTTCATTTTTGCTTTTAATTCCCTTGCCTTTGGAGAGGTGTCGAGTAAGAAATTGCTGCGGCTGAGGTCAGAGAGGATTTTTTTCCTGCTTTCTCCTCTAGGGTTTTGATGGTTTCCTGTCTCACATTCAGGTCCTTTATCCATTTTGAGTTTGTTTTTGTGAATGGTGTAAGAAAGTGGTCTAGTTTCATCCTTCTGAGTGTTGCTGTCCAGTTCTCCCAGCACATTTGTTAAAGAGACTTTTTTCCATTGGATATTCTTTCCTGCTTTGTCAAAGATTAGCTGGCCATATTGCACTGTTGGTGGGAATGCAAACTGGTGCAGCCGCCCTGGAAAGCAGTGTGGAGGTTCCTCAAAAAATTAAAAATAGATCCACCCTATGACCCGGCAATAGCACTGCTAGGAATTTACCCACGGGATACAGGAGTGCCGATGCATAGGGGCACTCATACCCCAATGTTTATAGCGGCACTTTCAACAATAGCCAAATTATGGAAAGAGCCTAAATGTCCACCAACTGCTGAATGAATAAAGAAACTGTGGTTTATATACACAATGGAATACTACGTGGCAACGAGAAAGAATGAAATCTGGCCATTTGCAGCAACGTGGATGGAACTGGAGGGTATTATGCTAAGTGAAATAAGTCAGGCCGAGAAAGACAGATACCATATGTTTTCACTCTTATGTGGATCCTGGGAAACTTAACAGAAGACCATGAGGGAGGGGGAAAAAAGTTAGAGAGGGAGGGAGGCAAACCATAAGAGACTCTTAAAAACTGAGAATAAACTGAGGGTTGATGGGGGGTGGGGGGTGCGTGGGTGATGGGCATTGAGGAGGGCATCTGTTGGGATGAGCACTGGGTATTGTATGGAAACCAATTTGACAATAAATTTCATATTAAAACAAAAAAGATTTCCTCTAAAGAACAAAAAATTAAGCTTGAGAACATTTTCAACATCTCCCCAATTCCCCCAATTCCATTTGCAATCATTGCTGTTTCCCACCCCAACCATAGTCAAAAACTGATCAGCTTTTGGTCTTCGTATCCTTAAGTTTCTATACGGCTAGAAATGTGCCTTTTGTAAGTGTCTCATACAAACGGAGCCATCCAACTTGTGGTGTTCTGAGTGTGGCTTTTTTTGCATAACGTAACGTTCCTGAGATTCCTCTGTGTCGTGCCGTCTATTTCTTTCCTTGTTAATGCTCACTAGTATTCCGTTGTATGGCTAGACCGCATTTTGTTTATCCTTTTGCCAGTTGATGGACATGTGAATAGTTTCCAGTTTGGGGGTATTATAGGTAATGCTGCCGTGAACCGTTATCTGTAAGTCTTTGTATGGACACACGTTGTCCTTTCTCTTAGTTAGGTTCGTAAGAGCGGAACTGATGGCTTTTATGGTAAGACTCTTTTCACCTTTCTAACAAACTTCTAACCTGTTTCCCAAAGGGGTCTGGACCATTTTGATTTCCCACGAGTAATGTCCAGAGGTTGCACTTTCCCTGTATCCTTACAAATACACCGTAGGGTTGGTCTTTTTTATTTTAGCCAACCTGGTGAGTATGTAATCGTATCCCATTGCGGGTTTGATTTGCATTTCCCTAATCACTAATGACGTCGAGCAACCTTTCATGGGCCTGTTGGACATTCATAGTCGTGTTTGGTGAAATGTTTATTCAACTCTCCTGCCTGTTTTCTAACTAAGCAGTTTATTCTGTTATTGAGTTGTAAGAGTGGTTTATATGTTCCAGATACAAGTACTCTATGAGATATATGACTTACAAATATTTTCTCCCCTCTGCGGCTTTTCTAATCATTTCTTTTAAAAACAAAAGTTGTAAATTTTAATGAAGTCCAATGTATGTTTCTTGCAGAGCTCATGATTTTGGTGGTGTACCCAAGGCCATGAACATTTTCTTCTGTTTTCTTCTCGAAGTTGTATGGGTTTAACTGTTACATTCAGGTCTATAATTTATTTTCAGTTAATTTTGGGGGGTGGTGTGAGGTCAAGTCTAAGTTAAGTTCCTTTTTTTATTTCTTTTTTTTTCCTTATAGAAATCCAATTACCTCAGCCTCTTTTATTGAAAAGACTATTTTTCCTACTGTGTTGTCAGACAGAAATTATATTGTCAGAAATCAATTGAGCATAAACATGTGGGCTTATTTCTGGATTCTCAATTCTGTTCTCTTGATCCATATGCCTGTCCTTAAATCCACATCCCACTGTCTTGGTTATTGTAGCTTTGCAGTATGTTTTGAACCCAGATAGTGTAATTCCTCCAAGTTTTTTCTTCTTCTCCCTCAAATTGTTTTGCCCATTCTAAGCTCTACGAATTTTTCTACAAATTTTAGAATCAGCTTGTCAGTTTCTACCACATTAATGAAAGAAAGAAAGAAAGAAAGAAAGAAAGAAAGAAAGAAAGAAAGAAAAAGAGAGAGAGAGAAAGAAAGAGAGAAAGAGAGAGAGAGGAAGAAAGAAAGAGAAAGAAAGAAAGAAAGAAAGAAAGAAAGAAAGAAAGAAAGAAAGAAAGAAAGAAAGAAAGAGAGAGAGAGAAAGAAAGAGAGAGAGAGAGAGAGAGAGAAAGAAAGAAAGAAAGAAAGAAAGAAAGAAAGAAAGAAAGAAAGAAAAAGAAAAAGAAAGAAAGCCAGCCCACTGGCATTTTGATAGGGATTGTCGAATCTGTGGATCCATTTGGTAAAAACGATCATCTTAATATAGTGTCTCCTAATTCATGAGCATGGTATATCCTTCCACTCATTTGATCTACTCTGGTTTCTTCCAGTGATGTCATTTTGGGTGTACAATTCTTACACATCTTTTGTTAAACTTACCTCTGAATATTTTATTATTTTTGGTGCTATTGTCAATGGAATTGCTTCCTTCATTTCATTTTTGAATCGTGTATTACTAGTATATAAAAATACCATTAACTTTTTATATCAAACTTATAAACTGTGATTTTGTTGTTATTAACTTTAGTCAAGGTTATTGTTATTGTTGTTGGTTCCTTGGGATTTCCTACATATAGGATCATGCCATGTGAATAAAGACAGTTTTACTTCCTTCCAATCTGTACGCCTTTAATTCCTCTTTTTGTCTCTTTACACTGATTTGAACTTCCAGTAAAATGTTGACTAGAAGTAGCCTGATGAAATCGATCAAGTACAGCATTCAGTTGTTCACTATGAAGTGTGATGTTAGCTGGAGGTTTTCCATAGATGCTCTTTACCATCTTGAGGGTTTTTCCTTCTATTGCTAGCATGTTCAGAGCTCTTATCATGAATGGGTGTTGGATTTTCTCAAACGTCCATTCCGCACCTTTTGAGATGGTCACATGGTTTTTATCCCTCACGCTATTAATACGGTGTGATATATTAATCACTTTTGGCGTGTTGAACCAACCTTGCATTTCCCACTTGGTCACGGTTCATAATCTCTTTTGTATGTTGCCATATTTAGTGGGTTAAATTTTGTTAAGAATGTATCTGTATTCATAAAAGATATTGATCTGCAGTTTTCTTGTGATTTTTTCTAATTTTGGTGTCAGGTGTTTAAATTCTTTTCTTTTTAATCCTACATACACATTTTGGATGCCTTTGGTAAACTTAATAGCTGAGGGGTTTTTTTTATTTTTGTTTTATTTATTATTTTGAGAAGGAGAGAGAGCACAAGTGGGGGGGGGGGTGGAGAGAATCCCAAGCAGGCTCCACACTGTCGGTGCAGAGCCCTATGTGGGGCTCAAACTCATGAACCGTGTGATGATGACCCCAGCCGAAGTCAGAAGTTGGACGCTCAACAGACTGAGCTACCCAGGCACCCCTTTGGCTGAGAGTTCGTGGGTTTTTTTTTTAAATCATTTAGCACATTTATACTTAATGTAATTTCTTTTAATTTTTTTTTCAACGTTTTTTATTTATTTTGGGGACAGAGAGAGACAGAGCATGAACGGGGGAGGGGCAGAGAGAGAGGGAGACACAGAATCGGAAACAGGCTCCAGGCTCCGAGCCATCAGCCCAGAGCCCGACGCGGGGCTCGAACCCACGAACCGCAAGATCGTGACCTGGCTGAAGTCGGACGCTTCACCGACTGCGCCACCCAGGCGCCCCATATACTTAATGTAATTTCTAATAGATTTGGGTTGAGTTCTAATAGATTGGGTTGAGCAATGTATTTTGTGCTTTCCATTTGTACTAAATTTTTAATGTTCCCTTTACTACACTTTTCATGCTTATTTTGCTCCTTTGGTCGGATTGATGGTCATTGCTCGTTCTGCTTTTCCTTCTATTGGCTTTGAAGTTATATACTCTATTGTCATTCTTGTAGATGTCAACCTAGGATATTTTAAATGGATCTATAGCAGGGCTAATTGCTACTTTTACCCACATCTGCAAAATAGAAGGACATTAGAACACTTTTGATTCATTCTCCTGCTGACTCATATTCTTCGTTGTCATGTATTTTAGTTCGGCCATGTTTATTTTTTAACCCAATGGTTCACAAATAGCAGTGTTTTCCAATATCGATATGTATTTACATTTACCCACCTATCTGTCTCTTCTGTCATTCATCATTTATTTTTCATCTCAGATCGTACATCTGGGATCACTTTTTACCACGTGAAGTATTTATGAGGATTTCCTTCAGTGAAAATCAGAACCTGCCAGATTTTATTTTATTTTTTAACGACTTCTTTTACTGTTCTTCTTTAAAAAAAAAAAAAATTTCCACTGGGAAGAAAATTCTAGGCCCCCCGTTGCCAAAATGGTTTTCTCTCGGCACCTTGAAAATATTATCCAACTATTCTCTGGCTTCCGCGGTCAGTCTTGAGGACAAAGGTGAGGACGAGATCTTGCTCCTCGGAAGACAGAGCGTCTCTTCTCTGTGGCGTCCTCAGAGGTCACTGCTGTGGTTCTAGTGTTCTGCATTTTCACTGCAGTATCTTTGTGGAGTCTCCTCTGTTTGTCCGTCTTGGAATTCGGTGAGTTTCCTCAATGGTGTCAGGCATCCTTTCTGGATTGCTCTCAGTCATTACCTCTTCCGATTTCATTAGACGTGCGCAGACCATCTCACTCCCCGCCAGGCTTCTTACTCTCCCTTGTTCTAAAATCAGATTGTTTCCCTATATTGTATCCTGGATAACGTCTTCCGATTCACCAACTGTTTCTTCAACTGCGTCTAATCTGCTGTTAAACCCGTCCGATGAATCTTTCCAGTAATTTCCCGATTCTTTTTCTATCTATGAGAAAATTCTACGCGGCTCTTACGCATGCTTGATAGATCATGTTTAGGGTCTCTTTTTCTTCACTTGAACCTTCAAACTTTACAAAATCTTGGAGTGTGTCGAATGTGGCCGTGTCATATTTAGTTTCTCTTACTTCTGGTATCTCAAATCGTTGTGAGTCTGCTTCTCCAGTCTTGTTCATTTTTTGATTTTTTATTGTTTCCTTGCTGGTTCTCATCCGCGGCGTTTCAGTCCCTTTGAGGGTTTTCTTCTTTCTAAGTCTTCGCTTCCTACATCTTAAAGTTTATCTGTGGGAATTTTTGAGGCCCAGGGGAGTTGAGGGTCTCGGGGAGGTTCCACGGTTACCTCTTCCTCTGCTATACGGGTGGGAGTGCCGCCACCCTGGACTTTTTTTTCTCCAGCCACCCAGGTAGTGTGCATTGGGGCCTCCGAGCTGAGTGTGGATGTGACGTCTCAGAGCAAATGCTATTCCACTCCCCTTAGCAGCAAGGCAACCTTCTTTACAGTCTTTCTGGGAAGTGGGCTATTTCTCATTGACCCTCACACTGAGCGTAGAATCCTTTGAAAGTCGACGCGGAGGGCCGTGCCGCGAGACTCCCCACCTGGGGCAGGCCTGGGCTTGGATGCCATCCGTCACCGCTGGAGCTCATGTTTGCTTGGCTCATCAGGTGCCTTCAGGGCAACTCTTGCCTCTGTGGGTCCTACTGTCTGCACTTTCAGACTCTGACCTCCCTTACTTCCCGGCGAGCTCATCCAGGCCAGTGAGTCTCGCTCCGACACGTGATCAGACAAGCTCTTGTCCTCGTACAGGGGACAGAATCGGGATTTTGAAGACGGGATTTTTCTGGGAAGCCTGGGCCTCACGCCTGCTGTGTCCCAGGTCCCTGTACCGCTTCCTGACTCTGCTGATTTCTGTTACCCCACGATCCTGGGAGCTGCTGGGCAGTGGTGATAAGTGCGGTTCGTGCCAGCCCCTGGGGTCTTAGTCATAAGTGGGTCTCATGCTGGAACCCCAGGGGGTCTGGGTTGGGCCACCAGCCTTCAGCAGGCTGGACAGAGAGGGACACACTCGTGCAGTCTCTCTTCCCCTCAGAGAGGAAGGAATCCCCACTGACTTGTACGGAGACCTCCTGGCCTAATTCAGCCTCCAAATCTCAGTCCTGTCCTATTTTCACGTTTAAAACAATAATAATAACAAGTAATAACGAATGTTGCACATTTAAAACAGAAGACAGAGACAGAATGTGATCCACAACACTTAGGACATTTCCTGTCTGGCCCCTTTCAAGAACTTGGCTGACCCCAAGCCGAGGCCAGTGTTGTCCAATAGAAATCGAATCAGGAGCCACGGATATAACTTAAATTTTTCCAATAGCCATATTTTAAAGGTTTTTTTTTTTAACGTTTATTCATTTTTGAGAAGCAGAGCACGAGCAGGGAAGGGGCAGAGAGAGAGAGGGAGATGCAGAATCCGAAGCAAGCTCCTGGCTCTGAGCTGTCAGCACACAGCCCAATGCGGGGCTCGAACCCACAAACTGTGAGATCATGACCTGAGCCGAAGTCGGATGCTCATGACCTGAGCCACCCGGGCGCGCCTCTAATAGCCATGTTTTAAGAGACAAAAAGAGACAGATTAAATTCATTGTAATAATTTTTTTTATTTAACCCAATAGATTGAGAATATTATCGCTCCAGTAGACAATAAATACAAAAACTTACTGGGACGATCAACACTCTTCAAAAGCTGGCGTACGTTTGACGTTTACAATACCAACGGGGAAAGGGAAGAGGGTGTGTTTTCGTAAGAACTACGTGGTCTGCACTTAGACATAAAATGTACAGTTAAAAAAGAGATTGATTCTCCCACCTCAGTCATTCTAAGCGTGAAGTTTTCCAGTAGCTGAATCGGGACCTGTGTTTAAACTTAAAGGTGAATGTGCTCAATTTAAATCCAAGTCAAATTCACTTCCCCCGTTTCGTGAGCCACATTCAAGCACCGCCAAGTGGGGCTGAGGTGATTGGGCAAGGCCGCTCTGGTGCCTTCCCCCGGCAGCCAACCCAGGCTGGACCCAGGGAGGGGCCCGGTGGACAGCGACGTGCCGAGAGGGTGCCTGACGCGGGGCAGACGCAGGGCAGCGGGCAGGAGAGCGGCTTCTTAGAAGCTCTGACGCCCCCACAGGGGGCTTGTCTCTGCAGACCCCTCCTCGGCCCCCGTCGCACAGAATCTTCCCCGGATTCCCTCCCTCGAACCCCCAGAGCCTACGACCCACACCTCTCTGCCCACCGTCTGCCTGGGATCCTGGTTCTTCCGCCTCCTCTGTCTCCCACCGACCAGGCTTCCCCCCACTTCTGCTCTCAGGAGTCGGTCAGGAGCCGCGCTCACTGCGCGAGGCTGCGTTTCCAGGGTCCACACTACCTTGGTTCCGTCCTGTCCCTCGCCAGCGGCTCAGGCTGGTCCCATCAGGAAGTCGGGCAGGGTGGGGGGCTCCAAGGACAGCCCTGCCACCCCCCCCCCACTTCTGGCCTTCCCCCGACACCGCTCTCTGTGCTGGTGAGCTGTTCTTGAGTGACGTGGCCGTAAATAGGCGAAGGCGTGGGCTCTGGCTGATCAAAGGGCCCCCTTCAGAGGCCTTCATTAGCTGCTATTCTGGGAACTGGTTATTTTAAGGTTAGTGTATTTTTTCTTTCCTGAGGAGCCGTCTTAGTGGATGGCGAGGTCCTGAGGTCTTGGCTCTTCAGTCAAACCACACAAGCCCTGTTTTGTCTGGGGTCTCAAAGATAAACCTGTAATGAAAGCATCAGTTGACGCTGAGTGCCACCGCCCCCATTCCTGGGCAGAGGTGGGCGGGCCTGCCGGGGAGTCCCCGGGCCCCACGAGCCCAGGAGACCGGGCACTCCAAGCCAGGGCCGCGTGGGGCCCCGGGGAAGCCGGGCCCAGCATCCTCGCGGCCGGGGCAGCCCCCGCAGGCTGTGCCCGGAACCAGTCTCGGGAGGCTTCCTTCGGTAGAACACCAGCTCTGGCCAACGGTCTCCTGTGGCAAGATGCCCACCCCCAGCGGTGGCCGGGGGGGGGCGGGGGGCACACACGGACGTCAGAATGTAAGAAGACGCAATACCCGGGGCTGGCACGCACGCGGGGAGACGGGCGCGCTCGTGCCTCGCTGGTGGGGACGAGCTCCAGGACGGGGTCTAGCAGCGTGTGTGGACGGTGAAAACCACGTGCCCTCGGCTCTAACGTCTCCACTCCCACGACAGCAAAGCACGGGGGTGGGGTATGCACGGGGGTGGGGGGCGCTGGCCGCACCCCGTCTGTAGGAGCAAGAAACCGGAGCCGCCCGCTTGGGGTTGGGGAGGAGCCCGCGGCTGCAGGAGGGCAGCTTCCTGGGGAGTAGGGACCCCAAGCTGTCCAGAAGCGGGTAAGGAAAGCGTGCGGCCCAAGGTGGGCATGGGGAGGGCCGTGTCGCGGGGACCGCACGCCTTGGAGAACCTGGTTCTTGCTGGTCTCGGGTCGAGACGCCCCTCACAGTCCGTGCGCGCGTTCCCAGGTGTGACAGGTGCGTCAGAGGCCAGGCAGCCGCCCCTCCCCGCCAGCCTCCTGCTCTGGCGCGTGGCCCTCGGTCAGCTGGGGCTGCTCTCCCACCAGGACCGCTCCCACCGGGACTGGCCCCCGCCCTGCGGTCACTCCCCCGGGGGCCCCTCTGCGGGGTTCTCAGCTCACCCAGCACCCTGTCTAGGGCTCGGGAAGGTCTGAGCCTCCTTCCCCTGTCCGTGCAGAGACGGGGGGTGCTGTCCGTGGGGGCCGGGCCCCTTCCCAGAAGTGACACACGCATCATTACCCGTTGGCGCCCGAGGGGCCTCCGTGCCGGGCTTGGTTCTATGGGTCGGGTCCCCCCGGGGGAGAGGCCTGGGAGGAGCACCCGTGTCTGGCCGTCCGTCCGTCCAGCACGGGCCGGCACCCAGCAGTCGTGCACGCTTGTGTGGAAGGGACAAGAGAGGGCGATGGGAGGGGCTGTGGTCAGCTGTGGGGTCCACCCGCCGTCCGAGCCCTCCTCTCTTCGCCCTTGTCCCCGTGGTCCAGGTGAGGGGGCCAGAGCAGGAATCCCCGCCTGAGGGGCTGAACCACACGTGTCAGGAGCCCCGGTGCTGAGGTCCGAGAAGTCAGCGACCCGTCACGCCTGGGGGTACCGGGGTGGCCCAGCGGCAGAGAGGCCCAATCGCCTCTGTGGGTCTCAGTTCCTGCGGGAGGTGATACAGTCCCTCCCAGTCCAGAGAGTCTGTGTCCCTCATTGAAATGAGAGCGTTGGTCAGGGGGCCTTTGAGGGACCTGTAGGTGTTCCAGACCTTTCCGTCCCATCAAAGGTGAGACCCTTAGGTCCCTGTAGCATCTAGAGGGGTTGGACACCAAGAGGCCACGGTTGTGGGATGGAAGTCAGAGCCACGGCTGGCCCAGAGCTGAGAGCTGGAGCCTCTAGCCGGGCTGACGCCCGGGGGCAGCCTGCTGGCCGGAGCGCAGTCCCGGGCCTCTCCACGTGCGAGGGCAGAGGCTGACCTCGTGGCTTGCCCTTTACCGCTGCCCAGCCCGCTCCCTCCTGGCCAGACGCAACAGGTGCCCCATGGTGACGGCCTCGCCACTTAGTGGCACCACCCGCTCGCCTTCCCAGGAGGGAGTGTGAGTGCCAGTTTTTGCAGCCCGTTTCTGGCCTGAAGGGCCCCACGGGGCCTGAGAGGCTCTCCCTTGATGGGGTGGAAAGGCCTAGAAGGTCTGCAGGTCCCTCCGAGCCACCTTCTGGCCCGGGGCCCGGGGCTGGGGCTGTTTGGTGAATGGCAGTGATCCTGAGGATAGCACCCCACCCGGCAGTGGGCCCCCACCTCTGGGACCTTGAGCCGCTGTGGCTGAGCGGGGCCTGGGGGAGCCCGTGGGGAGACAGCCAGTGCTCCCCGCTCTCTGAGCCTCAGTGTCCCCTGTAACCCAGGCAGGGAGGTGGGAAGGAGAGAGGTGTGCGTGTGCGTCCGGGGCCACTCAAGCTGGCCCGGTGTCCCGTGGCCCCCGATGCCCAGCAGGACCAGAGCCTGCCCAGAGGGTTGCCAACGGCTGGGCCCACAGGTGCCTCCAGGGCCGACCCTTTTCACCCAACTTAGGGGCCCGGAGCCTCGTCCCTTCCTGAGGTCGTGCCTCAGTGGAGGCAGGGCCAGGAACTGGGCCCTGGGCATCGTGGCTCCCGTGCCCGTGTGTTCTCAGATTGCACACGTGTGGCTTCTAGGCCTCCCGCTCGTACGTGGCTCCCAAGGGGCCTTCCTGTCGCCCCTTCCCATTTTACAGAAGGCAAAACCCAGCCTTCCCTTTGCCTTTGTGCAGCCAACAGCTGGGTTCAAGCCCTGCCCCCTTGGCTCACTAGCCATGAGAACCCATGAGTCACATCGGGGCCTCAGTGACCCCATGAGTCACTGAGGGTGATAGTAGTGCTACTGGGCCAAATGCTGTGGAGAATTCCTGAGCTGATCCACATCCAGGCCCGAGGGACCTCACATGCAAAGGCCCTGTGGCACGGGGAGGTACAGCAAGCTCCAGAACCACGAGACCTACCTCGGTTTCTGATTGCAGAGCTCAGAAGGAGCCGCGAGGGCGGGCTGGCCACTGGGCGGGGGGTGGGGTTCAGGGACTAGTCGGGAAGTTCAAGCGCTGCCCTGACCCCACTCGCCCCGTGGCCACGGACAGGCCTTCCAAGCCTGAGCCTCAGTTTCTCCAGCCACACCATGGCCTCCCGCTTCTCGTGCCTTCGACAGTCCCAGAGAATTGTTCTTCCCGCCCCCTCCCTGCACCCCCGCGCCTCCCTTCCCCTTTCCTGGGCGTTTCCCTTTCGGTCTGCCCAGAGACGATACCCCCCCCCACCCCCGCCCAGCTAGGCCTCCCTGAATGACTCTATTTATAGGCTGCAAATACCGGCCAGAAAGGAAATTTACATTTTTTGAAAAATGTAGTTCAAGTCCCTGTGAACTTCTGTGGGTCGACCGAGAGACGCAGGAGCGGAGAGTGGCGGCAGGCGAGGGCGCGTGCCCGGCGGGCGTGCAGAGCACCGTGGCCGTGGGTCCTCCGCGGTGCGCCAAGGCCGGTGCGCGATCGGCGGCCTGGACCGGGAGAGCCGCAGCGGGCAGGCCGGCTGCGGGGGCCCGGGCGTGAGGGCGGCCCGGAGCCTTGTCTTTGAGGCGAACCCTGCCCAGCCGCCTTGGCCGACCTCAGGAAAACATGTATTTTGATCAAAATGGGCCCTTTTTTAAACTTGTCACCCTGCGGGTCAGGGCACAGCCCGCCCCCGGCCAGTCCTGCATATTAAGCAGTGGCTTGGTCACCTCCAAAAATAGACGTCCCGGCCCCGAGGCCGGGCCGTCCCACCCCCCCCCCGGGGAGGGGGCCGCTGGCCCAGGCCCCGGCCGAGCGGCCCCCGAAGGTGGGCGCGGGGGAGCCCGTGGCCCAGCCACGCGGGGGGCCGCCTCCCCTGGGGTCCCCAGAACCAGGCCAGGGATAGGATCCGAATGTCCGGGAGCCTCTGGGGCTGGGAACGGGGTGGCGGCCTTGGCGGCCCAGGCCCGACTGGAGGGGGGTGGGCCCGAGCGCGGCCCCCGCCTGTCCGTGGCGCGTGGCAGGTGGATGCCGGCAGGTCCCCGCCCGCAAAGCCGCGGGCGGCCCCCACCCTGCCCGGGGCCTCCAGATCCGCAGGCCGAGGACCGTCCTCCTCCTGGGCCGCCTGCGTCCACAAAATGGCTGACGCCGTCGTCCGGGCTGGGGCGGCGCACGCAGGGGAGTCGCCGTGCGGACCTGCTGTTTATTTTGCCGAGCGCACGGCCTTTTCATTGCCCGGGTTCCGAGCGCTCCAGAGGCAGATGGAAATTTTTGTGGATTGAACACGGAGCTGAGGCGCGCTGGGCTGTTTGGGTTGGCAGCGGGCTCCCTCCCCACCCCGTCCCTCATCCGCTGCCCCCGCCCTCGTCACCGGAGCATCCATTCATGCCTCCGCTCGGGGTGCCCTCCCCCTTCCCCCGCCCCCCCCCCCAGCCCTCCGTGCCCTCCCTCGCTTCCCCGGGCCGGGCGGGGGCTGGCCCTGCTGGCCCAGAGGAGGTAGCCTCGGACCCCTCCCCAAGTTTGGGAGAGGCCGCAGGACGAAGGGAGACCGAGTGGGACGGCCTGCTCCTTGGGGCCCTTTGCAGGCCGGGGCCCCCTCTGACCTCCGGATCCTCGTCTGTGAAACGGGAGCCATTGTACAGACAAGGCAAGCAGTGTGTGGGGTGTGCCTGTGGGTGCAGCTCCCGGAAAACGCTCGGGACACGAGGCCCGTCACAGGTCCTGCTCGCAGGCAGGCCCACAGGCACCGGGGGAGCGTGAGGGGCGCGCCCTCCCACTCAGAAGAAGCCCTCTGTGTCTCGGCAGGACTGGAGGGTCCGCTGGTCTGCAGGAGACGTCTCTAGGGGCAGGGGAGCAAGGCCTGTGGATATCTGCGGGGATAATGTCCCGGGCCGAGGGCACAGCCGGTGTAAAGGCCCTGAGGCGGGGCCGGGCCGGGCTCACGTGAGTGGCGGGCAGGCGGCAGCGTGGCGGGAGCCACGGGCTGAGGAGGAGCCTGGAGGTCAGGGGCAGACAGGTAAAGGGCCGGGCAGAGCATCAGGCCTTGTGAGCCACCGGAAGCTGGAGGCTTCGCTGGACAGAGGTGGGGGTCTTCAGGGCCGAGGAGGGCAGAGATCTGACCGTGCTACTCTGGCAGGTTGAGAACAGACGGAAGGCAGGGAGGTACGGCCGCAGGGGGGACCTCGCGGGGCCAGCGCGTACCCCTCCTGCCCGTCCCCCGCGCCCACTGCCCCCACCCCCACCCCGCGACGCAGGCTGGTCAGCGTGCACAGCCCCACTCTGTTCCCAGCCGGCCAGGAGCCACAGGTCAGGCCTCTCACATAAAGAGCCATCTGTGTGGGCAGTGAGGTGGCCGGCCAGCCTGCCGCCCGCACAGGGACACTCTATCCAGCGGGGCCTCCCCGGAGGGGCCTGTGGACACCCTGTTGGACCACCGGCACCCACCCCCCTGGCAGCAGACCCTCAGGGTGCTGTGAGGCCCTGGCCCGAGGTACTGACATCCGGGCGACCCCTGTCACCTGGCCACTATGGGCCCCAAGATCCAGAGCCATGGGGCCCGGCAGGGTGTCTGTGGTCCCGTCCTGGGTGGGGTCTCGGCTTTGTGGCTTCACGACACCACCTTTTTATAAGAGAGGTCGTGTCCCACATACCCATAGGGTGGAAACTGCGTTGGCAGGGACCTGAGAGTCTCGTCTCAACCCCATACTTCTCCAGAACCCACGGGTGTCCTAGAAATTGAGGCCCCTCTGGTCTCGGCAGAGGGACCACAAGTCACGGGAGCGGAAAGTAAAGTGACCAGGAAAGGGTCCCCCTAAAGTACTGCCCGCGTGCGCACAAGCATTCAGTCATCTTATGTCCGTTGAGTACCAACCACACGCGGGGGTCGCCCCAGGAATGGGACGGGCTGGTCTCTCTCCCTCGGAACACACGGTCCGAGAGGCAGGGGAGGGGATGCACCCAGTGACCCGTAACTCCCTATTTCCCAGTATGGAAAAGAGGGTGCATGGGGCAGGCGGGGGCCTGGGGCCAGCCGGGAAGGAATGAGGTGGAGGCTGTCGTGGGGTGGAGGAGTATCCGGGTCAGCAGCCTGTGCAAAGGCCCTGGGGCACAGGCAGAAGGGGGGCAAAGCCATCTGAGGCTGAGAGCAGGCAAGTGAGACGGTTCTGCGGCCGCCACCCCCTGTCCCGTGCCTGTCCCTTCCAGGCTCCTCTCTCCTGGTAGGTGGAAACGGGAAGCCCACGGATCGCTGTCCTTTGAGGACAAAAAGATGCCCATGGGCGGGCAGAAGGCCCTGGGAGGATGTGGCTCATCACACCCTGCAAAGTCGCAGAGGGCAGGAGGGCAGGGCCAGGCAGGTCCCAGGCAGGTCCCAGGACGCGAGTTTGCGGTCACTCCCCGTTCCTGAGTCCGCTCAGCTCACCGGCACGCAAGTCAGCTTACCGTTCTCTGCCTCGGTCTCCCTGCCTCGTCTCCCTGCCCCGTGGGTGCTGCGTGGGTGGGGCGGAAGCACCCGGAACAGCTGGGGAGGCTCCGTGTCCTTCCCAGCAGGGAGGTCCTGCCATTCCTGGGCCAGCAGCTGTCGGGGGGCACCCCTGTCTGGGGACCCCACCCGCAAGGCCACGGGGGAGCAGGTGACCTGGCTTCTCTGTCCCACCCCGTCCCCCTCCGTTCCTAAGACTGGAGCGGCGCCCCCAAACAGCCTGCCCGCGCCCCCCACCCAGGGCCGGCCGGAGCTAACGGAACGGTGACCTGGGGGCACGGGTGGGCACCACTGAACTGCTTTTGCACCAGGCCGGCTCCCTCCCTACCTCAGGCAGACCCTTGGTCGCCACCCCTGCGCTCACCTGCGGTTCGGCCATCCGGAGTCCGTCTGGTCCCCTCGCCGCTCCTGCTGGCTCTAGGCTTGCCGTTACCTCAGCACAGCGACGCCCGGCAACCCCCCACCCGCCAGCCCCAGAGCCCCTTTGCGAGGAAAACCGGCCTGTTTTTCAGCCCCGTAAACCTGGCGGGAGCCGCACGGCCCCCTGCCTCAGTGCTGGGACCCCCGTCATGGGCACACAGAGGCCCAGGGCAGCAGGGAGGCCCCTCGGGTTCCCCCACAGAGCCAGACGCTGTGGGCCGTTCTCCCTGTTGAGGGCCTGTCCTTGTCCCCACGCAAGCCCGTTGCTACACCGTCCCTGCCCGCAGCACCCGACAGGTGTGATGGTAGCGGGACGTCGGGCAGGTGCTGACACAGCTGACTTTCATCCGGTCACGGCTGGTTTCTGTGCAGAGGGAGCCTGTGCCTGTCCCAGACCTCGCCCTAAAGGGCCGTTGAGGTCAAGCCGGACCCACAGGAGAGAGTGCCACCCGTGGCTGGGGGCACAGCATCCTGGGACTTATGAGGACTGTGCCCACAGCCCCGAGACAGGCGGTGCCAGGCAGGAGGCCCTGCGAGGAAGAGGACGGAGCCGGAAGCCGGGTACCTCCCTAGTGACGTCCCCCTTCCCCTGTGTCCCCGTCCCCCACTGGCAGGCAGGGGGCAGAGCACGCTCCGCTCCGGGGACCATCTTCCCTGGGCTTCCCTGACATCCGACGCCAGCTCCTGCCTTCTGTGTCCCCCAGAGCCCCCCAGAGCACCCAGGGCCCTGCAGACTCCTCCCCGCCCGCCCCCTCAGCCCTCACTCCGGGCCCCCGGCATCCTCCCCTGCGCACATCTGACCGCCCTTGGCCGTGTCTCGAAGGCTCTCCTCTCCTTGTCTGTGGGGCTCAGCTCCGTATCCTCCTCGGCCCCCCTCCGTGCTTCCCCTGCTCCAGCCCCGTTCCTGGGCCATGGGACCCTTTCACACCCAGCCTCTGCCTGTGCTGTGCCCCATCCCAGACCGCCTCTGCGGACGCGCACGGTGCGAATGACAGGGGGCGGGGGGAGGGGGACACAGACACCCAAGGGGGCTGGGGCACGTGCCCTGCCCACCCTCCGTCTTTCCTACTTCCGTCAGAAAGGGGCCTGGAGAAGGCTCCTCAGTCCCACCTGCAGGCCAGACAACCCGGGGACGGGCCAGTCCCCAGCGCCCACCCGGCCCCGATGCCAGCCAGGGTCACCTTAAAAACAGCCGTGGGGTCGGGGGGGGGGGTCTGCGGTGGCAGGGGACCCTTTCAGACTAATTTATTGGTAACAGCAAAATGGCGCCGAGTTCCGAAAGAAAGAAAGAAAGAAAGAAAGAAAGAAAGAAAGAAAGAAAGAAAGAAAGAAAGAAAGAAAGAAAGAAAGAAAAAGACCCGCTCTATTTCCTCATTAACATAATTGCAAACAGAACGAATCTTTCTTGATTTCATGTAAACAACAGCTTGAAATAGTTTATAATCCTTGCAGGTATCATATTAAGTTCTTACTTATGGTCTGGAAATTAATTAGCCTTGCAGCGAGACAAATGTGAGAACTGTGCATTTTTGACAAGAAAATTAAGCAGCTATTGGGGAAAATCTAACTTAATCGTCACAGAGAAAATTGTTTGTAAATTGGTCGCGTTGTCTGAACTCTCGCCTCTGTGGCCGCCGGGGGCTGGGTGAGCGTGCGAGCTTGCGTTTGCCTAATCTGGGGCCGGTTTGGGCGATTATTGGGGTGGCGGTAGGGGAGGGATCAGAGGGACCGAGAGCGGGGCAGGGACGAGGAGAGGAGGGAGGGAGGAGGAGACCCATACGAAGGAGCCGATGGCGGAGGAGGGCCAGGAGACAGGAGACGGGACGCAGAGATCGGGGGACCACCCTTCCCTGACCTCACAGCCTATCCTGGGACCTAAGGGAAGGAGGAAGCAGAGCCCTCAGGTAACTGGGAGGAGGGCTCCTCGCAGAGGGCAGTGTGACCGAAGGTCCTGGGGCAGGGCTGAGTCTGGGACAGACAGGAGGCCGAGGGGGCTGCAGCAAAGCGAGAGAGGGGCCGTGCAGGAGAGAAGCCCTCAGACGAGGGGTGGTTGCCGGGAGCCTTGTGTGCGCAAGTGTGCAGGTGCCCTGCCCAAGGCGGCTGGAGGGCACGTTAGGAGGGAGGAGTGCGACCAGTGCTCAGCGGCCATCTTTGGCCCAGCAAGGTGGCGAGGAGGGGCCGCGGTGGACGTGCCCACTGCCCCCCCCCCCCCACCGCCTATGGTGGAGGCTGGTGGGGCAGGCAGGTGCAGGGCGAGGGCTGCTGGAACCAACACCCTGCTTAGCATTCGTGCAACTAGGCACGTTGCACGGCTTCTGTGTGCCTCAGTTTCCTGAGCCCTGACGTGGGGGATGGACGGGAACAGCCACCAGGCTGTTTGGGGATTGGGGACGTGCCGTGTCGCACACCCAGAGCTGGCGCGTAGCGCTCCCCAGGGAGGACGGGCGAGCACGGTTTTCCAGGTTACGGAGTCATTCGGCTGTGGTGGGCAGCAGAGAATGGGCGGAGGCGGAACAGGAGGAGAGGGCGGCTCGGCCGGTGATCACGAGACTCTGACCGTGGGACCAGACCCAAGGGGTAGAGGACAGAATCGGGTGTCCATAACACCCGTCCGCCGCCGCAGGGCCCGAGGGGGAGCCCAGGGTCACCCCAGGCTCCTCCCCTCCCCCTCCCACAAGGGAAGTGGAGGGGCACCAAGCGGGAAGCTAGGGAGGGAGAGAGCCCTTGACTCTTAGGGCCACACCCATTGGCCAGGTCAGGGCAGCACAGCGCAGCCCCTCTGCACGGTGAGGGGACCCGGGTCCGTGCGGCTCCTCGTGACCGCCACCTCCCCCAGCAGCATGAGCCCCGGGCCCCACGCGGGTAACAGAGGAGCCCGCGGCAGGGTGCAGGCCCTGGTTCTGCCTCGGTGGTCAGGAAGCGGGCGGCTTCGGGGTCGGGCCGAGCTGCGGGGCCTCGGGCCCGGCTGGCCTCCCTGAGCCCGCTCGTCCTCGCTGGAGATCCAGGATGGCCCCCCCCAACCCCGGTGCCCTGAGGTCTGTGTGCTGACCGTGCGGGGACCGCTGGGAAAGTGCTGGGCACACAAAGCCTGTCGCGTAGCCTGGACAGGGTGCCCCAGTGCCGTGTAAACTCTGAAGCGAAGATGTGCGTGGCACTGCCCCGCTCCAGACCCTGGAACGCCAGAGCCGCCCAGCTGCCCACGCCCTGCCGTGTCAAAGCCTACAGGCCACTCTGCCGAGCCACTGAGGGTCCCCTGCTGCCCACGCAGCCCACACATCCTTCCCGTTGGGGAGGAAGCTCAGGCTTTGCAAGGAAGGAATGCCACACGAGGCCACCCCAAACAGCACAGACGTCCCGTGCCCTACCTACTTTCACACCAGCACGGGCCCGACCTCCGCCCCTCTCGGGGAGGGGTAGGGCAGAGCCCCCAGAGCCCTGTTCAGCACTGGGGCCTGGGCGGGGGGGAGGGGGGGGCGGGTCTTAGCTCTCAGCTCCTCCTTCCTGCCATCTCCAGACCCCCAGACAAGCCCAGGGGTAGCCTGGTGACATGGACAGTTCACGCCTCTGCTCTGAGCCTCCATTTTCCCACCTGTACGACGGGAATGACGAGAGGCCCCAACTCAGAAGACGCAGGAGATTGAGGAGGAATTCCGCTGTAGGGCGGGCTCCCTCGGGGAGGGGTTTTGCCATCACTGCCACAAGGGAGGAGTTCAGCTGGGACTGGGGGGTGGCCCTGGGACCAGGGACCCAAGAGGTCAGCTAAACCACTCCCTGGCCATGGAGAAGGCTGTGTGGAACCTTCTAGACTGCCTAGTCTGCTGAGGGGGAGGACAGCAAGACAGTGGACTCAGATCCTGGCCCTTTCCCTGTCCCTGGCCAGTGGGACTAGGGACACAGCACAGCCTCCCAGACCGTGTCAATACCGACCATCATCTCGAGGGGCCGGCCCTGGAATGTGCTCCCCCTTGGACGCTGGTGGCCTCTTGATGGACCCCCTAAGACCCGTTCGTTAATCCCGCCAGAGACCCCGGCCACGGCAGAGCAGGGTCACAGTTTACCCCGGCCTCACCACCCCTTCAGGGCTCGGGGCTCAGTTCAGTGCTCTCTCTTTCAGGCCTCGACGGTGGCTCTGGTGGCCACTCCCGTAGGGCAGCCCTATGCCCCCAGAGTCCCCAGGAAGTGAGGACAGGCCTGGCAGAAGCTACTTCACCCGGCCAGCCCCCCGCCTGGCACTTTGCAGAGGACAGAGGGGCACCGGGCACCTCCTGTATGGCCACGTTGGAGGCTCCGGGTCCAGGGAGTCGGGTATCACAGAGGGAGGGGGGCAGGGAGGGGGTCATCCACTCGACACCACAGGCTGGAAACAGCAAAGCCACTGCCAGTCCCCCAGCACTTCATGCCCTAGGCCAGGGAGCCACCATCACCCAAGCCCACACCCTTGGGCCCGGGCAGCAGGGCCGGGGGGGTCCCACCAGTCCCTCAGCATTGCCTGTGTCCGCCAGGCTGCCCGTGGATGTGACCGGCGGGTGGGTTAGGCCGCGCTCTGGGCTCATCTGTTCCATGAAACAACCCCTGGGCACCCCCCCCGCCATGAGACCCCCGGGACAAGGCCTGCCCTGGCCACTCCCCACGAGCAGAAGACAGGCAGGCAGCGCAAATCCCAGCGTCAGCCAGGCACTGGGGCACCTGCCGGTGTGGCACCCATAAACCTGGAGGGTAAGAAGGCCGGGGGGCCCGGCAGCTCAGGACCCCAGCCAGGGCCCCGCACTGGACACACCCAGGGACCAGCGTGGCCTTGCAGGAGGATTCTGGGCTTGTCTGAGCTGATCGCAGAGAAATGAATGGTGTCCGCGAGTCCAACAGGGCCTCCGAGGGGCCGCGTTCGCCTGCACGGAGCTAGGGCTTGGCGAGGGAAAAATGCTCCCGGCCAAGGGTCAGCCCCAGCCAAGGCAGGGATGGGCCGGGGTGGGAGCCTGGCCTGAAAGCCCTGAAGGCAGGGCGGGGAGAGGGGAGCCCAACTGTGTGCTTGGGGGGTTGTCTGTGGAGGTCTTGGGGCGCAGATAAAAATATGTCCCCGAGCCGGAGTGGGGGGGACGCTGTCCCCCCTACCCTGGAGGATGCATCTACGTCCCCGGGAACTCTTGAGGTGTCCCGTGCTGTGGTTGGGAGCCAGAGCCGGTGTGCCACCTGACCTCACCCCCGCAGGCGTGCTGATCCCGGGCAGGGCTGGGGAGGGGGTGGGCATGCTGGGGGAGGGTCCGCGCGCCGGGTTCGGGGAGGGGTTTCAGAGCAGCCTGCCTGGGCCTGTGCCCTCTGGAGCTCTGCTGCCGGCCCCTTCCTCCCTGCCTGCTCCAGCCTGCCCAGAACGCAGCTCGGGGGCCGGTGCCCGCCCGCAGCCTGCCCCCCAAATGCCCGGGGCTGCCGCCTGCCCAGGCCTGCCCGGGGAACTCCCAGGGCCCTTCTTTCTCCTGTCCTCTAGGCCGTGGTCCCTGCTCCTCTCCTGGCCTCTCTCATCCCCTCTGGCCCCCAGCCCAGCCCCACCAGCTCCCACCCTGCCGGCTGCCTTGCCGTGCGCACGCTGGCCGCTCTGTGCCCCGCGCTGGCTGCCAGTCCCACAGCCCCGACGTCAGTGGAGTTCAGCCCAGCCCAGGAGGTGGAGCCACCTCGGGTCACCTCTGCAGCCACCTGGCGGGTCCCGTTCATGCCAAGCCCGGAGAAGTGCATGGCGGCCGCTCGTGGAGCTGGGCAGGGCCACAGGGCTGTGCAGAGGGGGCCGGTGTCGTGCCCGCCGTGGGAGCGCGTGTGCTCTCGAGTGTGAAAAGAACCGGGAGCTGTTTCCGCATCTTAAATTCGAGGTGTGTCAGGGGATCACACAGCCCCCCAGGAAAGCCAGTGGCCGGTTAGAGGGCAACGGGGGGTGGGGAGTGCCCTGTTCCCAGCACGCCTAGCGCCGGCTCGCCACCCGGATGCGCCTCCTCTCAGGCGCGGGCCCCCATGGTGTCACTTTGCAAGAGGGAAACGGAGGCTCAGAGCACTCAGGCACCACTGGTCGCCCAGCTCGTTAGCGGCCCGTGGGCTGACCAGCGCACCGCTGCCCGGAGCAGAAGCAGAACGCGCTGGCAGGCACGGCAGGGTGGGCGTGCCCCCGGCAGAAGGTCGGGGCGCAGGCCTCGGGCCACCCCGAGCCAAAGCACGGGGGGCATTTGTGACCTGACGAAATGGTGCCGAGCGCTCGCTTAAGAGTGGGACGGAAAGCGTGTTTCAGGGGGGGGAGCAACCAGTGCTTGGGGTTTGTCTTCCCAGTGCCGAGGGACAGGCCACCGTCTGACACATGCACGGCTCGTAGGCGTGAAAGACCAGCCCCGTGGTCCACGCCCCAGCGCGTGCTGCCTCCCGTGCGGCGGGCGCTGCTGGCCTTACGCGTGTTTGAGGAGGCGGAGGCCTGGGCGCACAGCCTCGAGGCTCGGGAGGGACTCGTCTCCAACCCACTGCCCATCCCCCGGGACCCAGGATAACGTTTCTGGTAGGGGAGAGGCAGGAGCATCACAAACCAGACAGTACGTCGAGAGCACCAGCTGTGTAGGGGGGAAGTTAAGCTAGTGTGTCCCTGCCAGCTTACAGACACTGTAGGTGTAGGGCCGTGGATGTCACGTTGAAGCCATTTAAAAGGCACAACCAGGAAGGGTGTGTGAGTAGCCAGCCCGCAGGCAGCAGGCAGAGGTGACCTCCACCTCGGTGGCTCGGGCTGAGCCAGCCTCTGCGGCAGGGCTGAGAGCTGGAAACGGGGAGCAGGGCCGCAGTCTCACAAGGCCCCCTCCCCGCCGGGCGGCGGGCTGGGGAGAAAACCGCAGGTGACAATGGAGAGAGACACTCCTTAGTAGAAAGGCACTAAGGGTGGGCAAGGAACTGGAAAGACAGTTCACAAAAGAAGGGTCACAGAGACTGAAAAGATGCCTCACCCCTTCTGTCCTCAGAGACAGGGCTGGTCAGCCACGGCCCAGGGGTCTGATCCGGCCCTCAGCCTGTTCCTGTAAATAAAGTTTTATTAGAACACAGCCGCGCCCACTCGTGTAGGATGGATGTCTGACCGCCCTCACATTGCAGTGGCAGAGTTGAGGGGTTGTAACAGAGACCACCCGGACCTCGACGCCTAAAATATCTACCCCTGACCCTTTACAGAGAAATTTGCAAACCCTTGTCCTAAGAACTTAGATGGGGAGATACAAGACTGGATGTAAATTCTGTGCTGGCAACGCAGGGATGAAATGGGACTGGAAACTGGTCTCCCCTTCCAGAAAGTGCCTCGAGGAAATGTCTCCAGACCATGAAAACCTGCTCCTCTCCCTGTGGCCCTTTCGTCCCCCTTCCAGCAATCTACCCTGAAGAACGAATCAGGGGTGCCCCAAAGAGTAACGTGCAAACCAGCTAATGGCAGTCTTAGTTTTAACAGCGAGAAATTAGACACAGACAGCACGGCCAACGTTTGAGCACCGGGGATCGTTATGTAGCTTCTAGTGACCTGGGAAAATGCCTAGTGTACGAGGTGACTCGGAGATGGACGGGAGCAGCGTGATCCGAGCGGGCGAGGGCGTGTGTGTGTGTGTGTGTGTGTGTGTGTGTGTGTGTGTGTGTAGAAAACAGCACCTTACAGGAAAGCAGTCTGTTCCCGCTGTCTGTCTCTGGAGGGTGGGCTCCCAGATGCACGCATGAAGAGTTTTTCCTGTACTTTCCAAAATTTTGTCCTGAGCCGTTTTGGTTTCAACGAGTGGGAAACAGTGAGCAATAAATGTGGAGGGGAGGAGGCTTTGAGGGGCTCCCCTGCAGAAGCGCCTGGTCTGGGAGCGGCGGGGGGGGAACGCAAGCTGGGCTGTGGGACCGGGCACCCACTCGGGCCACGCCCAGGTTGGGCCAACGGGCCAGGCCCGGGGACCTCTCTGCTCTGCTCGCTGAGAGCCATTGGGGTCACCTGGGGCCTCGTGTAGGGTGGGGCGGGCACCTTCCCGGGCTCGCCTGCCCGACCTGCTCCCCACCTGCCAGACACGTGCCCCAGCCCACTGCCTCCACGGGGCGGCCATCATCAGGTGGCTGCCATGAGGACATCCAGGCTCAGGTCCCCTTTTGAGGTGACTCCCCCGACTGGGGGTCTGTGTAGTGGGTGGGACCCACCCTGCGGCCCCAGAGACTGACACCCTCCCCTGAAGTAGGGCCGGGCCCCTGCCCCAAACCCCCCCTAGGCCTCAGGTGCCTCCAGCCTCCGTACTGGTCCCCCGTTTCGATGGGGCAAGGGGCCCAGGGCCAGAGGGACAGAGCCGAGTGGCCGCTCGGGGCGGGCGCGGGAGAGTCTCGGCTCTTTCCGAAGGCGCCAACATTTCCTTGTCACAAAATGAAGTCAATGGGACAGTTAAGGGCGGGGGGGGGGGGGGGGCAGATTTTAAATTGCCGCTTTAAGCCATTTGGAAGTCTGCTAATTATTCTCTTGGGGAAAGAAATGCAGGTTCATTATTATAATGAGCTTTGGGCAAAATATTTCATCAAATGCGACACTGCGGTGGCTCCTGAAGACGGTGGCCTCCCTCTGAAAGGCCTCCTGCCCGCCTCGCAGCTAATTGGCCCGGGGTCTGCCTGGCCCTGTGCTGTTTGTGTGCTGTTTTAATTCGCTTATGAAAAGCCCCCGCTTTGATGTCCGGGACCAGATAAGGACGTCGGCGGGGACCGGCGCGGGGAGTGGGTCTGCCCGCGAGGCCTCCCCGCCGCCCACTCTGGGCCCCAGGCCAAGGCGATGTCATGAGGTAGCTGCACAAACAGTCCTGCCTGAAAAAATATGCTTTTGTTTCACTAATAAATCTCTCCTTGGAACACTCCCCGCGGGCCTGCGGCCCTCCTTGGGCCGGCCACTGCCTGGCGGGGCCTCCCTGCTCGGCACCGGGCACGGGGTCCTGTGCCTCGAGGTAGGCACCACGCGGTCCAGCGTGGCCCAGACCCGCCTCTGTGCCGGCCGCCCCACCCCTCCCTCCCCTGCCCTCTTCCCCGACCTCCCCACATGCTGGCCTCAGGGACCTCTCTCCGCCCCCTTTCCCTGCCTCCGAGCTTGGTCCTCAGGCGGCGCCCAGCTGGGGTGGGGGCAGACCAGGGTTGGGGGTAACCAGTCTGCAGCTCACATCTCGGGCCGCGGGCGGACAGACCACCCCCACCGTCCCGCCCGGCTCTGTCTCTGTGCGACCGCCTGCCTTCCGTAGGCCTGGGGGACGGTGGCCCTGCCGTCGGGAGCCCAGAAGGCAGCTCAGCCCGGCCTGCCCAGGGCCTGTCCGGGGTCACAACATCCTGTGCGGGAGGCGCCGGCTCCGCTCCAGAGCTATCTTGGCCAGGACGGGGGGCTGAGGCCGGCACCCTGCCCATCCCAGGCAGACCCCGGGAGCCAGCAGCTGAGGGATATACGGGGTGGTCCGGCCCACGCGGAGTGACAGGCAGATGGCGTGGCACCCCTGGGCCCGGCTCTGTCCCCCTGCCGTCACCCCCTCCTTGCTCCTCTGCCCCCTCTCAGGAGCCTGCCTTAACCCTGACTCTCTGCCCGGCCGCCACCCACTTCTCCCCTTCCCTGCCTCGCCTCTGCCCCAGCCCAGCACCTCCCCTGTCGCCCTCCAGAAGCCCCCCCTTCCCTTGCCTCACCAGCTCCCCACAGCCCCTGTGGTCTCTCCTGTCAGTGACAGGAGTAGCATTGACGGCAGGGAAAGCTGAGCTCGGACCCTTGCCTTCCCACTTCCTGGCTGTGCCACCCCAGGCACCCCTCCCGGCCCCTGGGAGGCTCGGTTTCTGAGTCCGTAAGGAGGAGTCAGGGACACTAACTCTGGGCCCCTGGCCAGGATTACCTGGAGCCCTGTCTGTTGAGCACCTGGCCTGGCGCCCGGCGCGTGGCAAGGTGGAAGTTCTCGGTTCCCACCCCCTCTTGTGGGCACCACTGTGGGCACTGCTGTGGGTTTGTCTTCCCCGCCCACTGCCAAGCACCAGACGGGGATTTGACACCATCTGCCCGGGGCACCGAGAGCCCGGTGGGCTGCGGCTCGAAGTAAATGCCACCGGGCTGACCCCGCGTCCACTCCCGACAGCACCCGCCCGAGCTCCTACCGTGTCCCAGACAGCGGGCGTGTACTGGGGGTGCCGCAGGGACAAGATAGCGCTGCTGGCATTACGGAGCTGGCCCCGATCAAAAGTACACCGTGTAATCGCAGACCTGGACGGTGGCTGTGCAGGAGCAGAGCAGCGCACTGTGACAGAGGGGACCCGAGGGCGAGGGAAGACCTCTGAAGGAGGGGTATCTGAAAATAGCCCTCGGGGTGCTATTAATAGGCTTTGGTGCAGAGCTGTCCAGAGGAGAAAACAAACAGAGGACTCTGATTTCTCCATAGATGGCTGTCATTAATGCTTTTCAGCGGAAGTGTTTAGATAGATGTTTTCGTTCTGCTTGAACTTCTAGAAAACTCAAGCACTACAGAAAGGTTGGAAAACAAAAGTAAAAGCCTCCAGGGCCTCCCTTCTCTCCCCAGGGATCTCCCTTATTATCCCAGAAATACCCATCTTTAATGTGAGAACGTTCTGGACATTGCACTGCTTGTTGCACGGAAAAAAGGACGAGTGGATAGACAGGCGGATAAGTGAAGAGATAAGTGGGGTTGTGGGATGGGTGGACGGATAGATGACTGAGTGGGTGGTGGGTGGGTGGGTGGGTGGGTGGATGGATGGATGGATGGATGGATGGATGGGTGGATGGATGGGTGGATGGATGGATGGATGGATGGATGACTGAGTGGATGGATGGGTGGATGAGTGGGTGGCTGGGTGGGTGGATGGATGGGTGGATGAGTGGGTGGGTGGGTGGATGGATGGATGGATGGATGGATGAGTGGATGGATTAATGGATGGTTGGACAGATGGGTGAGTGGATGGATGGGTGGATGGATGGATGGATAGATGGGTGGGTGGAAGGATGGATGGATGGATGAATGGATGGATGACTGAGTGGATGGATGAGTGGATGAGTGGGTGGCTGGGTGGGTGGGTGGATGGATGGATGGATGAGTGGGTGTATGGATGGATGGATGAATGACTGAGTGGATGGATGGGTAGATGAGTGGCTAGCAGATGAATGGATGGATGGATGGATGGATGGATGGATGGATGGATGGATGAATGGATGGATAGATGGATAGATGGGTGGGTGGAAGGTTGGATGGATGGATGGATGGATGGATGGATGGATGGATGGATGGACGGACAGATGGACAGATGGATGGACAAATAAACAGACATACCACCAGAAATTATTATTAATATGATAAGGCTACTTTAGACTTATTAATTTTTCTTAACAAAAAAAAGTGAAACAAAAAATGTTGAATTTAGATAACATTTCTTCACCAAAGGAGAAGTTCATTTCTAAATGTCACTTTCAGGTTCAGGGGGAGAAAATATTGTGAAATTGGGAAGTTGGGGTCATTGTGGGTTTTCGCGGTCTTCTTTCAACTTCATGTGGCACTGAATGGTGCTGCAATCCTGCCCACCCTCCTTTGTGCCTCCCAGTAAGAGTTAGTCCTGTTGGTGTTGTTGTTCTGATGTTGCTCAGGCCTCTAGCATGTGCATGCAGATTGGAGGCCCTATTTCCCATTGTCTGTTTACCTTGGTTCTGCATTAAGGTAGAGTTAGGGCTCACCTTGCTTCCTACTTCTCACTTCTTCAGTTCTATTTGGATTACTTATCTGCTGATTAGATGAACTTCTTCCTCAAGCGACTGCTTCTGGAAGGTCCTGTAGTCCTTGCCCCCTCATGCTGTCCTTCCTCCCATGTGCTGTCTTCCATCATTAACCCCTCCACCTGCCCAGATCCAGGCTGGTGCCTTGTCTCTCAAACCCCTGTGTCCTGCCCACAGTCCCTCTGGAACCCTCCTTATTCCTGCTCCAATCTGGATTTTTTTCCCTTGAGGCCCCCAGCCTAGCATCATTCTAGAACTTGCTGTGATGATTATCTAGGTTGGACTTACTGTCCTTGTCTTTACTTTTTGTTTCCTCTGTTTTCTGGAAAAACCTCCAGTGCCTTCCTAGGAAGAGGTATGTGGAAGGTAAGCATTCTGAGCCCTCAGAACATCTTAAAATGTCTTCATTCAACCGTCATGCCCTGGTGATAGTTTAACTGGGTATAGAATTTCAGGTTTTCCTTCAGAATCGTGCAGGCCTGTCCCAAGGTCTTCTGGCCTCCTGACTTGCTGAGGGGAAATCTCATGCTTGTCTTAGCCTCAAGCCTTCCTTAGTGCTCTCCCCTTTTTTTGTTTCCTGGAATTTTTTGGTATCTACATTCTAGCCTTGGAGGGGGTTCCTGGTCAGGTTCCTTTGCGGCTGACTTCGTTCATTGATAGTGCTGAATATCTGGTAGGGAGACTTGGAGATTTGGAGACTTGAGTCCTTGAGCTCTGGAAAGTTATCTTTATTATTTCTGACCATTCCTTTCATGACATCATCTCTGTTGCCTCTCTCTAGAACTCCTTTTAATCAGATTCAAGACATTTTAAATGAAACTTCGATGTCTCTTTTCTCTCTATTCGATTTGTAGGATTATGTCATCGACTTTATCCCCTTCCATGAAATTCTATTAGCAACCCTGCCTTCAACTTCCTGTCTCCTTGTTTTCTAGCATCTGTGGCAATGTCCTGCCCTTCCCTGATGGGTGTAACAGCCCCTGGAATCTTTCTGGGAACTCCAGATACATTTTCATATCTGGAGATTACCTCGCTTCCTGATCTTCTGTTTCTGTTTGGTCAGCCTGGCCTCTCTTTCAGGTTCCAAACATTTTTAGATATTTGCTTGGGATCTAAGTATGGATGGGCTTGCTGGCATTTAGGTTGCTGTTGGCCGGGATTGGGGGGGGGGGGGTGCCAGTCACAGCACGGAGGGTCCCCACGTCAGAGTGCTTAGGGCATTGCTTCCAAGTGTTGCCTGGAGGCACAGGGCTGGTGGCTGGGAGCCCACCAGGAGGAAACTCCGGTGTGGCAGAGGGACAGGATGAGATCCTCATGCCCAGCCCTCCATCCACTCTACCCTCTTGGTGCTGTGGGCAACTTCCTGGCATGGCATTCAGCCGGGCTGGCCTCAGTACTGTCACAGCCCCAGGTCACCAGGACGGGCACGGTCCCCGGCACATCTCCACTCCCATACTGCACGTTTTGGTTGTGCCCCATCCTGGGCAGGGGAGCCCCTTGCTGTCACGCCCGGCCACCCTCCCGCACAGCCTGCCACGGAGTCCTCCCTCATGAAGCCCCTGCACTCTTCCTGGTGCCCTGGCCCACTGTCTGCACCAGAGCCCAAACTCCCCGCATTCCATCTGGTTGGAGCCCCCAAGCCTGAGACCCTCTCGAGGTTGGGAGTCATCTGGGTCCCTCTCTGCGTCCCTAAGTGCAGCTCCTTGGTACTGTTGCTGCTCCGTGCGTGTTTCCAGAATGTCCTCCTGAACCTGTATGCAAGTCAGTTAAGCAATGGCTGAGCTTTCTGTAAGGCCTAGAAGGGCGGGCGTGAGGTTGTGCCTACGGCCCCCAGGGCCACTCTGAGGCGCATGGCTTCTAGTGCCACCAGGTAGGGAACAGGGACACGGAGGGTCAGAGCTGCCCAGGCGGACCCACCGGCTGAGCAGAGGGGCGGGGGGTCGTGGTGTGGGGGTGTCCTGGGCAAGCGCGGTGCCAGGGGGTTGACAGACCGCCGTCCAGAGGACAGCAGGTGGTGTGGGCAGGACGGACATCGCGAGGTGTGGCATGGTGGTGGGGGGCTTGGCCGCTGAGCAAGCCCAGGTGGGAAGGGCAGAGGCCAGCAGGGAAGGGGCCCAGGGACAGCCCCGTTGCAGGCCAGCGCTGGCCCCGGAAATGGACACCAGCAAGCAGCACTCCCCCACTGGTCTCTCGAGGTGGGGCGGGCTCTCCGTCCAGCAGCCATGAGAGCATGAATTCGCCAGGGGAGGGGGAGGGGAGGGGGCCTCCGTCTCTGGCCTGAGCTTGATGGCCCTCCCTTCCCCAGGGTGCAGATCCCTCCCTGCAGGGGGGCAGCTGCCTGAGCCCCCCTCCCCAGGGCCAGAAGAGCCGCTGGGGAGGGGTGGCAGGCAAGATCCTGGCCCCTCCTCCCTCCAGGGGAGTCAGCCCGAGGCACTCACCCCACCGTCCCAGGGATCCCCATCGAAGTGGCCTCCGGCCGCCCCGGGCCCAGTAGTCTGGACAGCTGGCAGGATCTGGTCCCGGAGACACCTGCCCAGACACCAGCGGGGCAGCGAGGAGTAGGTAGACTCCTTGGCAAAGCCCTTCCAACAGGGTCTGAGCTCAGGCGGCCACCTCCAGTATTGTCATCGTCCGCGGGGCCACACAGGCGTTACACCTCGCTGAGTACCAGTCTCCCCTTCTGCTAACTGGACCGGCAGGTCTCCTTTGAGGACAAGGAGGGGCAACCTGTGTCCCCTCCTCCGGCCCCGGGCCTCACTGAGCCTGACTGCCAGCTTCCCGCCTCACGGTGGGCGAGCGGCACCCGCACGGGACCTCCTGCCGCGGGGCTGACAGCCGTCCCTGGGCGGCTGCCTCCCTCCAGCCCCGGCAGGTGGAGCAGGGTGACGGATGCAGGGGTGCCCTGCCCAGCGAGACGGGCAGCAGGCCGTCGGAGCACCGGCACCCCACGGCCTGCAGTGTGGGGAAGTCGCGTCACTGGGAGCGTAATTCCGCGTTTAAGGTAGCTGGGGGAACAGAGGGCATGGCTGTTCAGGGCCCGCACCCGGGCGGAAGCCAGCTGGGCCGGGCAACCATCCCGTCTCGACACCTTATGCCGCGGTTCACTCGGGCGCCTACGGCATACCGGGGGTCGGCCGGGCAGTGTGGACGTCCAGCAGGTCAGCGCCTCGTCCCTGCGGCCAGAGGGCGGGCCCGGCACATTCTCAGAACGGTGGCCGAGGCGTCCACTCGGTCCCCCAGGGGCTCAGAGTCATTCCTCCGTCTCGCTGCCCCTCCCGCCTCTCAGACCCTAGCCCCGCCCCGAAGCTCCCAGGCCCGACTCCGGAGGGCCGTCAGCCGGCGACACGCGTGGGTTCAGGCCCCAGCCCTGCCTGCGGTGTGACCCCAGGCAGGTGGGGGTTTCTGAGCCTCGACTTCCTTAGCAGAGTGGGGACAAGCGGTTCCAAGTCTCTGCTCCGCGGTTGTGGCGGGGGAAGGGCCTGTGCGCGCCGTCCCATGGGCGACGGCGGGTGTGGATGGCCCCTCGGAGCCCTCGCTGCTCAAGGCCCAGCAGCCGCACAGGCCCTGCCCCGGGCAGACCCCCCCCACCCCGCCGGCACCACGAGCCCACCGAGCTCCTTCCCCGGCTCTGCCCTCCCTGCTGCCCCTCAGCCTGCCCCTCGGGGCCCCTTCTCTGGGAAGCCACACCCCTGCACTGAGCCCTCAGCCCCAGCTTTATCCAGCAGGCCCCCAGAAATCAGGTCTTGAAATCCCGCTTAACATTTCAAGGAAGAGAAACTCCCCCCAGAACCGCCTGCACAAAGAAGGAAACGTGTTGACTCCCATAAAGTCCAAGAGGAGGCAGCTTCAGGAACGCCTGGATCCAGGGCCCGGAGGACAGGAGCGGTGTCCCCCTGCTCCGGGTTGGGTGCCCTCCGTCCGGGAGGGGGCAAATGGCTCTCAACGGCCCAGACGTACCCCCTCCCACGGGTCACACTGGGTGGCAGGCCCGATCCGCTGGGCTGCTTCCTGAGCGGGGCTGTGCATGACTTCCAGGGTCGCAGGCAGGAGGGGTGCGGTGAGTATTCCTCCCTGGGGCGTGCCTGCCCAAGAAGGGACAGAAGGCCCACCTTGCCGGCCACCAGTGGGGGCCGAGGGGCCGCAACTTTCCGACCCAGTGGGCTCTGTGGGAC
This sequence comes from Felis catus, assembly GCF_018350175.1. Classification (NCBI taxonomy): domain Eukaryota; kingdom Metazoa; phylum Chordata; class Mammalia; order Carnivora; family Felidae; genus Felis; species Felis catus. The sequence goes on along the minus strand of NC_058377.1, from coordinate 113,216,735 downwards.
CTGAGGATGGCAGAGGGCAGCGAGGAGCCTCAGCTCACCTCTGCCGGGCCAGCTTCCCGGGACGGCCGTGGGGCCGCCGTCCCGGGGCAGCCCTGGCAGGGGGCCCAAAGGCCAGGCGATTCCCACCAGCAGGGAGGCGGGGCCGTACCCCAGAGGCAGGCCTCGTAGCCCAGGGCGAGCTGGGGACTCCTACATCTGGAAGCCGCTCCCAAGCTGCAAGGCTTCCAGAAGGTCGCCAGTTCTAGCAAAAAAAAGAAAAAACAGCACAGGAGGCCTAAAATGAAGACTTTTTGGGTGTCAGTCTGTCCCAAATATTTCATATGACATTTTTATACTAAAAAAAAAAAGCCTGTTTATCTAAAATTGTGATTTTTCGCTGGGCATCCTGCGGTTCTCCATCACCCCTATTCGAGAGGGTCTCCAAACCCCTCTGAGCCTTGTCCCTGCCTCTGGTGTCCCCACCTCCCAGGACTAGAGCAGAGAGGACCATGCCATACATCATACGCTGGGATGCTGGCGGGTGGGCCGTCTGCCGACGTCTGAATGCGCGTGAACGGACTTCCTTCCCCCTCCCTCCCTCCCTCCTTCTCTTTTTCCCTCCTGGTGATCTGGAACAGGGAGGAGGATTCTGTTCCCAGCCCCACCCTGCCAGCAGGACCAGGCCCCAGCTCCTTGCTGCCTGCCTGGCTGGATGGCACAGTGGGACATATGCCACCGTCCCATCAGCAGACACGGGCCCCGCTGGCTCACGGGGCTCGGACTGTCAGACCGAAGACCCCACACACACCCAGAGGGGTCCGGAGTCCCTGACTGGCGAGGCCGGGGCACCGGGGGGCTCTGTCCCGGGCCACCACTGTCAGTGTCCCGTGGAGTGGCCCGCAGGCATCCGGCCTTCTGCTCAGCTGGGGGACCCGGCAGGAGCCGAGGCCTAGTGCCCCCACACAGGGATCTCCTCGTGTCTTGGGCTAGCCGTCCGCACAGGTGAGGGGCTACGGCGTGCCCGGTGCTCCCGAGACTTCCAGGAGGAGGAAACCACCTGAGCCGTGGGCACTCAGGGAGGGCTGCCCAGAAGGGGTGGTGGGCCCCGAGGCCAATCGGCCCCACGGGTGTGTTTACTAAGGCCGTTTGTAGCTGAGAAAACCGAGGTGTGGAGAGAGGGGAGCAGTGCGCCCAGGGCACGGGGCGTGAGTAATGGGGAGACGGATTAGAAACACAGCCTCTCTCCTCCGCAGCTTCTGCCAGGGGCGGAAGGGCATTTCCGCAGACGGGAACAGCATGTAAGCACGCAGCGTTCCTTCCTAAAGATGAAGGCCAGCCCGTCCCAAGGGGCGCCCGGCTTTCCCTCTCCCCACTACATTCCTGTCTCCACACAGTGGCCAGAGGGACGTCTCAAACATAAACCAGACCATGAGCTCCCTGCCTAAAGCCCCTTTCCCTGGAATGCAGTCCAGGCGCCCTTCGTCGGCCCGTGGGCCCTGCAGCCCCACGCCTCCCTCCTAGCCTTACCTACCTGAAGCTTCTGTTTGGCCCACCAGCCTTCCTGGGGTCCCTCGTCAGAGCCTCTGGGCCTGTGTGAAGGGTGGCCTGGAGCCGGGGGCCAGCCGCACGGCCACCCCCGGGGCCGCTCCTGCTCCTCCCCCACCTGACGGGCCTTCGGGTCTCTGCCCCCAGAGCCTTAGCTGGGAAGCCTCCGCGCCCCCAGTCCCTCATCACCATCTGACTGTAAAGCTGGCTGGGGTGTCTGGCTCCCCCACAGGAATGGCTGGTCAGGGGCTGTCCGCACCAAAGCCCTGTGCCTGGAACACAGCCTGGCATGGAGTAAGTGCCCGACAAGCCCTGCGGTGGCCGGGCTGCCCGAACAAATTAACCGTGAACAAAGGCCAAGCTGAGCCTTCACCTCCCTCTTGGCGCATGTCAAAGGGACAGGCAGGAGTCGGAGGGCGTCTGTCCCAGCTCCCGAGTGCCGGGGCAGTTCGATGGGTGCTCTGGTGGCCCCGTAAGTGCCCAGGGTCCATTTCAAGGCCACATGGTCCCAGGACCCCAACGCTGGCCCAGCCCACACCCGTGTGTCCCTGTGTGGCACACTCAGCTGGGACCTCCTCTTGCTCCCCCAAGCCTGACTTCCTTGGGTGCTTGGTGTCTCAGCAAACGGCTCCCATCCACAACATCAGCCAAAACCCTGACAGCCACCCCCTTCATCAAGCCCACACCAGGTAACCAAGCCCTGACAGTGCCCCAGTGCCTGTCCCCATGATTCCCTTTGATCTGGGACCATTCGGCTACGTGGAGCGCGTCCCCTGTTGAGAGGGGCAGGGTCTCAAGAGACAGAGAAGGAATAGAGAGAAGACCAGCATCTTGATCCTGGTCTATTTTTAGTTGGTGGCAGGCTGTCACTCCAGAGGCCAGTGACTGCGTCATCAATGCCTCTTGATCTTCTTGTCATTGCTGCAAGATACACAGGAGGCAGCTGCTAATGCTTGTGGAGAGAATGAAAGCAGGCACACAGGCCTGGGGCGGGGGCGGAGGCGGGGCGGTGTGAATAAATGTGGGTGGGCAGTGGGTGGGTGGCGAGATGGAGAGAGGGCTGGATGGAGGGGTGAAAGGAAAAGGAAGGGAATGAAGAAAAGGGAGGGAGAGATGGATGGTGGATACATACGGAATGGAATGGTGGATGGATGGAGGATGGGTGGATGGGTGGATGGGGAGATGGATGGTGGAAGGATGGAGGGATGGGTGGGTAGCTGGATAGATGGATGATGGATAGTGGGTGGAAGGATGAATGAGTGGTTGGGTGGGTAGGTGAATGGATGGATGAATTAAAGAATGGTGGATGGATAGATGGGTGGATGGATGGATGGATGATGGGTGGTAGATGGATGAATGAATGAATGAATGAATGAATGAATGAATGATGGATAGATAGGTGGATAGGTAGATGGATGGATGGGTGATGGGTGGTGGGTGGATGGATGGATGAGTGAATGGTGGATGGATAGATGGGTGAATGGGTAGATGGATGGATGAATGGATGGATAAATGATGGGTGATGGATGGATGGATGGTGAGTGAGTGAATGAATGAATGAATTGTGGATGGATAGATGGGTGGATGGGTAGATGGGTGGGTGGGTGGGTGGATGAATGAATGAATGAATGAATGGTGGATGGATGGATGATGGGTGTAGTTGGGTGGGTGGATGGATGGATGGATGGGTGAATGAATGGTGGATGGATAGATGGGTGGATGGGTAGATGGATGGATGGATGGGTGGATGGATGGGTGGATGAATGAATGAATGGTGGATGGATGGATGATGGGTGTAGTTGGGTGGGTGGGTGGGTGGATGGATGGGTGAATGAATGAATTGTGGATGGATAGATGGGTGGATGGGTAGATGGATGGATGGATGGGTGGATGAATGAATGAATGGTGGATGGATGGATGATGGGTGTAGTTGGGTGGGTGGGTGGGTGGATGGATGGGTGAATGAATGAATGAATGAATTGTGGATGGATAGATGGGTGGATGGGTAGATGGGTGGATGGGTGGGTGGGTGGATGGATGAATGAATGAATAGTGGATGGATGGATGATGGGTATAGTTGGGTGGGTGGGTAGATGGACGAGTGGGTAGATGGATGGATGGGTAGATGATGGGTGATGGATGGATGGGTGAATGAATGAATGGTGGATGGGTAGATGGATGGATGGATGGGTGGATGAATGAATGAATGAATGGTGGATGGATGGATGATGGGTGTAGTTGGGTGGGTGGGTGGATGGATGGGTGAATGGTGGGTGGATGGATGATGGATGTAGTTGGGTGGGTGGGTGGATGGATGGATGGATGGATGGATGGATGGATGGGTGAATGAATGAATGGTGGATGGATGGATGGATGGATGGATAGATGGGTGGATGAATGAATGAATGAATGGTGGATGGATGGATGGATGGATGGATAGGTGGATGGATGAGTGAATAAGTGAACAGTGGATGGATGGATGATGGGTGTAGTTGGGTGGGTGGATGGATGGATGGATGGATAGGTGGATGAATGAGTAAATAAGTGAACAGTGGATGGATGGATGATGGGTGTAGTTGGGTGGGTGGATGGATGGATGGATGGATGGATAGATGGTGGGTGATGGGTGGATGAAAGAATGGTGGACGGACGGAGTGGCCGATGGACAGGTGGAAAGGAGGTAGAGAGTGAGTTCAGAAGCGAAGGTGGAGTAGAGGAAGGACTTCAGCAAGGACTCCTCGGAGAAGGAACGCGTGGGCCCCAAGCTCTCAGGGCTGGCGTCCCTTCCTGTTCCATTTGCCTCCGAGCGAACAACTCTGTCACACTGCCAAGCCCTGAGTATGGAGGCATTTCCCTTTGGGACTCTTCCCTGCTTATGAGGAGTGCTCCCCATCTGCTTCCTGGCCTGCCTGGCCCCCTGCCTCCGGGGCTGGCCGGGGGGCTTGTGAGAAAGTGCGTGTCTAGTCTGCAGCTACATCCACTCTCTTCCCTAGAGGCCCACGCAGGCCTCGCACACACCCACGTAGGGGCGCCCGGGGCCCTGGGCTCAGGGAGGGGGCTCTGTGGGCATCTCTGGGCTCTGAAGGGACATGCTGGGGCCCCTGTCCTGCCCCATGGAGTCAAAGGAGGTCCTAGAGCCCCTACTTCTCTGGGGTCCAGACAGCTGGTGCCGACTCCGGTCCCCACCCCTTCCAGAGCCTTTGGGAGCGGGGACAGAAAATCCCGTTAACGTTGCCACGCCCAAGAGAGACAGGGCGCCCAGGACACCTGGCCTGACGGTAGAGCCACGTGGCACTGGCACCGTCACCACCCTCAGCCCCAGGCTGGCACAAACCAAAGGGAGGCCCGAGACCCCCCTGCAGAGCCCCCCTCCCCCTGTGCAAGCAGAAGATGAGTGGGAGGTGCTGGGGGGACGAGCACAGGGACGAGAAGGGGCACCAGAGGCGCTGAGCTGAGCCACCCCCACCCCTTCCTGCCAGAACCCCCCGGAACTCGGGGGCCCCACCCTCAGCCCGGGCAGGCGCTCAGGGGTCTCCAGACTGCACCCAACAGCTGCCTGTGCCGAGAAATCGGGCACTGCTGAGTCACCCCGCACCTGTTGGGGGCGGGGGGTGGTGGGACCGGGGGGCCGGACCAGCTGGATGCATTCCCTGGCAGGCGGCCCCTGGCACCGGGGGCCCCGGGTGTGCACACAGCCCTGGGTGAGGGTCGCCTACGCGAGATGAATACGGACAGCTGGCCGCCCGGCCCCGAGATAGCGAGAAGCCCCTGAGGAAAGGACAGAAACTAGAGGCCCAAAGGCCTTCGTGTCCTGTTTCTGTGGATGGGACGAAGTCTCCCTGGGCGGGGGAGGCCCTCCGTCCCGTGCGTGGCGGGAAAGGGTTACCAGACGCAGCGCGGGCATACGCTGACCTCGCCGCGGCCTGAGAAGGTCCCACTGCGACCGAGCCAGACGGCAGGCCTCAAGCCTGGGGATCCGGGTCTGGGAAGGCGGGCTGTAAGAGGCAGAGTGGAGAAAATTGACGAGGAGAATGGTGTTCAGTGCTGGTGACGATGAGGCGACACGGGGCTGTCCCACCTGCCCGGGGACAGTGTCTCCGGCCGTTGGCAAAGGGCCGGCCAGCAGCACGGACGTGGTGCTCCTTGGCCCCGTGATCACCCCTCAGAGAATCCGTCCCAGGGTGCGAGACCCGGGTGACCGGCGGGCCCCGGGGCCGTGCGACCACTGTGGGGCGCTGGCCGGCGTGTTGGTGGCGGGGGAGAGGCATTGCCGGGGGCGGGGGGGCGCGCTTCACGCCGAGGGAAGCTTCACACGGCGGGGGGAGCTCTGTGGCTCGGGGCACACGCTGCCCTTGGCCACGGAAGGGCCTTGGCCCGGAGCGCACCTCCCTCCAGCGTGCCCGGCTCACAGAGGCCTCCAGGGACCCCCACCTGCCACCTGCCACCTGCCATTCTGGGTGCCTGCTCGTCACGTCTCTGCCCCCGACCACAAGCCGGCTGCTGGGTGCCACGTGGTTTTCCCTGCCAGCCTGGCACCCGCGTGCAGACCCCCACACACTGGTGCCCCCTCAGGGTCCCCGCGTGTCCGGGAGCCACAGCCTGACCCCCGGGAGGTGGCCCCCAAGACCTAGATGCCCCCAGCCCGGGAGGACGAGGACGCGCCCTCGGACAGTGGAGGCCAGCAGCGTCCCGCGCGTCCTGAGCCTGCGCCCGGAGGTCCCTCCGGGGAGGACCCAGGCCGCGGCCCCGGCCGAGCGCGTTCCCTTCCAAGGGTTAACGCGGGGGCTCCTCAGGCACCGGCCCGTTTGCATTTCACATGAAAATGTTTTTGCAGCAGGCCCGGATGCCAGCATTTTTGTGGTCACAGTCAGATGTTTTTAACTACATTGGACAGAACCCACGACGCCTCTTTCCGTGGCTTCGGCCAGTTTCTGAGCGCTACCTTGAACCCCCGTCATACCCCAGGACCAGGGCCGTGTCGGCGCCCCCAGCTCTGCACAGACTTCGGTGGCCCCGGAGTGAAGCCGGCCCGGCCGGCAGGGCCCTTGAGGGGCCTGAGCTGGGCCCACCGGCCCTCCCTGCACTCCCTCCGCCCCCCAGGGAAGAACACGCTCCCAGTTTGACTTCCCGGTGCCTTCAGAAGGCTCGGCCAGGGATGGGTGGGTGCGGGGCAGAGCCCAGGGCATCAACTCGGGGCTGTCCCAGCTCCACAAAGCCCACGGGAGCCACCGCTGGCGGGGACACGGTGGCACAGCCAGGCTCAGGGCCGGCCCTTCCCACACAGGGTCTGGGGCTGGACTGAAGGAGATTCGAGTCCTCGGGATGCACTGCTCAGAGTTCTGACCGTGGGTCCTGGGTTCGCGGTCGGAAGAGTTTCAGGAACCTTCCAGAGACACCTTCCCTTCCACTCCACTCCCTCGGCTTTGTGCAGAAGAGGCTTATCTGCATACTAAAGGCCCTGAGAAGGCCTGCTGGTAAAGAAGCTAATTTTGTGTAACCCGGCTGTTCCCCAACTATATTACCTACAAAACCTGTGGGTTTTTTCTGGCGCATACACATTAACAACTAAGCGATTATCTTGTCAGGGAAGTTGCAGGACTGTCCACAAAAACACGCGGTCACCCGTCTCCATCGCCTCCCCACGTGTCCCACGCGGAAGGAACCCAGCCTCTCGGGGCCCCCAGACTTGCTTTCGCCTGACTCACTCACACATCCCTCAGCGCACCTCCCAGGGCCGCTAAGAAGTGCTCAGAAAGGTGAACGGAGGCCTTTCTCCGATGGAAACACCTGAGGCACGTCTGAGCCCAAGGCTGGGGGCCGTCACAGGACGTCGCCGCTGTGGTGAGGGGCCCAGACGGACCCCCACCGTCTGTGCTCCTGCACTGGGTGCCCCCCCCCCCATGCACACATAGCTCAGGCACCGTGACGCGGCCCCGGGGGGGGCCCACCCTGGCTCCAGCTGTCACCAGCCCAGCTGCCTGGCCCCCACCCCGGCTCACCTGTCAGGCCACCGGTCCTCCAGCTGCCCACGGTCCCCCTCCCCAGGCCTTCCCCCCAGCCCGCCAGGCCCTGCTCTCAGCTGCCAGCACGGGCCCCGCCACACCCTCCCCGACAGACATCTCCCCCCACGGCTGCCAGGCCAGCAGGATCATGGGGGTGGGGGTGGGGGTGGGGGCAGGCCACTTGGCACTTCAGGAGGCAGGAGGGGCCCAGCCTTCGGCAGAGCCCGCAGCCCCTGCCCCAGCCCCGCGGGACCCCCACCTTGTGAGGCTCCCCATTCCGGCCTGGACTGGGTCGGGCCTCTCCCGCCCATTCGAGAAGACCAGCCAGGGAGTTTCTGCCCGGCGGGTCCGGGAGGGTCACTTGTTCACGTACTCGTTCATTCGACGAGCGTGTACCACAGGCTCCTGTGCTCCAGGCCTCAGTGGTGGGCGCCATCCTGGCCCCCCAGGGGCCGTGACCTATCGGGGAGACATGCAGGAATCAGGGAAAAAAAGTGAGCAGGACAGCCTTGTGACAACAGGAAGAATGTGGGGGCTGTGACAGAGGGCCCTGCGGGGGCCAGAGGGGGTCTCTCAGGGGCTGAGACCCAGATGGCAAGAGGCAGACGGCCTGGCGGAGAGCAGACAGAGGAAAGAGCCAGTTCAAAAGCCCTGGGGCCCAGGGCCTTTCCCCAGAGGAGCCCCCGGCTCCTTGTAGAACATGCTTCTTTCTGGCCTCGCTCCAAGCATCTTCCCTGAGGGCCGGCCGGGTGCCCGCACAGGACTGCTGCTGCAGGGGGCACGGCCCAGGGGTGCTTGGGGCTGTGGGTCCCGCTGGGCCAGCAGATGCTTGGGTACGTGGGAAAGACATTTGGCGGGGGCTCCCAGTGAAGCGGCTCTGGCCTTCTTTAGCCAGAGGCCTGGGTTCTCTGTGCCCTGAGAGGCCCAAGAACCCACCTGAACACAAAGCTGTGTCTGGTTGGTTCAACTCGGGAACACCCAGACCCCTGGGCCTCCAGATCCTGGGGACCCCCAGCTCCCATCAACAAGAGCTGACTGGAGCGGGGAGACCGGGGCATCAGACGTCCCCACTGGCTGCTCCCGTCCCGTCTGCCACATTCCGTGCACCCGTCCGTCTGTCCCTTGCATCCCGGGGTCACGGGGCAGGGTGGGGTTCTATGTGGGCAGCTGGCTTTGCCTGGGTTTGGTGCCTGCTTTTGCCTCGTACATTCGGCGGCGCCCCCCATCTTTCCTGGGCACCGGGACGCTTCGTGTGGGATCGTGGTTTCCCGCTCCTCGGAAATATTGTAGAAATCACCCCCAAAACACCGGGCGTGAAACTGGCTGGAGGAGTGCACGTGACTATCATGTCAACTCTTCCAACGGGCTTTTGCGTCATGAGATTTTCTCCTTCGTGAGCCACTTTGGGTCATTTTTCCCTTAAGAGGTTATCACCGCATCAAGTTTTTAGTTTTGTGGGACGTAACATCCTCAGTTCGGTCTGCACCTGTAACCGTTCCTCCCCTCCCGTTCCCCATTCTTCCCCTGCTCCTAGCTTAAAGCTTATGTGTGTCACCGACCCTTCACAAACAGCCAGCATTCGGTTTTTTGGTCAACTCTGCTTTCGTAAAAATGTTTCTGTTCCGCTAATAACTTCCTTTATCCTTTCCTGCTCATTCTTTGCCTTTATTTTCACGTACTTCCTCTGGCTTCTTGAGTTGAACGCTTGGCACGTTTATCCTTAACCTTTCTGATTTTCCAAAGCTGCTATCACTGTTCCTCTGAATACACCTTTGGAAGCATCCCCCGGGGTTTCTACATGTTATAACTCCCATCGCGGATCTTTCTAGTTGAATCGAATTGCTTTTTTGTTTCCTCTTTAACCAAAGCGTCATTTAGAGCTGTATTTTGTAAGCCTCCCTGTGTATCAGTTTCGTCTCTCCCTTTTTGCTATTGATTTCCCATTTTACTTCAGGGCACGGCCTTTTGAGAATGCGTGGACTTTTCCTTTGGGGTCTGAGGAGGTTGCCTCTGTGACCTTTCTGTGCACGTGTGGAGGCAGCCAAGGCTGTTCTGCCGATCAACTTGAACTTGTTAGCGGAGCTGTTTGGTTCCTCTACACCCTTACTCTGTTGGTTGGTTTTTCCCACTGTGATACGTCAGCCTCTGATGAGGTGCTGAAGTCGCCAACGGTGTCGCGGGTTCCTGGACGTGTTGGTTCTGTTTGGTCTTTCCTGCTCCGCACTCTGGGCACACATGTGCCCTCCCGCAGATCTGTACAACGCGCCCTGCTCCCCACCAGCTCTGCCCCTCACCCTGTCTCCCTCTGGAACCTCAGCCTTGGGGTCCTCCCCCTGCTCCGCGGCCACGTCCACTGCCAGGGCTTTGATTCTGTGCCGGCCGCAGACGCCCAGTCCCTCAGCCTCCCCGAGGACATCAGCTCTAATCTGAAGCCTGAATCGGCTTGCCCTCCTCGGGTGTGAGCTCACCCCTGTGGGGCTGGCCAGGCTGGCTCAGAGGGGATGGGAGGTCATCAGAGCCGGGCCAGAGGAAAGGACAGGGGGAGAACCTCAGGACACCCAGGAGGAGTGGCCAGCAGAAGAGCCCTGTGAGGGCAGGATCACGCTGAGCCCCATGGCCACCAACCGTGTCCCCTGCCCTTCCTGTTAGTTCTAGCCTATTCACAGGGCTTCTGGGGCTTTGAGGTGGGCCCTGACCCCCTCCTCTCAATGTCCCCCCGGTGCCGCCTTCTTGCTCACCTTAATCTCTCCCCTGCTTACCTGGCTGGTCCTGGAGGTGTCCCCTCCAGGAGATCTGTTACCTTACACTGCACCGTGTCCTTTCTCTGTGAGTGCATATGACCACTGTGGTCACATGACGGCCCCCAGGATGTCCCTGTCCTCCCTGGCACCTCGAATGGCAAAGAGACTTTGCAGATGCAACCGAGGAAGGGATCTCGAGCTGGGAATTACCTGGGCTTATCTAGATGGGCCCAGAGGCATCACAGGGGTCCTTACAAGAGGGACGCAGGTCAGAGTCAGGTCACAGGAGGGGGTGTGATGACAGAGGCAAAGGTCCGAGAGGAAATAAGATGACAGGCTGCTGGCTGTGAAGGCAGAGGACGGGGCTGGGAGCCAAGGAAGCAGCACCTCTAGAAACTGGAAAAGACAGGAAACAGGTTTGCCCCTGGACAGCTCCGGTGACCCCTTGGCTTTGGCCCCGTGAGCTTCTGGCCTCCAGAGCTGCAAGATAGCCAGTGTGTGCCCCCGAAGTGTATGGTGACTCATCACAGCAGCAATAGGACGCTGACATGAGCAGCAGATGAGGTGGACCAGACCCTGCCTCCATAAGCATTGTCCTCCAGGAGGCAGGGGAGGGTGGGGACGGCCATGTCTTTAGAATCACGCTGAGTTCTGTAAAGAGGGCTGGGGGTGGGGCACATTAACCTGTCTCAGAAGCACCCTGTGATCTAAACACAAAGCATGTGCAGAAATGAGACTACACAGGGGGATGCAGATGGGGGGTGGCATGTGCAAAGGCCCCGAGGCAGAGGCAACAAGCCTGACTTGTGGATCTGAGTGGAAGTAGAGGGCTGAGCACAGGCCAAAGGAGAGAGTGGGGTGAGGGAGATGAGGCGCCAGATGGGGCTACACCCTGGGGGGGGGGCCACTCAGAGTGAGGACGGCAGGGCACCCCAAAGGACGTAAGGCAGTGAAGCTATATGAAACACGTCTGCATTTATGAGATCTCTCTGAAATACCAGAAGATAATGTAATCATGAATCCAGAACAGGATGCTATGAAAGAGAAACAGATAGAAACCAGAAAGAGCTCTTGGAAATGTAAAAGATGCTGTTGGACTTTTTAAAAACCTGGCAAATGAGGGCACCGGAGTAGCTCAGTCCATTAAGCATCTGACTCTTGGCTTCAGCTCAGGTCATGATCTCACGGTTCGTGTGGCTGAGCCCTATGTTGGGCTCTGCGCTGACTTGTGGAGCCTGCTTGGGATTCCCTCTCTCTCCCTCTCTCTCTGCCCCTCCCCTGCTTGCTCTCTTGCTCTCTCTCCCTCCCTCAAGTAAATAAACTTTAAAAAAATTAATGAAAATATTTAAAAGCTTGGTAAATGGTTGAATTAAATGTCCCAGAAAGTGAAATAAAGACAGAGATGTGGGAATAGCCAGGAAGCACGGCGACTCAATCCAAGGCTGCCTACCACCCAACTCCCAGACCTTCCAGGAAGGGGTGGGAGACGGCCGAGGGGGGAAATGCGAATGGGAGGAGGAACGCACCTAGAACCTGGGGGGAGCTGTGGTGTGCTCACCCCCTTCCACCCTGGAACTCCCGGAAATCTTCTTAAAGAACCAGCGGGTGGGCGACCTACCAAACTGCAGGCTCGTCTTCAGTAGAGACTTACAGAAACGCTTTCAAACTTGTGAAGGAAAATACCATTCTATACCCAGCCAAAGTATCCATTAAGGGCGAGCATCCCATGAAGGCGTTTTCAGACCCCAAGAGTTCATAAAATTTACTTCCTGCACCTTGTTTCAGAAAGTGACGGAGAATGGAGGCACTTAGGTGTCTCAGTCGGTTAAGCGTCCGACTTCGGCTCAGGTCATGATCTCGTGGTTCGCGGGTTCAGGCCCCGCGTCCGGGTCTGTGCTGACAGCTCAGAGCCTGGAGCCTGTTTCCGATTCTGTGTCTCCCTCTCTCTCTGCCCCTCCTCTGCTCATGCTCTGTCTCTCTCTGTCTCAAAAATAAATGCACATTGTTTAAAAATAACGAATTTATGGAGAGTGTGCCCCAGCAAAATGTGGGAGAAACCAGGACAGAGGAGGCCCCGGAGGTGGGCAGGGAGAAGGTGGGGTGGCCCCAGCCTGGGTGCGAACGGGGGACAGCGGCGGCTGGGGAGGCCTCCCGGGAGAATGAGTGGGGTGAGCTCAGAAGGTGACCTGGGGCCTCGGGGCATCTGACAGCTGAGGGTCACGCTGATAAAGGTTTTACCAGAACACAGGGTGGGGAACCACGGACCTTTTGGCTCTAAGGGGACTAAGCCTTGGGCACAGACCGCTGTGGACTGAATCAAAATAATGGTGAAGCTGTACCAAAAAATCAGAGGCTCGAGAATCATAAATGGTGTGAGAGCTCAGTCGTCACTCCCCGACAAGGAAACGTGTCTAAAGTCAATTAAATGAAGAAACCTCATGGCAAACACATTCCTGGGGAGGGGTTGGGTCAGGGGGTGGGGCAGGGCCGTCAGCAGGAAAGGCACCCCCTCCCCCCCACCAGGCTCCGGTTGGCCACACCGCCCGAGAGAGGAGGAGGCTGTGATTCCCAGGCAGGGCCACGGCCTGAGAGAGGAGGACGTGACGTCCCTCAGCTGCTGCCTGGGGGCACCTGCCTGCGGCAGTCAGCGTGTGAGGCCCAGAGAGGTCCGAGCTGAAAGCAGATGCCGGAGAGGGGCGAGCGTAGGGCTGGTACCTGAAGAAGGCTGTCACCCTTCTGGACGAGGTCACCAGCCAGGGGATTGCAAGGGGACTGCAGGGGAGGAGAGCAAGCCGGACCCGGGCCACACAGAGCCGCGGGATCCGCATTTGGTCTGACTCCACTCTGACCTCGCTGGACACTGCGCTGGTCGGGGACGTAAATCACATCACCGGGGTGACCAGGCCCCCCCCCCGCTGCTGCATCATAGGCGCCCCTAAATTCTTGGGGCCTGAGTGTCGGAGCGAGGTGGCAGGCGCTCGGGGCAGGGACGGCCGGAGTCCACAGAGGCCGGCTCTGCCCGGCAGAGGGGCCCGGCGAGGGGAGCCGTGGGCCCGTGCCGCGTCCACACGTTGGCTGGGGACAGTGCAGGAGGGGTGGCGGGCCGGACCCCAGCCTGGGCCCGAGCGGAGGTCAGAGGGACCTGAGGAGGGGTGTCCTAGGGCCCAGAGCCGGTCGCAGGGGAACACGGGTCCGGAGAGGGCGGGAGGCGCTGCTCCCCCAAGCCGCGTCCGAGGCCAGGCCCGCACAGGAGCCTCCCTCCGTCCGCAGCCCCGGACGTGGGTCCCCAGGCGTGGGCCCGCGGCCGGGCTGCTGGGCAGACCTGGACGGCGGGGAGGGGAGGCCGAGGCAGGGCCTTCCCAGCCCACACGTTCTCAGTCCTCCGCCCGCCGCGGCCCAGCATCCTTCCAGGGAAAGGGGCATTTCCTGCGGGAGCACTCCGGAGGCCCAGGGGTCCGAAAGAGGCGCTGAGGGCAGCAGGAGCGTCCACAGGCATCCGCTTGCCAGAGTCCCTTTGGCACTTGCTGCCAGGAGGCCCCTCCCCATGTGCCTGAAGTTACGCCATTGGCCCTTCCTTCTTCGGGTTAGATGTCGTCTTCGACAAATATTTTCTGAATGTCTGCTATGTACTAGGCGCTGGGAACCCGGGGGAAAGTATGTGGACCTGCCCTTGAGGGAGTAATGTGCATGGGGGCCGCGGACAGTAGACGGACAATTAACGACCTTCTGCAGAGAAGGAGGGAATTCTCCCCACACGGTTGGACCTTCACACTTCAGTATGAATGAGCGTCCCCCGCGCTTTGCTCGGTAGAGGACCGGACCGGGGTGGCCTCACGCCTCAGGGACTGGGGTGCGGGCGGGGGGTCAGAGCGGCGAGGGTCAGGGCGGTGCCTTCCCCACAGAAGCTTCCCCAGCTCCCAAGTTCCCAGGCTGCATCCCTGGGGCCCCCTGGAGGCCCTCCCTCGGGCCCACCCCCACCGGGCCTGGTCTGGGCTCCTCCTGCCCCCATACCCTCTCCCTGAGGCCTCGCCCTCCCCGCCATCCTGGAAACGATTTTGTTGTCTGCGGAGATCATGTGTACTGTCTGTGAGTTATAAGTCTCCAGAGCAAGCAGCCTGTTACCTAACCAGGCCTGGCTCATGCCAATGTCTTGAGTAATTATTGGGGGGCGGGGGCCATCCAGCCCACAGCAGAACCTCTCCGAGGGAGCGCTATTGTTTTCCGTGTCAGCTGCATTTTAAGGCTCCATTTCACGTCAGCTGTGACTTGGAAGGAAAGAGGGCCCGGCCTTCGAGACCGGGGTGGTGGAGGGCGGCTTAACCCTTCGGGCCCCCGGTGCTCCCCAGCTTCCCAGGGCCGCCTGACGGAGAGCAGGCTTGTTGGGGATCAGAACCCGTGGCCAGGCCCGGCGGCTGCCACTTGGCAACGTGGATGGAAACCGCCGTGCGGTTACGCACAGACAGTCACGGAAACTCCGGAGGACGGCCGTGTTGGAGGCTGAGCCAGGCCTGGCCTCTGAGCCCTTCCTGCCTCTGCTCCCACGATCTGCGGCCAGGTGCCCACAGGGTGCAGATGGCGGGGGGGTCAGGGGGCCCGCCCGGCCCGCCACCAGCAGGTCCCCGGGAGAACGGAGAGGGGTGCAGGGCAACTGTATCCACCCCGGGTCCACCGATCCATGAGTCGGGCGCCTCCCGCGTGCCAGGCGCGGTGCCAGGTGCTGGGGGGGGGCTGCACAAAACCGCGTCTCGGGAAGCTCGGTCCAGGGAGAAATGGGCAAGGAGCCCGCAGGCGCCCCGGTAGGCGCAAGGTTGCAGAGCAGCGAGGACCGGGGGAGGAAGAGGGGCGCACAGCGAGTGAGCAGTGGGGTGCTTGTGGCAGACATGAGATGAGGGGCCCGTGAGCCGCACAGGCATCCAGGAGCGAGGCAGGGCTGCCACAGCCGCCCTTGGCCCTGACGGCACCTCGTGGTGCTGACGGCCAGGCTCTGACCCCAGCCAGAGCCCTGGAAGCTTCCTGCGCTTTCTGAGAGCAGAGGCTGCACTATGTCACTTGCTCAGCTGTTCCCTACGTCATTCAACCAACCTTTACTCGGGGGCCAGGGACATCAGTCCTGAGGTCCTGAGGTGAGAGCCTGGCTCGCTTGGGGGACGGTGGCACCCAGGCCAGTGGGACGGGGGAGGGCAGAGCGCTGGCAGCACGGATCGGGGTCCGGCAGCGCCCCCGTAAGGAGTTCGGACTTTGATGGGAAGTCGCAGGACGGTTCGAAGCTGTAAGACTGGAGGGCACCTGCGCTGGCTTACATGCTGCTGAGCTCTGTGCTGAATGGGGCGGGGACACCAGAGGGGACCGACCGGGTTCAGGCAGAGGACTGGTCCCGGCTGTCGCTAAGACAACAACACCAGTGGTAACCTAATCCAGAGAGCATGCTGCCACCCCCGGGGTCGCACCACAGGAAGCCCCAGGACTCTGCTCTCTGCCTGCTTCCTGGTCCAGAACACACATCTTCCGCCTCATGGCCCCCAGTGGCTGCTCCCACAGTCACCATCACATCTGCATTCCAGCAGCAGGAAGGAGGGACAAGACCCTGCACAGAGGCCACCTGTATGAGCTTCTCTTACGTCCACTGACCAGAATGTAACATACACCCCAAGTCGCTACAAGGGCCCCTGAGAAACCAAACCTCTACTCCAGGCGGGCACACAACCCCTTTAATTCCTGGTTCTGTTAGTAAAGAGAGAAAGAGTGAGAAAGTGAGAGAGGGAGAGAGAGAGAGAGAGAGAGAGAGAGAGAGAAAGAGAGAGAGAGAGAACAGCCGTGGGGACCACTTGACATCTCTGTCCAGGACAAATCCTACGTGTCTGGAGCCCAGATGGAACTCAGGTGGGAACCGGACATTGCCAGTGAGGAAAGGGGAGGGGACACGGCAGTGGAGCAGACGGCTGTGTGGCACCGCCACCTCCTAGGATGAAGAGACCAAGGAGGACAGGACGTATCGGTTCGGCATGCCCCCGAGACACCAAAGTGGCGAGGCCAGGGCTGGGGCTCCACGGCGTGGCTGGCCCTGAGGAACCAGGAACCACCAGCGTGCGGACGCGGGGAGGCCGGAGACAGGGGCAGAGTGAGGCAGCCACCGGGCGATGGCCAGCAGAGAAAGGGGGTCCCAGTGGGGGCTTGGAAGAGAGAACCCAGGGGAGTGGGGTCCCGGGAGCTGGAGAGCTTCAGTGGGGGGACCCGCCCTCCCCCAGAGGAAAACTCTGAGAAGTCAGGGCAGAAGACAGGGTGAGTTGGCCACTGGGAGACCACTGGTAACCAGAGCGGTGGGTGCCAGGGACCACAAGCCAGATGAAGACGGCTGAGAAGTCACTATACACCCTCTGGTTAAATGCAGCAAATTAACACGTGTGTTTATTTCTACTCCCTCCAAACCCCATTAAAACGACAGTAAAGACATTTAAGTGTTCTAAAATATAAATCAACAGGGCTTACGTGATCAGAAGGGAAGAAAAGAGAGACAAAAGTGTAGAGATGGGGAGGCAGAAGGACCTCTGGAGACCCGGAGTGTTGGCACTATGCCCTGCAGGAGTAAGAGCCACCGAGAGCGGACAGGCTCCCAGCCCAGAACCCCGGGCCGGCTCGCGGTCAGGTGCCCCAGGGAGCCTCCCAACTGCCGGAGGGGACTGAAGACAGAGAGGATGTTTACTGGAGATGGTCCGAGCAGCAGACACTTCCCCGGCCATACATGCTCCCAGCCCGTGAAGCCGGGTACTGCCTGTCCCCCAGTCCAGCCAGAGACAGGAGGCTTAGCCCCTGGAGAAGCTGGCTCTGAGAGGTTCTGAATATGGGGACACCAGGAGCAGCTGGGGTGGAGAGTGAGCCATCGCGATAAAGACAAGTGGGACTCAGTGAACACTTCTATGCTGAGAAGTAAGACTTCTACTCTTTCCTCCTTAATTCCCCAAGTGTCCTCATCAGGGCCCCAGGTTGTGATTTCATTGACACCAGCAATAAAGTGGACGTCCTAGGTTTCCAGAGAGAAGACGTGGGTCACATACACAGTGTAGTGAATCACAGTGTCATCAGACTTTTCAACAGCAAACGGAAAACTAGCACATAATGCAGACATGCCTTTAAACTTCTGAGGGCAAAAATATTTCCAATCTAGAATTCTACACTCAAAGTCTCAGGTATGAAAGTAGATTAAAGACATTTTCAGACACGCACAGTCAAAAGTTTTACCTACCACGTGCCTTTTCTCAGAAAGTCACTTGAGGATATGCTCCAGCAAAATGAAGAGAAAACCAAAAAAGAAAGTCATAGGCTCCAAGAACCAGGAGAATCCAACACCAAAAAATAGATGATGATTGATAGATAGATAGATAGATAGATAATTAAAGATAGACCAACTGGCCAAGGAAATTCCCAACATGAGAGGGAAAGAAGTTCTAGATATTACGGTTGTTCAGCAGGCCTGGAGAACAACCAGGCTTTCAAGGACTCCAGGAAGAAACTTCTAGGAAAAAAACATTATGAACCTGATAGATTGCTAGTGTTCTCAACTGAATGAATAGAAGCTTTACAATTCTGGCAGAAAGTTTAAGAATGAATTAGTGACAGATGCATTAAAAATTCAGCAAAACAGGGGCACCTGTGTGGCTCAGTCAGTAGAGGCGCAACTTTGATCTTGGGGTTGTAGGTCTGAATCTCACGTTGGATGTAGAGATTACTTAAAATCTTTTTAAAAATGTTAAACAAAACATGAAGGCAACTCTTAACCCCAGGCAAAACAAAAAGTCATAATCATAGAAGACCACATGACTCAAGTAAAAATCTCATTTATGTAGGCATATAAAGTTGCGTAATTTTTACATAAAACACAAACAGTAAATACTTACTTAGCCTGGAATTGCAATATAACTCTATTGAGAGGATAGGGGAGTGGCAGGAGCAGGGGTTGTGAAAATGAAATCATGATCTCTCGTCTTCCATGTTAGGCAGCTGCTAGATAACATCTGAAACTGCAAAAGCAAGGAATCGTAATATAAGCATTGATTTAGAAATACCAAGGTCAAGTGACGAGACAGCTGAGAAGGCTGAAGGGCTGCGTCTGGGGTCGAATTAGGGATGGGGGATATAGCACCCTCGGGAGCTCGTCAAGTGGCCTCGCTTGCTGACGGTGAGAAAACTCCCTAACGGAGGCAGGCAGCGATGGTGCGGGAGACTGGAAGATCTGATGATCTCCTCCTGGGGAGGAGGGGAAGGAGGAGGAAGAAGGCTTGGTCAGCAGAGGGCAGGGGCTCAGAGGGGGAAGGTGAGGGTGTGTTGCCAGGTCTGAGGAGAGCAGGAGAGCGGGTAAGGAGGCAGGCACTTCAAGCCACATGTGCAGACTTGGAGCTGACAGGTCCCTGGACGGGAGCCGGGGGCTGGGGCTCGGTGGGAGGGGACAGCAATGAGAGAGAAGGGCTCACTAGTGGGGACGCCCTCCCCGCCTTTAACTCAGGCTGACAGGCACGGGGGCTTCTGCTGAGATGTGACCCAAGTGGTACCAAAGGATGGTCTCCAAGGCCCCTGGATCTGGGCACGAATGGGGAACCTGCAGGCTGTGACAGTGGGCCACCCATGTCCTCCCAGAGGCCTGCAGACCACACCCGGTCTGGCCAGTGTGGGTCCCCCCCACCCAGCCCCGGTGTCCCCAGGAGCTCTTCCTTCCGGCCTCAGGAGCAGGAAGGGCGGGCTGGGAGCCGCAGGCTGGGGCCTGAATTTCTCATCAGCTCCCAGGTCAGCCTAGGCCAGACGGGCCCCCGGCCAGCCCCCCAACTCCCTCCTGGGTGGACGCCTCCCCCACCCTTCCACTCACCTTCCGAGCATTGTGGGCTTTCCTGGGAACCCCCGCCACTCCGCTCCGGCCTCCCGAGGACACCCCGAATCTCTCCCCGCCAGTGCCCCGGCCCTGTGGCCACACACTTCAGGGTCAGAGCCGGGCTTCCTGAGGTCACAGCTTTGGTGTGGAGACTGGACTGAGGTGGGGACAAGAGCGCAGGGGGACAAAAGTGGCTCTGTCACTGTCACAGGGGCCGTGGGTGGCCCGGCCAGGGGGCCGTGAGGATGCGGAGAAGTCCCTTTCTTTTCTGTTTTGACCCGGCCCCCATGCAGACTCCTCTGCCGAGGGTGGGTGGACGCCCTGGGGTAGCACAGGCCCCCCTTCCCCGCCGCGGGCAGGTGGCATGTGGAGGGCCTGCCACCGGCCCCGGCCCCTCCTCCCTTCCCCAAATGGCGGGCGGCCCGTGGGCTTCCGGAGAAGCCAGCGGATTCGAGGCCCAAAAGCGACGGAACTGGGGCCAGTGCCTTGCAGTGCCCGCCCCGGGTAGGGTGGGACCCGGGAACCCCGGGGAACTCGACTAGGGGAGGCCCCTGTGTCCAGAGACGGTCTCTCTTGGCCTGGGGGGCCCCACCTTCGCCGCAGCCCTCCCGGTGTCCGTCCAGGCTGGGGGAGGAGGGGGGAGGCAGAGCCTGAGAGCCAGGCCACCCCACCTGCCCCCCGGGCTCCCCTCCCGGGACACCGCCCCAACCAGGAGCCCGGAACTCTGGGGATTTGTGCCCTCTCCCGGCACCTGTGTAAAGACCACCTTGATCTGTGGGTCACCTGTGCCGCAGGATGGGCCCCCGGGCACGGCCACAACCTTCCGGGCCTGCCCTGGGCCCCTGCCCTCCCGGCCATGGCACTTTGTCATCCGTCAGTGACTGTAAATGACTTGACCACCACCTGCCCCCGTGACCGGGACGAGACTGCGGGGCAGGGGGTCGAGAGACTGGCCCAGGCCCCGGACGGGCAGACCCACCCCTCCACCGCCTCTCAGAGCGCCCCTCCCACGCGTGCCTAACAGAGGCCACGACAAAAGCCAGGAGAGGTGACCGAGGGCCAGGGCCCGTGCTGGCAGGTGGTGGGGTCGGGCTGTTGACCAGGCGGTCGGCCACACCCAGCCAGCAGAACGGGGGAGCCAGCGAGAACCCCAAGGGCAGGGGCCCCAGGGAGGGACCTCAGGCAACAGTAGGGAAGGTGGGCCAGGGAACGGGGACGGAGGGGAGGGCCGGGAACGTCCGCCTGCCTGGGAAGGAGGGGTGCTGGGAGCAGAGAGGGCGCGGGACCGGCCAATTCTGTCCAGATGGGGCTGGAGCACTCGGGGCCTGGCCTGGAGCCCCGGCAACTTCCTGCCCGCCCACCCTGCTCCCCCACCTCCTCACCCGCTTCCCAGAGAGTCGGTCTCGGTGGGGGGCGGGGGGGGGAGGGGTTGCAGCAACACCCTGTTTAGCCACAGGGAGCATGGCCAGGGCCTGGGCACCCGGGCCGGGGCGGCCGGGGGACAGAGGCTCGGGTCCGCCCCCACACATGACACCGAGCACCTGCTGTGCCT
The DNA here is from genome assembly GCF_018350175.1 of Felis catus. Lineage (NCBI taxonomy): Eukaryota > Metazoa > Chordata > Mammalia > Carnivora > Felidae > Felis > Felis catus. Next base: position 113,196,059 of record NC_058377.1, on the reverse strand, counting down.
GGCTGTGGCCAGGTGAGAGCACAGGCCTCCCCGGGTCCACACGTCCCCGGGAGGTGGGTCCCGGGGAGGCGCCCAGACCCGGCGAGGTGGGAACCACCCCAAGCTGAGCCGTGAAGGGTGAGGGACTTGGAGGGGGGCAGTGGGCAGAGCGCGGGCAAGGCACAGGGCAGGGTGCCGGGCGCAGCACCGAGGTGCCAGGGAGGGGGCGGTTGCGGGGGCAGAGAGGACAGGCGAGCCTGGAGGGCCCCTCGCTGTTCTGATGGCCGGAGGACCCGAAGTCTCTGTGGGAGGCCTCGGAGAGCTGCCTGTGCGCTCCCGCCCCAGCCCAAGCCTCCCGGAGGCCCATCTGCCCGCTCTGCCGGGGCTTGGGTTCGTGCTTCGTGGAGGGATCTGCCCCAACACCCAGACAGAGCGAGCATGCTGGGCTTACCCATGAGATACTGAGCTCCCCGTCCCGAGGGCTGTGTAAGAGGCAGACAGCGTCGGGCAGAGGAAGGACAGGCTGAGGGGGCTTCTGGCTCAGGGCCCCGGGCCTCACGAGCCAGGAGGGAACAGCCTTGGGAGGGCGTTGTCACTTCCACGACGTGGGGAAGGCACACCCCAAGCTCCCAGCGAGGCCTCACATTCCAGGCAGGACGCTGGGCTTGAGCCCACAGGGGAGGAAGCCCCTGCGACTTCCCTAGGAAGGCAGGTTCCGGAAGGGGGCTCCGGCCCTGCCGTCGGGCACGTCCCACGCCTCCCTCCCCACAGGCTCTTTTGCAGGTGCCAGGAAAGGGGCTGGATGCCAGATTCCAGGCCCGGCCACCCCGGCCCCCATCTGGGACCCCAGCCCAGAGCCCTCGGGCCCAGCCTGCAACCTGGTTCCAGCCTCAGGGGGCGGCGAATTCAGGGAATCCTGTCCTAGGAGCTTGAGCAGGAAGTGGGGGTGGGGGAGCAGCCGCGGGCTGGGTCCCAGCCCGGGGGCCCGGGGGCCGGGGGGCCGGGGGGCCGGGGGCTGCCTGCCCGTCTAGTTCAGCCACAGCTGCAGCCTGCGCCGGGCTGCTGAGTCATGGGGCTGCTGTCTCCGGGCCAGGACCAAGGCGGGAGAGGCAGTGAGACCCGACACCCCGGCCCCTCGAGAGCAGGCAGGGCCCCCGGGGACCGCGGGGGGCCGGCCTGTGCCTCAGCCCTCCCGCACCCCCGCCCCGGCCGCCACCCCCGAGTCCTGCAGGTGCCAGCTTTCACCCGCAGCCGGTGTGGCCCTCGGCACAGCCCTGGCGGAAGCTCGTGTGTGTGCACCCACGCACGCACGCGTGCACGAGCACACACGCGGGCCGAGCCCCTCAGCCCCTCTGCTGGCCGCCCTCCCCGGAGCCGACCTGAACAGTTCCGGCCTCTGGTGGCCCCTTCTGCACGAGTCTTCACGAAGCGCCTACTATGCGCCCGGCCCTGGCCTAGCAGCTGCGACGAGCCCCGCCCTCAAGGAGCTGACCATCTGCAGTGGACAGAGACGCAAAAGGAGACAGGGCGGCAAAACGGTGACAGGGGCCGAGGACGGGGCAGCGGATAGGTCACAGGCATGCCGGGATGGGGTGGTACCTGAGAGGGGCGCTTATGTAAATGCTTCAAGGACGGCAGAGGCAGCCTGAAGCTCACAGAGCGGAGAGCCTGCCTCACGGGCAGCAGGTGCAAAGGCCCCGTGGCAGGACTGAGCCTGCACAGAAGGCCCATAAGACAGAGCCGATCAAGCAGGGGCAGCAAGGAAGACGTGACCGGATTGCGATGGGCATCAGGGCCACGACGGTGACCCTGGCCTTGGCGCTGAGGGCGTGGGGAGCCCTTAGATTAAGCCCTTCTCCTGAGGTCTAAGAGTGGCTATGGGGCCGCAGGTGAGAGGCGGCCGTGGCATGCGGTGGGTTGCTGGTGGCTCAGCCCAGGGCAACGGCTATGGCGGGCAGGAAGGAGGCTCAGATTCGAGATCGATCTGCTGGGCCCCGAATGTGTCCAGCCTTGACCACGCTGGTGCCTCTGGGGTTGGTTGACATGAGAGATCCGAGAGCAAGGAGCCGGGAGGCCCCGGGATTTCTGACCTGACCCCTTACCTAAGCAGGGATCTCAGACAGGAGCGGCCTGGGGGAGACGTCGGGCCCAGAGAGGACTCACTGAGTCCCAGACGCCTTGATGTCTTGCAGAGGCGGCCCAGCAGGCAGGAGGCCCGTGCGTGGTGCTGGACGCAGGTGCTGCCCGGCCTGGGCCCAGAGGACAGGGGACAGCCCCTCCCAGGAGAGACGGGGGGGCTGTGGCCACGGGGCAAAGTCAAGGGAGGGCCTCGTTCATTTTGCTTGTTCGTGATGGGGAGTCTGCTGGTGGAGGGGGGGGGGGGCATGCCGGTGACCTGGGGAGAGGGGAGAGAGCTAAGCTGGCTGGTGTTCTCTGCGGGGCGGCCTCGGACGGTGGCTGGACAGCCCGAGGACAGGCCAGGGCAGAGGACCCCTCTCCCCCGGGTCCTCGAGGTGCAGACGGAGAAGGGCACGCAGAGCTCTGGGGGAGGCGGCAGACCGTGGGAGGTGAGTGGGCCAGCAGGGTGCGAGCCGGCAGCGTTCTGGGGGACCCCCGGGCCGGATGCGGGCGGACTGTCCCGGGTCTGCAGCGGCGGGGGAGCGGGGGACACAGCGTGTGGCTTAGCCAAGCGGCCAGGGGGACAGGTGTCGGGCAGAAGCGATCCTTCCTGGTGGCAAGGGGGTGGGGAAGGTGACAAAGTGCTCTGTCGGGGGCCAGTGGTCTCTGGGGTCGAGGGCGTGTCGGAGGCGGGGTCACAGGAGGCCCACCCCACCTGCGGGGCAGCCCAGTCCCCAGAATAAAGGAGGAAGAACCCTTTAGCAAGAGGGGAGGGTCGTCCCTCAAGGCTTGACTGTGAGCCCCGGGCCAAGGAGGGGCCAGTGGGAGCAGAAAGGCAGGTGCAGGGGCCACGTGGAAGGGCCACTGCAGAGCACAGCCTTGGCCACGGCCCCCAGAAGGCCACTTCCCGGAGCAGAGCCCCCTCCCCTGAGTCCCTCGGAGCCTGCACAGCTGGGGGATGGAGGCGGGGGGGGGGGGGAGGTTGTCCTCTGAGCCCTCAGCCTCCCCGCCACCGGCCACGTGACTCTCCCAGAGCCCCACGAGAACCCCCAGCCGGGCCGGGCCGTGGACTGCGGAGGGGGCTCGGCCGGCGGGGCCGGGCAGGTGGGGTTGGGTGCACGGGCCCCAGCCTGTGGGCCCAGGCTGAGCGGGGCCAGGGAGCGCGGCCTGAGAGAGGGGTGCAGAGAAAACGCTCCGGGCCGTGGGTGTGGCCGGAGCTGGGGGACAGGGAACTGGTCAGAGGCAGCTGTGAGGTGCTGGGAACCTGGGGGACGCGCTGGGGCCTTCTCCTTCTTTCATGGGCCTGAGGGACTGTCCAGGGGAGCCAGACCCTGCCCCCCAGGAGACCCAACCACATACACGGGGACCTCCATTCTCAGACGGGCCCCTTCAGCTGCCCCACGCAGCTGTCCCCTCCCCGTTGGGCCCAGAGTCAGCCGGCCGGTGAGGGGTCAGGGATGGCCTGTCCCTGCTTTCAGGGAGGCAGATGTTGAGGAAGCAAACAATGCCAGCGGTGCCCGGGGCAGAAGAAGGAGAAGGATCCGTGGGCTCTGCGGAGGGGTGGACTATTCCAGGAAGTGGGACCGGCTGGTGCAAAGGTCCTGAGGCAGGGAGGGTTGTGGCGCATCCAAGGAACCAGAAGAAGCCAGCCTGGGGCATGAAGGGGCAGGGACTGAGGTGGGACACAGGGCCCAGACCGTGAGGGGCCCTGTGGCCAAGGCGGGGCCGTGTCTCCATTCCAAGGGCAGTAGGGAGATCTCCATGGGCTGCGCTTAGGGCCAAGACGGGCTGTGAGGGCAGAGGCGAGGTCTGTTGGCCATGGAGAGCTGCAGGGAGGGTGAGCCGAGCCTGGAGGGGGCACCGCTAGGTGGCCCGGAGGCTGGCGGGCTTAGGGCTCCCGTACGCCAGGCCCCGGCCAAGGGCCCCCCCGGGTGGGGGCGTGGGGGTGGCCAGGCCCGACCAGAAGCAGCCGGTGGCAGAAAGCACACGGCCAGCAGAGCCACCGGCAGCCCCTGCCCACCTGCCAGCCGTCGCCGGGCGGGGTATCACCCTCCTGCCGGCCTGGGGTTTCGGCCGAGGCACCCCCCCCCCCGCCCCGCCGCTGGCTCCAGGTACAAAGTGTCCTGCCCGGCGTCCCCCTGGCTTCCTGGACTCTGAGGCTCGTCAGAGGGGCAGCGCAGGGGGGAGGCGGGGGAGAATCAAACGCAGGTGGGGCGTTTGCACCGCCAACATAAACACGGCCTCTCGCTTCCAGCCCCCGTTTCCAGCCTGCCCTACATTCCCGCTTGCCCGGCCCCCGAGCAGGGCGGCTCCGTCGGCCCGGCCCAGGGCTGCCGGACGTGGGCAGGGCGGGCGGCGGCCCCTGCTTGGCCTCCGCTGCCGGGACCCCCCGGAGGCCCCGCTGGGGGCTGGCCGGCCCGGCAGGGAGGCCCGAGCCCCGCCCGGGGTCTCCCCCAGCCCACCACCCCGACCCCCCTTCCGGGTCCCCCTGACTCTGCCCCGACCCCCTCTGCGCCGAGAGCCTTCTCCCTGAAGCGTTGCTGTGTAAGCCGGTCTCGGAGGGCTCAGTGGGGCTTGCTGGGGCCGTGGATGTGTCGTCCCCGACGAAGGTGCAGGGGGAGGGCAGGGGACTGCGTGTCCGGGAGGACGGACTGTGTCCACGAACAGCACAGCGCCCACAGATTCTGCAGGGCTTTTCATCCGGGGGGGGGGGGACAGGAAGTAAAACCCATGAGAAACAGGCCGGTGGTGTGGGCATGAGTTTTGGAGGAAAGGAAAGGTAGACGGGGGCCGGGGCCTGGGGGGCAGTTCTCTGCATGCAGGACAGAACCCAGGGAGGCTTCGTGGAGGAGATGGCAGAACGTGGACGAGCTGAGGCACGAGCCACGTGGGGTCCCAGGAGGATGTTCCTCACGGCCAGGAGGGAGGGGGCGGGAGCGGGGCCAGACAGGGGGCTCCGAGGCCGGGGCCGGCAGGGCGGGCGATGGTCTCGGACCACACAGTGGGACAGAGGACAGGCTTCCCCCGGGTGGGAGCAGAAGAACGCATCCCTCGGGCCATGGGGACCAAGGGCAGAGCACACTGGTCTTGTCCCGGTGAGCTGGTCCCCGCTCCCCTCGAGGCCTCTTCTGCTGGGCCCGGGGACAGAGCTACCGAGGTTCTCCACCTCCAGAAAGAACAGCCCTGCTGTGTAGGAATGACCCAGAGCAAAGCGCGTTGTTAGGCCGCCATTATTAGGGTCTTGGCGCAGATGGCAAGGTAGGTTGGGGCGTAACGAACATCGTGTATGAAAAGGTCTTCGCGTGCAGAGGGGAAAAGGAAGGCCACTCAGTAAAGTTCGGTGCATCGATAGGATCAGCACTGAAACCTTAGTTCAAACTAACTCCCATGCAAATCAAAGATTTGCGGGTAAAGTACACATCCAAAAAATCACCAGGAAGAAAGGGCCACCCAAGTGTGCACAGAAATCTAGAAGCCAGAAAGGGGAAGAGGGATAACGCCCACTGCATGAAAAAGCAAACAGATAAATAAGACTTTTGTACGGCAAGACAAAACATAATATTCACGATTGCCACAAACTGATTCACGACGCAAATAACACACTAGGGAAAACCGGTCGGGATGTACGTGTCAAAGGACAGAGTTCCTTAATATACGAAGAGCCCTTGTAAATCAATGACAATGAAAAGGCCTGAGAGCAGTGGCGGCAGTGCTCCTGGCCCTTGCTCCAGAGACAGAGCAAGCCCTGGGTTTGGGGGACCTCTGTCCCTCCTGCCTGGCACTGGGGCCCCCAGAGAATGTCAGGGGGCCTCGTCTGCTCAGCCAGCAGTATTTGTGAGGCACCAACTTTATGCCACGTGTATCTACCTGGCACCTACTACATGCCAGGCTCTGGGAGACCCTCTGGGGATACAACAGTGACAGCGTGGTCGAAGGCCTGGCCTCAGGAGCCTTCGGTTGGTGGAAGGGGCCACGAGCACGTAAACCAACACACTAGGACATTTTGCGGAGCGGGGAGAGGTGCAAACGGAACTGTGAGCAGTGAGATCAGGAGGCTCCTGGCTGGAAAGGTCGGGGAAGTCTGCTCTCAACATTGGAGCTGAGGTTATACGACGTGGTGGCAGAGCGAATAGCACGTTCAAAGGCCCTGGGGCAGGACCAACAGGGGCGTATGTGCTCAGGGTCTGAGAGAAGAGGATCAGGGAGGACTGGGTGAGGGGGCTGCAGAAGATTCGCTTTCACTCCAGGAATTCCGCGGGGGGCGGTAGCGCAGGTCCGCGGGGGGAAGCTCGGCCTGGCAGCTGTCTAGGGCGAAAGGGAGACGGCCCAGCCCGTGGGTGACAAGTGGCTAGGACAGTCCCATCCAGCGACGCGGCCGGCCAGGCTGGGGTGTCGGAGAAGGAGAGGCCAGGGGTTGGATTCAGGACCCCAGCGGGTGGGAGGTACTGAGTGCCGTACTGTGTGAATGTCTGAGCTGGGAGGACAGGGCTGGGGGCAGGCTGGAGCCCAAGTGCCGTCTGGGACCTGCTGGGCCGAGACCCCGTGAGACCCGTGTGCCGGCGGAGGCGAGGTCCTGGAGTCCCTGCGGGGAGCACGGAGCTGGGGCCTGGAGTTGGGGGTGTCTGTGCAGAGGGACGCCCTGGGGCTGGGTGTGCAGGGTTGCGCCATGATCCTGAGGCCCCCGTCGGCGGACGGCCCGGAACCCGGCGGTGCTGGGGGTCCCCCCTTCTCCCGCCCCCAGGCAAGCACGTGTCTGTGGGCGGGGAGAAGGACTTTCTCAGAGGCAGGCGGCCCGTGCTCCTGCGGCGTGCTCAGCGAGGGCCAGCCAGGCCCAGGCAGTCCTCCGGAAGGGGCCTGGGGAGTGGCACTGACCAGGCCCTCACCGTCCGGTCACGGTACGCCAAGGACCCGGCCGAGACCCGGCTCAGGCCACCTGCCTCCTCCATGTGCGCGGCCTCCTCCATCCGCCCTGCAGCGCGAACGGCACAGCAGGCGACGCAAGGGACAGGGGCTGGGACAGGGGCCCTGGTCCGCAGCCTCCAAAACACTCACCTTAGCAAAGTGCCCACCCATCGAGCCCCCCGTGACACCGGTGCTGGGGCCGAGACGCAGTGGCTGCCGTGTCTCCTGCCTCTCTGGGCCCGTGTTCACCCAAGCAGAAGGCCTGGGAGACGGCGGAAGGACACAACGCGTGTTGCTGGCCACGAGTCCCTGTTGGAAGACACCTGGCACCTCGCAGAGCCCCCCGCCGAGTGGGGCCCCTGCTGCTCACCCCCTGTGTCGCGCTGTCCCAGCAGCACCACCGGCTGTGGACCGGCGCTCACCTCCTTGGCACGTGCAAAGGCCCAGGGGCCTCAAGGTCCCGCTAGACACGCTCACACCCTCGGCAGCTCAGGGGACGATTTGGTGGGCGGCGAACTGTGTAAAATCACACCCGAGCGGCCCACGCATCCCCCGACACAGTCTCCCGTGCTCCGTAAAGCCCGGTGTGGGTGTGCGTGCACACGCGTGTGCACACACACACGCCAACCGGCCTGCGCCGGAATCCTGGCTCAGCCTCAGTCCGCACAGCACACGTGCACGCCTGAACACGCGCTCTCAGGAATCACTGGTCACGAGCCAGCGGGACCCTTCGTCGGAGTTCAGCGGGTGCCGGGCCCTGGTTCCGGGGTCCCGAGCGTGAACCCTTTCAATCCCTGCAGCTTCCCGCCGAGGGGGCTTGTGCCATCGCCCGGAGAAGTGGGCTCAGGCAGCGACCCACCCCAGCCCACCCCGCTGGGACCCGAACCCAAGCGGCCTGTCCGGTGCCCGGCCCTCCCCTTGCACCCAGACCCCGCGCTTATGCGACACACCTGTATGCACACAGCCACCCCCTCCCAGCCTCCCGCGGCTCCCCTGCACGCCCCCCGGGGCGGCTGGGTGCACGCCCGCTGGCCGCAGAGCGGAAAGGCCCAGCCGAGCGGCTGCCCCGAGGACTGGCAGTAAACCCCAGCAGCTAGAAACACGGTCGGTCTTCCTCCAAGAGCGAAAGCACTAAAACAAAGCCATAAACGCAATTACACCGTCTCCTGCCATAAATTAGGACGTTACGAAGTGCTGTGATCTATTCCCACTCATACCCAGCTCTGTAAGACGGCCCGGCCCCACGGGCCCTCCCGAGAGGGTGATTTACGGGTGCTGTTGTCAACGGCTTGCCGTGGGGGAGGGGGCTCCCGAGCCCCGAGGAGTCGGGGGCCCAGCGCAGGCCGCATGCGCGCTCGGGGCCGGCCGGGCCGCCCGCCGGGCAGGGACACCTCGCGACTCCCCCCTTCCCCTTGGCCCGAGGGTCCCCGGGGGGCTGGGCCCCGTAGCACCCGCTACGTTGATTCTGCCAGCGTTCCCCGGAGCCCCCCAGCGCCGGCGAGGAAGGGCGGGGGTCCCGGGCGCGTGGAGCCTAATTCTGATGAGCGACACAAACCCACACTGGGCGTCTCGGGGGAAAGAGGTTAGGCGCTGCTCAGGGGGATCGGGAGGGCGGCGAGCTCGGTCGGTGATGTTGGTAAGACCTAAGGGTGGGAGTGGCTGGTGCAGACAGCAGGAGCGTCCCCGACACAGGCCACCATGTTTACGGACCGGCCCGGAGGTCGGGAGTGGACTGAATAAAGAGGGAAGAAGGAGGGGAGGCCAGAAAGCCAAGGGGGACGTGCCACAGCAGGGACGCGGCTTCTGGGACTGAGGTGGAGCTCTTTGCAGGGGAAAGCTGGCTGACAGGCTACTGCACCCGTCCCAGCCAGGGAGCATGGCGGCCTAGCCTGGGCTGGGCCGAGGCGGGGGAAGGGGGGGCAGGGCTCTCCCCGGCCCCGCCGACAGACACGATGCCGAGCCTGACGCCGAGATTTGCAACCTTCTCCTGAGGCGAGGAAACCGCGGAAGGGACGGGCCGGGCCCAGAGAGGTGGAAAGGCCTAGATGGGAGTGCAGGACGCCGTGTGCTCGCAGTGTGCACGTGCCGGTGTGTGTCCCCCGCCCGAGCCTGGCGCGCTCCAGATCCAGAGGGCAGCGGACCACGGCTGTCGCATCAGGGGGCCCTCCTGCCGGCACAGTCTGTGGGGAGAGCTCTGGGCAGGCAGACCCCAGATGGAGCCAACACCTCCGCGTGGACACGGGTGCCCGGCATGTGCGGGAGGGCACAGGGGGCAAAAGTCATAGGTCCCCGTGACCCCCGCCGCCCTCCCTGACCAGGCAGCGGCTTTCTGAGCGAGGGCCAGGGGCCACGCCCACAGGAGCAGGGCACAGGCGTGGCAGTCTACAGGGATAGAGGCCCCAAAAGTCCCGCAGTGGGGACGGGACCACCTGCTCGGTGGCCCCACGGCCCCAGGTAGGGTGTCACCCCCTCGGTCCTTCCTGCGTCCAGCAGGGCCCGTGGTCCCGCTCGGCGTGGCCGGGCTGTGTCATGGGGCGGGCCGGTCGGCATTCACTCCTCAGACCCCGTGTCCCACCCTGTGTTGGTGGCTTCGCATGAGCTCTGTGTGTTTGGAAGGGGTGGCGGGAGACTTTGGGGTGAGACTTTGGGGTGCTGCTGGGGCCCTGGGGCCCTGGACAGGCAAGGCGGGCTTCTGCCCTGAGCTTTCCAGCACAGGGCTCCCTCCTGGCTGGGGGAAGGTACCCCTACCCCGAGTCCCTCCTAGCCCTGCCCCCAGCTGTGGGCCAGCCACACCCCTTCCTCCAGGAAGCCTCCAGGGACTCGAGGTGCACCTGGACCGCGGCCGCTTCGCCGTCTAATAGGCTCGACAGTGGTGGGGCCGGGAGAACGGGGACCGTGCAGGTGTCTCAGGTCTGCAGCGGAGGGGCGGGGGGGGAGAAGACGGCCGGCGGCAGCCCCAGGGCCCCCACGTTCCTTGGGCCTTCACTCCCGCACCTCCCTGGTATCTGTGACATGGGAGGGGGAGAGCGGGGGGCCTGCAAGACGGATGGAGGGCAGGTGAAAGGTGAGGTTATGCAGACGAGCTGAGTCATGGCAGCCGTGTCGCCGTGCGTGTCCCTGGCGTGCGAGCCAGCGTGGAGCCAGCTGGGGCCCCAGACTCCTGCGTGCCTTGAGCCTCGGACCCCCAACTCCCTGCAGCCCACACGGGTCCTGGACAGTCTGCAAACAGGAGGGCCCAAGTGACCTTCGTCCCGGGACCCTACAGACGGCTCTCAGATGTCCCGAGAGCGGGTCCTGCCCCACCTTGAGACCCTGACCGCCCGTGGCCCCAGGGCACCGCGAGCTGCCTCCCAGAGGAGGGGGCTCCCTCCCTCGAGCCCCAGGCCTTGGTATCCCCCCCCCACCACCCCTTGGCTGTCTCCCACCAGTGCGGCCAGGGCCATCAGCAGATCTGGGGCTGGGATCAAGGCCAGGCAGGTTCTGCAAAAATTTCCCTTGAAAGACTCTTTTTCAAGATTTTCTTTTGAAAACAAATTCATAACCACATCACACAGGAACCCTGTCGCCTCGGGTTTGATCACCAGCCGCCCGGGGCCCTCTCGCTAGCTGTTACTCTAACTGCCTTTTTCTCCTGCGAGGGCCGCGTGCATCGTCTGCTGAGTTGAGACCAGGAACAAGGGCGCTTTTGTCGGCCTTAGTCTTTCAGTCCCTATCAGATTGCAAGGAAGGATGAGGTCCCAGATCCCCAAAACCCATCTGCCCCAGCGGCTCCGGGGCCCGAGCGCGGCGGCCTTCCCCTGGGCACCCGCCAGGTGGACGCGCCTCTGTGGCCCATGGCAGCTACCCCGGCCCTCTGAGTGCTCATCACGTCACCTTCACCGTGTAAGCGGGACAAAGTCACCCGTGCCCAAGTGGAGAAGAGAGAGCGCAGGACAAGGCCACCTCAGGGACCATCTCTCTGGGAAGTGACAGAGTCAGGCCCAGGGCCAGACAGGAGCTACCCGCCCGTCACCCCAGCTCGGGCCCTCCGGAGCCCACCGGCCCGGGCGAGTAAGGCCCCTGCCAAGGGGCTGCTGCATGGGTCCCGGGACCACCCTGATGCCCTGCCCCCAAGCACAAGAGTGTCGGACTCCATCAGCCTTGAGGGGCAGGGCCTAGGGGCTGGGGAGTACAGGGCAGACTTGGGGTGCTCAGAGCCAGCAGCTGAGCGCAAGGTAGCCCTGGGGGCAGGGAGTGGCACCAAGGCCAGCCACTGAGCTCCAGGAGGGGCACGGCTCCGGGGGAAGGGGCCGGGAGGGCTCTGGAAGGCTTGGCCCACCCACCACCCCCCCACCGTTCACCGCACCCCTGCCGGCCCCAGCACGGACCGCAGGACGGTGCCCAGGCGGCCAGGAGAGGCCCGGCCTCCCCCGCCCCTCCCGCATCCCTGCCACACCTCTGTTTCCTCTTTGCCCCAGAACACCCTGTAAAGGCTTCCATACCCACACGCGCACCTGGGGGCTTCGACAGATGTGCACGTGCCGCAGGGTGAAAGCTTATGAAACCACAGATCCTCTTCTGTAATGTACTTGGTGCTTTAATTAATGCCAAACCGATCGATACCCGAGCTGCGGCCAGTTAAGTGCCACTGGGCCACGCCCGGATGTGCCTTGTTCAAAGCCACTGGTGTGCAGGCCTCGGGGAGCCCAGGTGACTTCCGCTGGGCCTCCCAGGGTGCCCGCAGGTAGTGGAACTGAGGGGCCCCGGGAGTCTCGGGCCAGGGAGGGAGGTGGGGTTTGGCTGTGACGGCGAGCAAGCCCCCCCCCCCCGCCGCGTCGCCTCCTGTCCCGGTCACTGTGAGTGTCCACTCAGCCTTCTGAGCTCAGCCCAGACCCCTGCTCTCACCCCTTCCCAGGACCGGCTGCTTCTGCCCTGACTCCTCCCTGCCTGACATGCGTGTCTTCCCAGCACAGAAGCCCAGGGGTGGGGGCCGCAGGGGTGAAATGGGAGAGGCGGGGGTCCCGGCCGGTGGCCGTGAGCAAGTCCTCTTCTTGGGGCCTCGGTCAGTGGCCTCCAAATGGCTCTACAGAGAACGAGGGTGTTGGACGGTCATCCGGGGGGTGTTCAGGGGGTGGTTGAGCGGAGCGGCCCCAGGCCCCACCCCAGCTGAGCCAGAGAAGCCCACTCCCCTTCCCCTTCCCTCTACAGCCGGGGCTGCTGCACCAGATTTATCCGGGAGAAGAGAGGACCAGGCCCCTGTCCGGGGACCTTACACAGGTTACGTCTCAGACCCAGCTCCATCTGAGGGAGGCACCGGCCTCAGCCCCACAGAGCTGGGAGACGGGGCACCTGGGTTTTGCCTCTGGGGAAGGGGCAGGGCCCCTCCCACAGCCCTTCTGATGGAGGGGGGCTGCTGCTGGGACGGGGGTTCCTCCTTCTGGCCCCCATCTTGGCCTACCTGGTACAGGGTCTCAGGTGAAGGGACTCCTTCAGCTCCTCAGAAGGGACCCCCTCTGCATCTCGTTTCGACCATCCCCTCCCTCCCCGCCCCTCCCCTCCAGCTCCGGGTCTAGGGTGGGCAGGAGGGGGGCGGGCGGCCACACCACCTCGGAAGCCGGCCGCCCTGGGGACCAGCTCCTGGGTCTCCAGCCCTCGGGGGTTTAAGGCCGCTTCGCCCCGCAGCCATCTTCCCCGGGGCCGGCCAGCCAGCACCCGGCTCTGCCTGGTCCCGGGGAAGTGGGCCCCGGGGCGGCCCAGGACGGAGCCCTCAGGTAGAACTGCGCTCCTCCTCTCCCGTCCCCACCGCTCCCAGTCCTTCCGGTGCTCCCGGTACCCCAGGCAGCGGAAGGAAGGCCTGATTTCTTCTCTGATGGAGCACCGGGAAGGAATCACCCTCAAGGGCACCGCGACCCCAGACCCTGGCCCACACCCGGACCCCACGGGCCCACGGCTCACCGGCTCGGCACGCCTCCTGGCCTACTCCCTGCGGGCAGGACCCAACCCAGGGCCCACCGGGACTCCCTGCGCCGCCCCAGGCTGGCCCCCGACCCTGCACTCCTGGCTGGCTACCCAGCAGCCCCTGGCGGGGAAGCGCTCGCTGGCCCCGGGCCGTGCTGCGCCCGCATTTGCTTCCCGTTTCACGGGGTGGCCCTGTCTTGTCCACCAGGGGCAGCCCCAGTGCCCAGAGCAGGACAGACTATTGAAACAGAGTGTCGGGCCACGTGGCCAGAGAGAGCGCCGGGGACCCTGGCCTGACCCCTGGGGGGGTCGGTGCACACGGGGTCCTGATTTTCTGGCTCAGCGGGAAGACGGTGGTGCCGTTGGTCGGGGGGCAGAGGGGTCAGGCAGAGGGCAGACCCCACCCCGTGACCCTCGAGCCCTTCCCAGGGCTCCACTTTCGGGAGAAGGGGCGGGAGGGGCCTCTTGCACAAGTGCAGACACACGGGGGGTGGGGGGGCCCGGACACACGTGTGCTCGTTCCGCGCGCACGCAGGCGTGACCGGGCCCGGGCGCGGCTCGCATTTGCACGGAGGCACCTCCCGCCCCCGGGCTTCTCGGAGCCCCGGGGCCCCCGAGGCCACGTGCACACCTGGGCTGCCCCCGCCGGCCTCACCTCTGCTCCGGTCTCCGCAGGTGGCGCAGCTGGACCAGAGGCTGGTGCTCATCACGGACATGCTTCAGCAGCTGCTGTCCCTGCACCACGGGGGCCCCCCGGGGAGCCGCCCCCCCAGCGGGGGCGGGGCTCAGGTGCAGCCCTGCGGCCCCACCAACCCTGAGCTCTTCCTGCCGGGCAACGCCCTGCCCACCTACGAGCAGCTGACTGTGCCCCGCAGGGGCCCCGAAGAGGGGTCCTGATGGCGGCTCGGGGCCCCAGGCCCTCGAGGGAAGGCCCGGAGGAGCCCCGGGCGGCCGGGCCCACCTCCCACCCAGCAGGGGCCCCCTGGGTCACTGGCCCCTCCCTCGCAGGCCCCAGACCCCCCCCCCCCCACCGTGAGCCACGCTGCCCTGAGAGCCTGCTCTTAAAGGGTCCCTGAGGCCGCCTCTCCCCAGCCGGCGGGTACTAGAACTCGGCTGGGTTCGGGGGCCCCTCTCGGCTCTGAGACCACACCGTGGACCCCACGTCACTCGTGTAGCAGTTGGGACACGGTGGCAGGGCGCAGGCTGGACACCCGAGGCACTTGGTCCGTCCCACGTACGGCCAAGAGACAGCACGGGGAGTGCAGGCCCACCCTGGTAGGCCCCAGGGGGCTTCCTGAGAGGAGACAGAGGGGCAGCCTGGACGGGGTCTGGGGGTACCACACCCTCAGACTCGAACCCAGGACCCCTGGAGAAGGCAGGCAGGGCAGGGCGGGCCCAGCCCGTGCCAACTCAAGGATGCCCGTGACGGAGGCCCCGGAGCCCCGCTCAGCAGGCCCCAGGCCTGGGCCACGGCTTCCGGCAGGAGGGACCAGCCGACCGCGGTCCCCAGAGTGCTCCCCTGGGGGTGGAATGTCCCCCACTTTGGACTGGCAGCTTCTCCGGCTCACTCCCCGCCCCGCGTGCGGCCCCCGCCTCAGCTCCCCGCCAGGTCCGAGCAGCTGGAAAGAGGCACAGAACCGTCGTGTCCCCTGGCCGGCTGCTGGGCGAGGAGTTGCGTGAGGCTGTCACGGTCCCTGCGTGGGACAGGGGCTCCTCCCGGGCGTCACGTCTCACAGAAATCAGAATAATTTAAGGTGATTTGGAATCTGTGTTTTAATGAGTTTCACAGTATGATCTTGACTCTTAATTGTGACGCTTTTCCTAATAAACGTGGACTCACGAAATCTGTCTGGGCCCTGCGCTCGCCTGGATTCCCGAGGGAGCGACCCACCCTTGGAACACGCCTGTCCTCCTGGGGAGCACCCTGGGCCCGTCTGCCCTGCCCCAGGGAAGGAGAAGAGGCCCGGAGCCAGCCCGCTGGCAGGAGGGCCCCTCCCAGTGACCCACAGGCACCTTGAGGCCAGGCCATCACTGCCCCATCCCCATAGCCAGCACCGAGGTCAGCTTTGTCCACACGAGCTGAGCAGAGGGAAGGAAACATGGCCTGCCATCCAGGCCTTGCCCCTGTTGGCACCTTTGCTGGAATGTCCTTCCCACCCTCACCTCCTTGTATTGAAATCGCTTCTTCGGTCCGGGGCCCAGCTCAAAGCCCCCTCCTGCTCTCTCTGGAAGCCCCTCATGGGAAGCAGCCCCTCCAGGCCTGTGACTCCTCCAAGGGACAGGGGTGATGGGGGCGGTCACTGTCCTCAGACACGCACAGGGTTGGAGCTCAGGGACCGTGTCCTCCAGGCCCACGGCCCACACGCCAGCCGCACTGTCACTTCTCGGGCCACAAGGCTTGGTGTGGACAGGACAGCGCCCAGCCCTCCCCTGCGCGCCTACCTGGGCCACCCCACCTCCCGGCCCAGCTGTCTTCGCCTCCTGCCCGGTGGGCAGGACCCCCCCAGTCCCCTGACAGGTAGGTGCCCAGGTGACTGCTAAATAGGAACTCACGGTCTGTGTCACAGAGGAGGGGGCCAGTGTTGAGAGAGCTCGCAGAGGCTGTGGATCCCGTCAGAGGCTGCAGCCTGGGGTGGCATGGCTCCTGACTGGGGCTGTTGAGGGCGCCTGGCGTGGCCGAGATGTGGTCACGGCCTGTCTCCCAGCAGCCCCTGAGCCCCTGGGGAAGGCAGGCACCTTGGTAGGACCCAACACTCAATCCAGGCCTGGTCGGAGCTGTGGATGCGGGCTGAGGGGGGCAGAGCCACCCAGGGAAACACTCGTCTGTCCCCCCCAGGCAGACCGGCCCTGGGCCGAGCTCCACCACGGCAGTGGGCACGTCCGGGCCCACCCTCCCTTTAAGGAGGTCAAGGAGCAGAGACTGGATCCCCACGGCAGGCGGCGGGGTGCAGGGCCCCTGCACAGACATGCCTACCCCCCTCTGGGCCTTGACTTCCCCATCAGTAACAAGGGGCCCCCTCGGGCCTGTCCAGAGTCAAGCAGGCTGGGGGCACGTGCCAGGGGAGCCCCAGCCCGCCCTCGCCCCACCCCAGGGGCGCCCACGGCACTCTGCGTGGCCCCCCAAGCAGTCACCCTCGGCCGGGGTGGGGGGTGAGTCCGCTCCACACACCTGTTCCTCCATCGTCTGGGACGGCTGTGCCCTCCTGTTCTCCTTCCAGAGCCCACCCACGTTCCCAGGCCAGCAGGGCTGGGGGCGGCTGAGAGTCGGGTCTCTGGAAGCCCCTGGAGGCCAGTGTCGGGACAGGCGGCCCAGGTTTCCGATGGAGGGGAAGCTCGGGCCCCTGTGGGAAGGGAGGGCCCCGGGTCCCCGCCTTGCTGCGCCCCGATGGTCCGGTGCCCCCTGGGGGGCTCCCACCGTGGGGACTCGGCATCTGGCCTGACCAGCGCGGGCCAGGGCGGGGGAGGACAGGAGGGGCGGCGCAGGGCCCGTGGCCTCCCCCCCCCCCACCCCTGCACCCACCGGGGGAGGGGCGGGAACAACAATTACTGGAAAGGCAAAAGCTGTTGTTTCCTTGTTGGGTAAACATTTGTGGAAACCCCAGGAAGCGGCCGGCTGGAGAGCAGGGCCCTCCGCGGCGCCCCAGGCCCCCCGGCACCCCGGCCCCCCGGCCCCCCGGCCCCCCGGCCCTCGGTGTGCTGTGGCGGGGCCGCCCATCTGGGCAGGGCACGGCCCCTGCACCCAGCCCGGCTTTGTTTTCCGTATTATCGACTGAACACAAAGTGCCTGAGTGCTTCACTCCTGGACGGGCCATTGCGGCCCTCTCGGGTGTGAAATGCAATTTACCTGAAATAAAGCCCAATTATGGAATTAGCTAATTAAAGCCCGCGGTGGAGGCTGGGCCCGGCCGGCCGGGCGCTCAATGCCCGCCCGGTGCCCGCGGTCTGGGGGAACAGATGGCGCCCCGGCCCGCCGCGCCGGCCGCATTCCTTCACTCTGTCCCCCGATAACTGACTTAGACAGCACACGGCCATCTGGTGTGTGACACATCCTGTGTGCCCCGGACAATGGCCCAGCAGACCTCTCCGGGAGAGGGCCGTCGCCCGGGCAACGGTGGCATGTGCAGCCCAGGCCCACCGGCGGCCCCTCCCCCACCCCTTTGTGGACCTCGAGCACGCGGCTGCCTGGCTCTCGCCGCCGACAATGCCCACGGATATTCGTCCGCAGCCCCCGGCCTTTGTCTCCAAATTGGGCTCCCTTCTCGAGCCCCTCAGCGTCCGATGGGTGCTGGGAGCATCTGCTGGGGTGGCAGGGTGGGGGCGGCCGCTCCCCGGGGCCCCCCGTCCCCGGGCTGGGTCCCCCTCCCCCACGGGCGTGCCCTCTGGAGCCGGGCGGGTGGCACCTCGCAGACGCTGGGCTCGGCCACGGGGGCCGGGCTCCGAGGCCCATGCGGGCCCCACCCAAGGGTCGCCCAGTCTGGGGGCGGGGGGGGGGGGTCGGCCTACCACCGAGTGTCTGTGAAATAGGAACCGTGAAGGTGCCCCTCAAAAGGGTGGGGGGGAGGGGCTGATGGAGCAAAGTCATGTAGGCGGCACACAGTCGGTGCTTAATAAAGGCAGCCAGACCGCCCAGGAGATTCCTGGGTGCTGGGCTCGACCTCCTGGATGCACCCCTCCTGCCAGGCCCACGTGACCCCTCGGAGCAATGTCTCGGCCCCTCCCGCATCCAGCCTCACCCCCCAGGCCGCTGGCGGAAGCCAGAGAGAGCCATCCTATGCCCCAGGCCGCTCCCGTCCTGCCCAAGCCAGCCCCAGAGGCCCTGCGAGCCACATGGCACTTCCCCCCCCCCCGCCCCGGACCCCCGAGTCTCCGGCCAGGCCGGCCCCCACTTATCCCTGTACCGGGCCCCGAGCCGCCAGCGGGCACGGCACCGCCGCCGGGCTGGGGTCAGGAGCCGTGCCCACGACGTGCCACCGGAGAAGAGGCTTTCCTGGGACTTTGAGACCACAAGGATGATGGCCGGGCGCTGGGTACTCAGGAAGTGCCAGTTAAATTAAGGGATACAATGAGGGTTTGGAAAGAGGCTGGTGGCACCAGGGGGCTGCAGACAGGCCCGGACGTGGGCACGGCTCCACCGGGCCGTGCCATCTGGGGAGTCCGCCGCCCTGTGCCCTGAAGAAGGGGATCAGGCAGGTGTTTTGACTGACGTGGCCGGACAGCTGGGGCGGGGGATGGGTGGCTAGAGGCAGATGTGGCCGGGGCTCCTGGGACGGGGGTGGGGTGGGGGCCAGAGTCAGCGGCCTGAAAAGGGATCTTCTCTAGCACCAGAGCAGGGGCCACCGTCCTGCCCCATCCCAAGGTCCCTGCGGCCAGGGCACCACCCTTCCCTGCCCGTTCCTCAGGTGCCAGCTGTGTGGCAAGGGGGAGGGGTCCACTCTGAACCCAGGATCCTGCTCTCTCAGCGGGTCCTTCCATGACCTCCTGGGCTTGATTCTGTCGTTTGGCCCTCCCGGCAGCACCCCTGTGAGGCACCAGGGATGCTGTGGGGGTGCTTGAGGTCTCCCCACATCCTTACCCCCTCCAGCAGTCCCCAGCACCTCAGGCACCTTAGTGAGGCAGAAGGTGAGGGACACCAGAGAATGCTCAGACCCTCCCTTCCTCTCACTCGGAGCCTCTGTCCCCGAGCCCGCCCTGCAGGCACAGCTACACCCCCCCCCCCCTCACCTGTCCCCAGGCCCAGGCTCACACGTGTCTGGGCAGTGGCCCCTCACCCTGAGGAGGGCCCATCCCGGTGTCTGTCGGGAGCCTGGCCTCCTCCTGCTTCCTGCGTGGGGACCCAGGTTGCAGGAGCAGGGGTGTGGAGACTGAGCTGAGAGCCTGTTGCTTGGACAGCACCGTGTCCAGGACCCCCACCTGCCCACGACTCTGAAACCCCCGCCCCCACCTCCTCTCCCGCCCCAGCCCCCTCCCTACCCTGCTCGGGGAAACTTCCCCCTGGTCTCTAGCCTCTAGGAAGCGTGTGATCTTTGTGAGTAACATCAAAGCAGGAGACAAGAGCCGCTTGGATCAATCACGCCCGCGGCCCCATCTTCCTGCCGGGCCCGCTGCCCCAGGAAGCGGGTAGGAAACGGTAAAACACACCGCGAGGGAACACCACACCCGGGGTGCTCGGGGGGAGCACGGACCGTGCTGGGGGAGGGAGACATTTGGAACAGAGAAGCCTCTGGGCACACGGGCCCACCCCACCTGGGGCAGCTGGGGAAACCGAGGCCCAGGGCACAGCCGGCCCCACGTGGCACTTGTCTTCGTGAATCTGCGCCGGAAAAGCCTCAGAGAAGAGACAGGACTTCAGTGGCACCGAAGTCTGTGGCCAGGCTAGGAAGCTGGAGGGCAGCTAAAGCAGGGGCTGACCTTCTCAGATGAGATTGAAAGACCAGAGAGACCAGATCCGAGGACAAGACGTAGAAAATTCCTAGTTTGTCCGTGGGTTGAACACAGCTCCTCTGCTGGTCCGCGTCGGCCAAGAAGCCAGGAAGCACTACCACCCGCCCAACGGCCAAGTGCCGGTGGTCCATCGAGGCATGCTCACTGGTTCCAACAAGGCTGCCATTGCTCCTGCCACGCAAGAACATCCCAAGCTCCCCCACAGAGCCTCAAGACACTGGTGCAGGCCTAACTGCTGATTCAATCGACCAACCCCCACTGAATTCATTTTGGTTATTGCTTACTTTTATTCCTCCCCCACCACCCCCTAAACACAGGCACACGGCGCAAGAACAGCCTCCCCTGGGAATGTGAGGGAAGGTAGTGGGGATGCGGGAGAAACTAGGGGTAGAAGCCAGGGATCCTCCTGTTCCCATCCTAGCTCCGCACTCTCTCGCCACGCGTCCTTGGGCAGGGCACCCAGTGTCCGTGGACTTCAGCCGGCCGCGGTGGCCCCAGCCCCACAGAGCGGCCAGCAGGATGCCAAGCAGAAAAGAAGGCAGCACAAAAGCCACAGCGGCCTCACGACCGGGCGCCGGCGACAGAGCCCGCGGAGCTCAGGGAGGCGCGTGTCCCCGAACACGGGAACGCGCCCCCAGACACCGCAGTGACACGGAACCACCGCTGGACAGAAGCGTCCGCAGCACACTTTCGTTGAGCAGGAAAACTGCGGGGCGGCACCCGGCCTAATGCTAGGCAAGGGCCTCATTACTCTCCATTTGGTTCTTCTGGAACGGCCAAAGGAAGCCAGCAGGGGCCCAGGGAGGAGCAGCCCCTCGGCAAGGCCAGCACTGGCCTCAAAAGCCTCAGGTGACTGCTCACGGGACACCCCCTGAGGCCAGAGGACCGGCCCCAGGGGCCTGGGGCAGGCGCACAGGGAGCCCTAAGCCCACTCCCAAGAAGGCGGGGCCACGGCCCCTCTGCCAAGGACAATGGGGGTGACAGGTCGGAGATGGATCGCGGGCTCAGGGAGAGGAGGCTCGTGCTGGGAGAGGCCGGCCGGGGTAGGGCTGCCCCAGGCACTTGAGGGGGAGGTGATGCAGAGGCCCTGGCTGATGACGGGCTGGGGCCTGGGCGGGCCGCGGGGACCACAGCATTGCCTGGGAGTAGGGCTGTCTTGGAGGGGGGGGGGGCGGGCGGGAGGCTTTCTGAAGGGAGTTGTCGGGACGGTGGGTAATGTCATTAAGTAATTTCAAAGGGTCTTAATCAAATCCCCTCTCCCGTCCACAGGACTGCGTCAAAAGGCCTTTGGAAAGGAAAAGGAGGCCACAACAATCAACTTGGGCCTTCCACTTGACTGGCCGGCCCTGCGCGCGGGGCCTGTGGGCTCCTGCCCCACCTACGCCTCGGCGCCTGACCCGAGGCTGGGCTCCCTGGGCCTCGGGGCGATCCCAAGCAGCCCCGTTCAGGGACAGGTCCGTGGGGGCACGGCTCCCTCCCCACCACCCCCGGGAGAGACCTCAGAGACACCACAGCCACTGAGAACCACCACTTACAAAAAGGGAAACCGAGGCTCAGGCCGCTGTCCAATGTTGGGGGAACGGGTTCAGAGCTTCTGAAGCCTGTGAACGCGGGCCAGGAGCACAAGGCCTCCGTACCTCAGTTTCCCCATCGGTCACATGTGCGTGAGACCACGTCCCATCCCACGGAGTTGCATCGGCTGTGAGCGAGGCCACAGGGTAGGTGCTTCCTGAATGTTCTGTGGTGGCTTCTCAGGCCCACAGCGCCCTGAGGTCCCGTCAGCATCTTTCAGAACCCACCGTTTTCCCTTTGACCCGCTGCTCAAGGTAAAGACACACACACATTGTCACTGCGTGTCTCCAAACACCCCGAGTCCACAGTCTGGAAAGGGACAGTCCCCTCAGCCATCACCCCACCTCCCTCTTCCCGCCAGGAGGCCACGGGGCGGCACACTCCTCCAGGCAGGTGTGCAGCAGGTGCAGCCCCCGTGTCCAAGCTCACGTGTACCTGGGGCCCCGGGTCACCACCCCTCGGCCAGGGGCCACCGGGGAGCCTCCATGGTGCGCCTGCCCGAACCCAGTCCGCACCCCCCACTAAAGGGCACAACTGGGGGCGCCCGGACCCACCCGGCCCGCGGGAGCCGGACTCGCTCTCCCGAGCGCCACCCGGCAGTCCTGGCTCAGCTCCTGGTCGGCCCGCGGGGCGGGGCAGCCCTGGTGCCCCCAAAAGACGCTGCAGGCTCACAGGAAGCAGCTGCAACGCACAGGGCACCTCCTGTCGGGGTCGGACCCAGCTGGCTGGGCCAGCAGGCGGCCAGGTGGGCACGCGCAGTGGGTGGCTGTGGGACGGCCGAATGAGCAAATGAATGCGTGAGTCGGCTGGAGACACTTCTGAACGCGGGCCCCCTGTTGGGGGAAGCGGGCACCCCCGTCCTGACTCATTACCGCCAGGCAGCCCTGAACCTCCTCGCCACCCTGCCTCCCACGAAGCGAGCAAGAAAGAGCCAGCCCTGCCCTCACCTCCTGCGGAACTCCAGCTGCCAGGGGAGGCCAGAGGCCAGCAGGTGGCCGGTCACAGCACCCCCCCCCCCCGCCCCCCCCCCCGGCACGTGCCAGCAGAGCCCTCTCCTCCAGCACCCCCCCCGCCGGCCGTCCCCCTGCCACCAGCCTCAAGGTGAAGCAGGCGGAGCCATGCCCTGAGAACGCTCCACAATACCCCGCGTGCGTCCGAGCGGCTTCGGTTACCCGGCGCCCGGCTGGCCCAGCCTCCCTCCAGCCCTGCCAAGGCCTGGCAGCACCACCCCAGCAGCCCCTCTCCCTGCCAGCAGCCCTCGAGGCCGGGGGCGCGGGCAGATTGCTTTCCCCCTGTTCCCCTGGGAAAAGGCCTCATTGTTTACCCCCCCCCAACCCCCGCCTGGCTCGGAGACGCCCGCGCTCCGGGCCCCGAGGTCACCCGGCCTCACAGCACTTACCTGCAGCAGGACTAGCTCCAGGAAAGCGAATGCCCGCGGCAGACGACAGGCGCGGGCGGCAGGACAGAGCGCCATTCAGCCCGTGCCGAGCCCGCCTGGCCCGACCTGGTGGCCGCCACCCCCGTCTGGGCCCTCCCACGCCCAGGCCCTGGCCTCCAGGAGCCAGTGCTGCTCAGACTGCCTGCTCAGGGGACCACGCCTGGGGACACGGGGACCCAGGGTAGGTGTGAGGGCAGGTGGACGAGCAGGCAAGACCCTGCCCACCTCTGGGGCCTCACACAGAGCGGGCAGCCCAGAGCGACCCCGGGGACCCTCCACGCTGACCGTTAAAAGACACAGGCCTCCTGCCCGGGCCCAACACAACAGGCAAGTCTTCCTGCCCCCATTTTATAGATGAGGAGCCTGAGGCCAGGACACGTGACCTGCCTGCCCAGGTTTCTGCCCAGGTGAGGAGAGGACTGGGTGGCACGGGGTGTGTCTGACTCCCCAGACCCGCCCCCCGCCCTCGCCCTGCCTCGGGGTCCCCCGTGGACGAGCGGCAGGAGGCGGCGGCCTGAAGGGGACCAGCCCAGCCCGAGCAGCCACTACGGGAGGGTGAGACGCTGGAAGGAACGGTGTGGGTGGGTGGGCGGGAGAGGGCCAAGGGCTGCGGGACCCGGCCTGCCGCCCTGGACACAGACTCCCGTGCCCGAGGCACACGTGGGCCAGCGGCGGGGGGCGGGCAGTCCGGGCAGAAGGTCAACACGCAAGCTGCGTCAAGGAGAGAAGGCGCTCACCCCTGCCCTCCCTCTGCTGCGGGACAGGCCCAGCGTGACTTGGGGTCTGTCTCTTATCGCCTTCTCCCCACCCTCAGCCCTGGCCCCTGCGTCTGGGTGCGGCCTGCGACCTCGCAGGCGCCGGCCCCAGGCCCGGCTGACCCCCAAGCAGAAGGAGGTCGTCTCTCTTCCAGTAAGGGTCTCCGGCAGCTCTGTCTTCTGTCCCGTCGGCCGCGTGTGGGCCAGGAAGGAAGCGAGGGACCGAGCGAGCAGGGAAACGGAGCCGTACCCGTGCGTCCTGCCTTCCCGGGCGGCCGGGCCGCACAGCCGCTGGGGGCACTCAGGTTCCACGGCGAGGACCCGGGTTCCAGCACGCCCCCCAGGCCGCCCGGGCTCCCGCTCCGGCATCCAGAGACATTCCCGCTCTCCGGCCAGGGCTCGGCCCAGAGACATTCCCGCTCTCCGGACGCAGGGCCACGAGTTGCCTCTCAGCTCTTCTGCCCGGCTGATCACGCTGAAAAGAGCGTCCCGTAGCTAGAGGCATGAATATCGGCTCAACCCACTGCAGGAAGCAGAGACTGGAAACCCAGGGCAGGAGGAGCCCCATTCTCCCCCCTGCCATCTATGCACCGCTGTCCCAGCTGCTCCCACGTGCCCCCGGTGTGGCCACCACCACCTCCACTACCCTCCGGATCGGCCCCTCCTCCCCTTCTCCATTTACCAAACTCCTACTCACTCGACACAGCCCAGGGTCTGGGGCCCCTCCTCCATGAAGCCTTTCTGAAGGGCCAACCAAACGTGGCCCGGGCTCCCCCTCATAGCTCTCGGTGAGCACTGCTTCTGTGTCCCCTACAGACAGCAGCGCCCCCTCAGTGAGTTCTGGGGGATGGGGGTGGGGGGGTTGCATGACATAACCGAGAGGGTCCTCGGGCATTTGCCTAGAAACTTCCAATTCGCAGGAGGCCAGCTCAGCTGGGCCCGGGAGCTCCTGAGGACAAGAGCGGGGAACGTGGCCATTCACAACGTTGGGTGCCAGGCTCCAGTGTTTGCTCAGACCTGACCTTGGAGAATGGAAGACGCCCATTAGGAACCATACCCGGAGCCCCTAGGGTTCCACCCCATGTGCCTCCCCAGCCGCCAAACCCCCCCTACCCACCTCCCACATCCGGAGAATTTTGAAGGCAGCATCGGGAGAGCGGTTTCTTAAATTCTCTCTACCCCATCCTCCATGGACACACCCCCAGAGATTTGGGGGAACAAGGCACTGTGCCCCAGGCCCCGGGCACAGACCCAGCACAGACGGGGCCCCGTCCTCACCATCATCATGACTGACTTGACTTTGCTTTGTGGGGCACCTCGCACCTTGTCCGATGAGCCTTGTTCCAGCTTCCGAAGAAGATCTGAATGCCGGGTGCCACCACGTCCCAGGCATCGTGCCTCCCGGCACCCTCGTGATGAGGGCAGGAAGGGGTTACCCTAGCCCGTTTACACGGCAAAAATGCAAGACCCGGGTGTAGAAATGCCCCACCCAGTCTCACACGCCCACCCTCCCAGGGACCTGTGCCCCCCCGCCACCTGTGTGGCCCACAGACCAGGACGAGGGTCACTCAGTCACATCGCAGATGGGAGAACCCCTGGTCCTCGGGGCGGATGTCAGCCAGAGCCCCCACTCCTGCTGCCTGGCAGCGGGATGTACGACGCGGGATGCCCCTGCACACCCACATCCTCCCAGTCTGCCTGCCCCCGTCTAAGAGACTCAGTGTTCCAACACTGGTCTCTGGACTACAGTTTCCAAGAAACGGTGTCGGCAGACTAATTTCCTCTGGAGTGTCGCTGGCCGCTCGACTTAAAGCTTGCGCTTTTAAGCTGGCGTTGGCGCCCCAGCAGGAAGGTCTGAAGGAGACCGGATCTGACCCTGGGGTTAAGGACATTCTGGCCACTGCTAAAGGGAGATACGTGAGGGTCCCCCAAAATCATGATGCCGTCTAGTACTCACAGCGTGAGGACCCAGCCCTTCCCAGCGTCTTCCTCATACACCCCGACCAGGATCCTAGCCCCGAGCCCCGCCCAGCGGACCCCAAGATGGACAAGCGCCCCTCTCCCCCCTCCCTCGGCCCCAGACCTGCCTCCTTCAGGATGCCTCCCCACTACCCTCAGGCTGGGCCAGGGGCCCCCTCCACTCGCTGGGAACAGGTGCCCATGGGGAAGAAGGACAGTAGTCCCATATGGACAACACCCTGAATGGGATCACCAAGAATTCTGTTGGTCCGCCTGGGGAAACCGAGGCCCAGAGACAGCCACACAGTGTCCTCTGTGCCTCATCCCATCCCTAGGCTTCTGGGGGTACCAGAGTCTGAGCAATGCTGTCAAAGCACAAGAGACCTCGAGGGGCACCAGGTGACCCGGGCCTCTCTGCAGGCTCCCTCGGGCCACGGGGCGCCCACCTCGTCTCCCTGCCCATGGCCCTCAGGCACCCTCTCACACATTTCTGAGTTCCTGAGAGTTTGGTCGGGGCAAGGAAAGAAAGATTATGAGCAGTGGCTGGCCTCCGGACCCCAGATCCCCAATTTCGAAAGCAACGAGTCATTGCCAAAGGTGGCCCCTGACTTTTAAGGCCTGTAAAGCATCTGTAAGTCACGGTTATCAGAGATTCGGGGCATTGGGGCGCCTGGGGGGCTCGGTCCCTTAAGCATCCAACTCTTGGCACTAGCTTAGGTCATGACCTTGCTGTGGAGGGATGGAGACCCGCGTCAGTCTCCATGCCGCGCTGGAGCCTGCTTGGGATTCTCTCTCTCTCTCTCTCTCTCTCTCTCTCTCTCTCCCCCTCTGCCCCTCCCCCCCCCAAATAAACATTAAAAAAAAATATTCCAGGCATTAAATACCATGGGGAAAATTCCAAAAACTTGTCCAGGTGGCCACTAGGCCAGCTTTTAGTAGCTCTGCGATGTAGAACTTCCCACACCTGGCCCCCACCATCCACGCCCACCCAGCCCACCGGCCGGGATTCTAGAAAGGATCTAGCAGAATTCCCAGAAAACCCTGCCCGGGCGGCAGGCACGGCAATAAAAGGCCCAGAGGGGCAATTATGGGGGCAAGCGCGGGGTCTCCGGGGCTCGTGGCGGTAGGGCCCGGCCCGGACAGGGGGGCTCCGGGGCGCCCAGCCTGCCTCCCGCGCAGACCCAGAGCGGCCCAGGCCGCCGCCCCAAGCCTCCGGGTGCCAGGCCGAGGCCTGGGCCGCGAGGGGCCGCGCGGGCCGGGCGGCGGGGGCGGGAGCGGGGTCGGGGGTCCGGCCAGCTTTAATGCGTTGACAAAGCCTCATTTGCAGGTCAATGCCGCGGCACACTCGCCTCTCCCCTCGCCCGGCGCCCTTTGTCCGGCCGCGCCCGCTCCTCGCGCCAGATGGCCGCGGAAATGCTAATTTCGGGCGCCCCCCGCCCCCCGCGTTTAATTGCGCCTTTGCAGATGGGCCGCGAGTGTGCGCTCCATGCAGATGAGCGCGGCCTGGCCGCCGGGGGCCTGCAGGCCGGCTGCCCTGGGGCCGGGAGCCGCGGCCCGGGTGCGGGGGAGGGGGGGGAGGCCGGAGGGGGAGGGGGCCCGAGGAAGAGGGGGAGGGGCGCCCCCCCCTCCCCCAGCGCGCAGCCGGGCACGAGCGGGCACCCAGCGGGCCGGGCGCGGGGAGCGCGCTTTTCCCTTTTCATTTCTCCAAAATGGGATCTTAAGTGATTCTGAATGAAAACAAATTGGTCCGCTTTCTTCTCCAAACAGACGCGCGGGGGCGGTGGGGGCTGCGGGGGCGGGGGAGGGGCCGGCGGGGTGGCAGCGGGACCCCTGCCCGCGGGAGGGCCGTCCCTCCCCAGGGCCCTAGCCCCCAGGGGGCACTTGGGGGCGGCCTGGGAAGTCCGGGCAGACACGGGGACTCTTCGCTGCAGCCACGGCTCCCAGGCCCGCTTCGAGCAACCGGAAAGCCACGGACGCCCCTCCCTGGGTTTCAAGCCAGAAAAGGGCCGGCAGGACCCAAGATTCGGCAGGCCATGGCCCCACACACCCGCTGGGGGTCAGCCTGGCCTCCTGCACTGTCTCCACCCCCGTGTGCAGGCCGGAGACCCCTTGGATGCCCAGCTCCCCACACCGGGCACCTCTGTGCCCAGAGCCAGCTCTGGCCTGACTACACAGAGCCCAGCGGGACTCTGGGACTTGGGAGAGTGGACAGAATGAACCAGCCAGTGAGAGAATGAATGAATGACAGAATGATGGGGCAGGTCCCTTTGTGACCTTCTAGTATTTTAACCACAACCAGAAAAAGCCTGTGCTTCGGCGGGTGATGGGTTTGCCCCACCGGCAGCCATGAAACAAAGTGGACCGGTTTCTGGACCAGCAAGTGCTCCCGACCCATCACTCAGGCCAGAGCCACCATCAGAGAGAAACGACTCCCGTTTGTTCCTCAGCTTTGCTGTTGGGTTTTTTGTAACCTGTTCAGGCAAAGGGACGCTCTGTCGGCCGGGTCCGCAGCCGGCCAGCACGGTGACCTGGTCCAGCTGCCACCAGCCCATTCCTAGCACCCCCCTCCCCCCCCCCCCCGCTGAGGCCCCTGCCTGGAGTCCCTTCCCCCCAGCCCTCCTCCACCTGCACTCCCTCCTAGATGCCTCGGGCTCCTCAGGGGCTTCTCTTCCCAAACAGTCCCCAGGCATCTTCCTCACCTGGCTCCTCAGGGGAGGCCCGCCCCCCCCCCCACTTCACCTGCACAGGGTCTGGCCCTCTGGGGGACGTTACAAGGTCTCCTGCTGACAGGCTGGGGCCAGAGGGCTCGCCCCCTGCCCCTTGATATCTGTCCCGACGGCCAAGGATCTGTGCCAACACAATGATGAGCCGTGGGCAGGGGGCGGGCCGTGGGAAACGCACAGCCAGGATGCACCGTGGAAGTTTCCATGGTCATGAGATGGAAACCGTTTCCTATCAGTGTGGAAATAACAGCTGCCCTCCTCAGACTTCCCCTCTATTTTCTTTCCAGGAAACACTTCAAACAGGATTTTAATAACCCTTCCAGACAAACATGGTTTGGTCCTAACCCCCTGTAGTCCCGTCATTAACCAGAGACTTCCATCTTGCTCCTGGGACCCAGCAAGAGCCTGGCCGGCTGAGCCCCCCACCCTGGGATCCAGCAAGAGCCTGGCCGGCTGAGCCCCCCACCCCCGGGATCCAGCAAGAGCCTGGTCGGCTGAGCCCCCCCCCCCCCGGGATCCAGCAAGAGCCTGGCCGGCTGAGCCCCCCCCCCGCCGGGATCCAGCAAGAGCCTGGCCGGCTGAGCCCCACCCCCCGAGACCCAGCAAGAGCCTGGCCGGCTGAGCCCCCCCCCCCCCCGGGATCCAGCAAGAGCCTGGCCGGCTGAGCCCCACCCCCCGAGACCCAGCAAGAGCCTGGCCGGCTGAGCCCCCCACCCCGGCAGTGTCCTGGGACCTGCAGCCTGCCCGGCTCACCAGCCACTGGGACCCACGGCCTTTGCTCGCTCAGTCTGCGCTCTGGGTCCTCCTGTTCCCAGTTCCTGCTGCCAGTGTGCAACAGCAGCATCCCCCCAAACCCGGAACCTGGACACATGCAGCCCTCTCCTCACTTGCTGAGACGTAAACCAGTCTTGTACAGTCGCCAGCCGCAAGGGAGTCCTTCTCCGGAAAGTTCATCTGCCCCTCCGCTTCCCCCAGTCATATTATGGGTCTCTGTAACCTGTCATCATGGTTCATATTTTGAAATTAAAATAAAATACGGGTGCCCACCTATATTCACTCTAAAGCTTTAAAATATGGACTAAAATACATACGTGGGACCTAAAGAGTGAATGGGGGTCCCAAACTTGGGTCAAGCCCCAGACTGTCTCCTCCACGGTTCTCTTCAGGTGGGAGAATCTGTCTGAAGGAAACTTTACTTTTTTATATACGTCTGTATTGTTTCCATGTTGGGGTTTTTGTTGTGGGTTTGTTTTTTTGTTTTTTGGTTTTTGTTTTTTGGTTTTTTTTTACAATGAACGTGTATTTCTACAATTTTGGAAGTTGAAAAAGTAAAAAGCACCAGGCTGCAGGCTGGCCCCACCAGTGGGGGCGCCCCAGCCCTGCACGGGGGTCCGGCGGCAGGACCACCTGAGTCCTGGGGGCGCCTCAGTAACTAAAGCCCCTTGGACAGACGCCAGGGCAGGCCCACTATGTGCCACATCGCACTCGGGCCTGCCCCCGGTTCCAACAAAATTCCAAAGTATATTGTTGTTGTCAGGGACTATTTTGCAATTACGTGACATTTTTTAAATGCCTGGAGTGTTTTTTCAGCCATTTTCATTAGCTCCCTGCCCCTCGGCCTGTGAGACAGGCCGGCATTTTGCTTGCCATGAAGCAGACTGGCCAAGGCTCAGAGAGGTCCAAAAAACCCGCCCGGGTCACACAGCAACCCAGAGCCACAAAGCGGCGGGGGCAGGGAGGGAAGGGAGGCTGACCAGGGCCACAGGACCAGGTCATCTTGCAGAGCTGTGAGCTCTGGCCCCGCTGGGCTTTTATTTGGATTTAGGGATGGCAGAGGTGGAGAGGGGAAAGAGAAGAAAAAGCCGGAGTGTGGTAACGGAGAAAGGAGGGGAGAAGCAGAGCCATGCACAAGAGATAGAAGCGAGGAGGGCCGACTCCCCGGGTACGGGCCTGGCAGGGTGGCTGCGCAGGGGGCCAGGCCTGGGCTCCAAAGGAGCCCTGGGCCCCAATTCTCAGTGTGCGTGGGGCCATGGGGCCATGGGGCCATGGGGGGTGGCGAGACGGCACCTGGAGGAGAATATCCGGTCCAGGGCAGGGGGGGAGGGACCTGAGAGGAGGGGCGGCCCCCAGATGCCACTCAAGGCCTCTCTGAAATGCAGGAATACTTGGAGCCCGCATTAGTCCTGAACCCCAATCACCAGGCCCACCCCCCCCCCCCCCGCCCCGGCTCTGGGACGGAAGCAGGCCGCCGGACAGAGCAGCTCACCACTGCGCGCCCCCGGTCTCGGGGCAGGAGGCCCAACGTGGAGGCCCAGTGTTGCACACGGGAGGTGTCCCCCCAGGGTTCTGTGTTGGGGTCCTACCAGCCATGTCTCAGGATGTGACCTTATTTAGAGAGAGGGCCTTTAAAGAGCAAATTAGGTTAAAATGTGGTCACTGGGTGGGCCCTCATCCCGTGTGACCGGGGTCCTTGTAAGAAGCGGGGATCAGGACACAGACACGCACAGAGGGGCGACCGGTGAGGACACAGAGGGAGGACGGCCGTCCGCACGCAGGCGAGAGGTCTCGGGAGGCCCCCGCCCTGCCCACGCCTGGACCTGGGGCTCCAGCCTCCGGTCTGCTCTGTAAGCCACCTGGCGTGCGGGACTTCGTCGTAGCAGCGACACGAATCGATCCAGCATCCGCCGAACCCCAGCCGGGCAGAGGGGACGAAACCAGTCCGACCCATGCGGCCAGTGGGGGGGGGGGGGACAGAGACCACACCCCGGGCCTCCCGCAGAAACCCCCACCCCCACCCCGCTTCCGCACCTTTCCTGATTCAGGGCCTTACGCCGCGTCTCGGGCTGCTTTACTTCAAGAAGCACCGTCTCAACACCCAGGGACGCATCAGGAAACGGGGGAGTCCCCCCAAAATGCCATCTTCCAAGGCCAAGACAAAAAAAAAAAAAAAAGCCACGTGCAGAGCCGACGGCCGTGTGCCCCTACCGCTAACTGGGACAGTGGGAACTGGGGTCTGGCCGGCCGGCTGGGAGGTTTGGCGCCCCAGAGAATCAGGGCCCGGCTGGGGGACGCAGGACGGCGCCCTCCCTCCAGCTCGCCGGGGGCTCATTAACCGCAGCGCCCAGTCCAGCTGGAGTCAGCTGATTAGCGCATCGGAGCGGTCCTGGGAGCCCCCCGTATCTCTTTCTCCACCCGCACATGTTCAATTAAATTTCGCTTTTGTGCCAGCGAGGCCTCTGATGTGCACGTTTCTTGGGAGTTTTCCATGCTTCTTTATGTCCTCGAAACCAAAGTCAGCCACCAAGTTTCAGAAAACAGCCCCCCGGACTGGAGTGGGTAAGAGGAAAGAAAAACACAACACAAAACAAAAGCGGAAGAAACAAAGGGGAAGGCACTAGCTGCCTTTATCCAGAATCCTCCTGCGAGGAGACAATTCATTCCGATTGAAACGTTTCCATTGTCCGGGGTGCGCAGAACGGGCTTGTCGCATTGGGTAGAAATGCAAATCCCCCTTTTTCCTTTGATTCAAATATTTAAATTTTCAAATATATATGCTGCAACATTGAATGGCAGCTGACCTCACTTACTTTCATAGAAGAAATGCGGAAGCCATGGGGGCGGTTAATCTAGCCAGCAGTGGCCCCCACGGCCCTGGGGGGCGGGGGAATAATCCTTTCATTCAGACATTTGGCTTAAAAGAATAACAAGGAGGAAAAGCTGGAACATAATTGCATTGCATGGAAAACAGAGAAAGATCTCTCCCTCTCTCTCCCTCTCTCTCTCAAACGCCCTTTCTCTTTTCCTTCCTCAAAGGACAAGGCTCATGACCACAGGCTATTTTCTTGGTGAAGAAATCAGGAGGTTTTTCCTCCGGGATTGTCCCCACGCCCACCCCTCCCCAACGGATTTTCATGGCTGTTTTGGCTGCCACGGGCTCATTGATTCATTCATTCACTTGCTCAGTAATCTCCAGGGGAAGACCTACCGTGTCCTCCAGGCTCGGGCTGGACTGGGGTGACCAGACGCCCCAAGCGCAGCTTCCTTCTAGCTCCCTGGGGGGGGGGGGAGCCCGCGTCCCCACAGAGCCAGCCCTTGGCCCTTGGAGGTACCATCCAAAAAGGATGGGCGTCGCGGCAAGTTCAGTCCCCTTGCACTCCCCTGGGCCCCCCCCCCCGGAGCACCTGAGACCAGGCCTCAGACACGCAGCGGAGGGGGCAGAGGAGGACAGACCCCTCCCCGGGCCGGCGGCGGGGCCAGCGTCTGCCACAGTAGCTGCTGCTAAGTCCCGTTCCCGGGCCCAGGGCTCCCAGAGGACCCCGGCCCAGCCCATCAGCAAGGCTGGGTCTTTAATATTTAAAGAGCTCTCCCGGACATTTCAAGAACTCCCTGACACGATTTTCTGTGATGCGTGTGCTGTCCGGACATCTGTCTTCTGTACCTAATAAAGTCGCCCCGATTCAGAATGAACTCCTCGGCATCGCTTTGAATCCGGGCTCACATATGGTTGGTAATTAGCTGGCTATCTCTTGGAGTTAAATGATTTTTTTTTTTCTCGCCCGTTCGCATCCATAATAGACGCGAACAGAGTTGTGATTGTTCCCTGTTGCGGGACATTCTGCGCCTGAATGAGCGGGTGCTGCTGTGTCGACGCGGATTTGCCATATGGTTGCGCGGAGCCGGGAAGAATGGGCCCCTGTGTGTGCGCCCGGGACGCGGCGGCGCGGGCCGTGCCAGCCAGGCGAGCCGGGTGCCCGACGGCGCAGGAGGAGCGGGCGCCACGGCCAAGGGCGCACCGTCGGCGCGCGGGGTCCCGGCGGGCCTGGCAGGCGGGTCGTGCGCCCGCACAGACGCCGCCGCCGGGGCGCACGGGCCGGGCTCCCAACGCCAGGCGCGCGGCGGACGCGCGGACGGACGCACCGACGGCGCACGGACCGCCGGCCCGCGGCGCCGGGTACCATCGCGCCCGTGCAGGGCTCGGGCCGCGGCGGGGGCCGGCTCTGCGGCTGCGGCGGCCCCATTGTGAGGCCGGCGAGACAATGGGCGGCCTGAGGAGGCACCTGCTCGCCTGAAAGGCCCATAAATCGTCGCCGCGTCCAGCTGCCTTCCCGCCCCTCCCCGCGGACCCCGCGAGCCGAGCGGCCGCGGCCGGAGGGGGAGGCTCCGCCTGCCGCTCCGCGTCCGCCGTCAGCCCGGCCCCGCTGCGCTCCCTCCGGCCCCTCCGTAGAGACCTGCGTCCCAGGGCCGCCGGCTCCTCAGGTGGCCAGCACCCTCCCGCCCGGTCCCCTCCTGCAGGGCTCCCAGGCATCCGCGCACCCGCCAGACGGCTGCTGGCCCGCCCCGGCTCAGGGTGCTGCTCTGGCTGCCTTGGAACCAAATCCTTGACCTTTTGAACCCCCGCAGTCTGTTCGTAGCGTCGGGCGCCCAGGAAAGCACCTTGTGGGGAGCGCCAGGCTCCTCGCTGCTCCCCCCACTCCTGCCGGGCTGCCGTTCTCAGCCCCACTTCGCCAAACGAGGCCCAGCCGGGTCGGGGACCTACCAACCCTTAAACGCAGGGACTGGCACTCTCCCAGGGCCTGCCACACCCAACAGCCGTGTCCTGGGGGCCAGGCCCCCGCCCCCCGCGCCTCCTGGCCACCTCCGCTTTCAGAGATGGGGCTGAGGGCTCCACGCTGGGGAACCTGACTTCACAGCTCCTGCCTCCCACCGCTTGTGTGCGCCCACCATCAACTCCCCCGGACAAGGAAGACGATCGGCTTGTAGCCCCTGGTCACCTGCGTGGACCCCCGAGCAAAGGGGAGGTGGGGCAAGCTTTTTCCAAAACACACACTCGTGGAGCCCAGGCCTCGGGGGTGGGGGCTTTGAGCATCGATTCCTCCCCTTAACCTGAGGCAGCCTCGATGATCCATTAAATATCTGTGGCGGCCGCAAACCTCTTCCCCTGGAAGGCGGAAGCGACGGCCAGGGTAGGCAGAAAGGGGCCAAGGGTGACTACAGGGGCCCTGTTCCCACCTGGAGTGCACCCAGATGGGGCAGCAGCGCAGGCTCACCTGGGTCACAGTCCACAGGGCCCGGGAGCCGGGCCCTGCTCCAGACGGCCAGCCTCAGGCGGTCACGGAGATGGGCCGCCACCGGCACGTCGGGAGGGGTGGGGGGAGAGGCAGGGGTACCTCCTGGCCGTGGACTCCCTCTGTGGCGGCTCTGCGCCCCCCCCCCCCGCCTCCCCCCGGGCTGGACGGGCGCTGCCCCTCTCTCTCCACGGAGGGGGCTGGGCGAGGGCTCCCGGACGCGTCTAGGCACCACAGTGCTCTTGGCGCACAAGACCAGCCGGTGCTTCCTTCCAGGAAGGGGCGTGCGTTCAGCTACCGGGTCTGTGGCAGCGCCAGCCCCGCGCTGCGGGTGGCCGGCAAGTGCGCGCCCCCAGCCGTGAAGCGTCCCCGCCCTGGAGTCGCGGGCGGAGGTGGCTCGGGCAGCCGGGCGGCCCGCGCATCGCGAGGGCTCCTGGCTGCGGGGAGGCGCTCGCTGCCGCCGCGCAGGTCGGGTGCCCGGCTCGGCGCCTTTTCATCCTGTGAGGCCATCCCCTCCCCAGTGAAGGGCCACGTCCTCCCCATCCCTCCCTTCTCCAGGACGCGTCAGGAGAACGTTTCTCCATTTCCTTTGATGTCTCTTACAAGTTGCATCTCATTTCCTGCTTGGGCATTTCTGACCTCGAGTGACTTCAACCGGCCCGGCTGCTGCTTGGCCGCCGCGCGCGCCCCGCCCCCGACGCCGGCTCTCCTTCCTCCCGTGCGCGGCGAGGCTGAGGCTCGGGCGTCCCCCCACCTTCCCCACCTTCTCCCAGGGCCTCCAGGCCCCAGCCCCGGGGGGGGGGTCCCCGGGACGCCTGTCTGCCCCCAGAGTCTCCCACAGATTCGCTTCCCCGAGACCCACGTGCCTCGTCTGGGCGACCTTCTTCCCCTTTGGGCCACCTGCTCCCCGCTCACGTCTCGCCTCCCTCGCAGGGCGGGCTGCTGGGCACCAGAGGGGAGCCCGGGGAGCCGGGGCCTGCGGGAGGTGCAAGAGCCGGCGGGTGGGGGGCCGGAGGGATTCCCTAAGGGGCTCCGTGAGCCCCCAGAGCGGCAGGTGACAACTGACAACGAATATCCCCGAAAGGAGCCACCAAGAGAAAAACAAACACGAAAAAACAAACAACTGAAGTGTGCTTTTCTCCTTCCCTCCCACCTCCCTCCCTCCTCCTTCCCTCTTCCCTCCCTCCTCCCTGCTCCTCCCTCCCCTCCCTCTCCCTCCCTCCTCCTCCCTCCTTCCCTCCCTCCTCCTCCCTCCTTCCCTCCCTCCTCTCTCCTACCTCCCTCCCTCCTCCTTCCCTCTTCCCTCCCTCCTCCTTCCCTCTTCCCTCTTCCCTCCCTCCTCCTTCCCTCTCCTTCCTCCCCTCCCTCTCCCTCCTCCCCTCCCTCTCCCTCCTCCTCCCTCCTCCCTCCCTCCTTCCCTCCCTCCCTCCTTCCCTCCCTCCCTCCTTCCCTCCCTTCCTCCTTCCCTCCCTCCCTCCCTCCCTCCCTCCTTCCCTCCCTCCTTCCCTCCCTCCTCCCTCCCTCCTCCCTCCCTCCTCCCTCCCTCCTCCTTCCCTCCTCCCTTCCTCCTCCCTCCCTCCTCTCTCCTACCTCCCTCCCTCCCTCCTCTTTCCCTTTTCCCTCCCTCCTCCCTCCCTCCTCCCTCCCTCCTCCCTCCCTCCTCCTCCCCTCCTCCCTCCTTCCTCCTCCCTCCTCACTCCTTCCTCCTCCCTCCCTCCCTCCTTCCCTCCTTCTCCCCTCCTCCCTCCCTCCCTCCTTCCCTCCCTCCTTTCTCCTCTCTCCCTCCCTCCTCCCCTCTTCCCTCCCTCCTCCTTCCCTCTTCCCTCCCTCCTCCTTCCCTCTTCCCTCCCTCCTCCTTCCCTCTTCCCTCCCTCTCCCTCCTCCCCTCCCTCCCTCCCCCTCCTCCCCTCCCTCCCTCCCTCCCTCCTCCCTTCCTCCTCCCTCCCTCCTCTCTCCTCCCCCCTCCCTCCTCTCTCCTCCCTCCCTCTCCCTCCTCCCCTCCCTCCCTCCCTCCTCCCCTCCCTCCCTCCCTCCTCCCTTCCTCCTCCCTCCCTCCTCTCTCCTCCCTCCCTCCCTCCTCCTTCCCTCTTCCCTCCCTCCTCCTTCCCTCTTCCCTCCCTCCTCCTTCCCTCTTCCCTCCCTCCTCCGCTCCCTCTCCCTCCTCCCCTCCCTCCTTCCCTCCTCCCTCCCTCCTTCCCTCCTCCCTCCCTCCCTCCTTCCCTCCTCCCTCCCTCCCTCCTTCCCTCCCTCCTCTCTCCTACCTCCCTCCCTCCTCCTTCCCTCTTCCCTCCCTCCTCCCTGCTCCTCCCTCCCCTCCCTCTCCCTCCTCCTCCCTCCCTCCCTCTCCCTCCTCCTCCCTCCCTCTCCCTCCTCCTCCCTCCCTCCCTCTCCCTCCTCCTCCCTCCCTCCCTCCTTCCCTCCCTCCTCTCTCCTCTCTCCCTCCCTCCTCCCTGCTCCTCCCTCCCCTCCCTCTCCCTCCTCCTCCCTCCCTCCCTCTCCCTCCTCCTCCCTCCCTCCCTCCTTCCCTCCCTCCTCTCTCCTCTCTCCCTCCCTCCTCCCCTCTTCCCTCCCTCCCTCCCTCCTCCCCTCTTCCCTCCCTCCCTCCCTCCTCCCCTCTTCCCTCCCTCCTCCCCTCTCTCCTCCTTCCCTCTTCCCTCCCTCCTCCTTCCTCCCCTCCCTCTCTCTCCTCCCCTACTTTTCCCTCCTCCTCCCTCCTTCTTTCCCTCCTCCCTCCTCCCTCCCTCCTTCCCTCCTCCCTCCCTCCTTCCCTCCTCCCTCCCTCCTCCCTCCCTCCTCCTTCCCTCTTCCCTCCCTCCTTCCCTCCCTCCTTCCTTCCCTCCTCCCTCCCTCCTTCCCTCCCTCCTCTCTCCTACCTCCCTCCCTCCTCCTTCCCTCTTCCCTCCCTCCTCCCTGCTCCTCCCTCCCCTCCCTCTCCCTCCTCCTCCCTCCCTCCCTCTCCCTCCTCCTCCCTCCCTCCCTCTCCCTCCTCCTCCCTCCCTCCCTCTCCCTCCTCCTCCCTCCCTCCCTCCTTCCCTCCCTCCTCTCTCCTCTCTCCCTCCCTCCTCCCCTCTTCCCTCCCTCCTCCCCTCTTCCCTCCCTCCCTCCTCCCCTCTTCCCTCCCTCCCTCCCTCCTCCCCTCTTCCCTCCCTCCCTCCTCCCCTCTTCCCTCCCTCCCTCCTCCCCTCTCTCCTCCTTCCCTCTTCCCTCCCTCCTCCTTCCTCCCCTCCCTCTCTCTCCTCCCCTACCTTTCCCTCCTCCTCCCTCCTTCTTTCCCTCCTCCCTCCTCCCTCCCTCCTTCCCTCCTCCCTCCCTCCTCCCTCCCTCCTCCTTCCCTCTTCCCTCCCTCCTCCCTCCCTCCTCCTTCCCTCTTCCCTCCCTCCTTCCCTCCCTCCTTCCTTCCCTCCTCCCTCCCTCCTTCCCTCCCTCCTCTCTCCTACCTCCCTCCCTCCTCCTTCCCTCTTCCCTCCCTCCTCCCTGCTCCTCCCTCCCCTCCCTCTCCCTCCTCCTCCCTCCCTCCCTCTCCCTCCTCCTCCCTCCCTCTCCCTCCTCCTCCCTCCCTCTCCCTCCTCCTCCCTCCCTCCCTCCTTCCCTCCCTCCTCTCTCCTCTCTCCCTCCCTCCTCCCCTCTTCCCTCCCTCCCTCCCTCCTCCCCTCTTCCCTCCCTCCCTCCTCCTCCCCTCTTCCCTCCCTCCCTCCTCCTCCCCTCTTCCCTCCCTCCCTCCCTCCTCCCCTCTCTCCTCCTTCCCTCTTCCCTCCCTCCTCCTTCCTCCCCTCCCTCTCCCTCCTCCTCCCTCCCTCCTACCCTCCCTCCTCTCTCCTACCTCCCCTCCTCCTCCTTCTTACCTCCCTCCCTCCTCCTTCCCTATTCCCTCCCTCCTCCCTCCTCCCTCCTCCTCCCTCCTCCCCCCTCCCTCCTACCCTCCCTCCTCTCTCTTACCTCCCCTCCTCCTCCTTCTTACCTCCCTCCCTCCTCCTCCTCTCCTTCCCTCCTCCCTCCCCCTCCCATCCTTCCTCATCCCTCCTCCCCTCTGTCCCCCTCCCCCTCCCTCTTTCCTTCTCTCCTCCCTCCATCCTCCCTCCATCCCTCTGTCCTCCCTCCTTTCCTTCCCCCTCCCTCCCTCCCTTCCCTCCTTCCTTCCTTCCTTCTTCCTCCTCCCTCCCTCCCTTATTTCCTTCCTCCTCCCTCTTTCCCCCTCCCCGCCTTCCCTCCTTCCTTTCTCCCTCCCCACCTCCCTCCCTTCCTCCTCCTTTCCTTTCTTCCTCCCTCCCCCTTCTTTCCCTCCTTTCTTCCTCCCTCCCCCTTCCTTCCCTCCTTCCTTTCTCCCTCCCTTCCTTCCTTCCCTCCCTCCTTGCTCAGGCACATGGCTCTGGGCCCAAAGCACCATCAGAACAAATGACAACATCTTTCAGGTCAGGCCGGGAACCAGGTGCTGCCACGCAGGTCACTGCCCCTGCCCCTTCGGGTGTGAGAGACCAAAAGGGATCTCCTGGCTCAGGAGGGCAATGACTGAGGGAGGTTTGCACAGGAAGACAGAGGAGACGGACGCTCGCCTTTGTCTCAGCCCACGGCTAGACTCCCACGGGGACTGGAGCCAGGCAACCTGTGGGTCGGCCTGTCAGAGTCCCTGCCCGTGGGGAGTGCTTCCCGGGAGAAGGGCACCTGACCCACCTGGCTCAGTCCCTGGCCGCCAGCGGACGGACGGGTGGACTCCCTCTGGCCCCTGGAGTCCTGGCTCGGACCCACCACCAGTCTTCAGGACCAGAGTGAAGGGCCGGGTCGGGTAATAAAACCCACGTGACCGTCAAAGCAGAAACCCCCAAGCTGTGACGGGCGGGGGGGTGGGGGTCCCTCCCTCCAGAGGGGCCGGTTAGGTCTCCCGAGCCTGGGTCCGGGAGGGCCACCGGGTGGGGTCAGCACCAGCAGCCAAGGGATGGAGATTCCAAACCACCCTGGGCTCCACAGACCCAAGGAACGCCGAGCCAGACAGGCTCTCAGGAGCCCCCCTCTTCTTTCCTAGAGGGGAGACCGAGGCTCAGAACGGGGAGGGGGCTCGTGTCTTGCTTCCCTCGCCATGGAGGGGCCCCACCCCAGGGAAAGACCAGCAAAGAGGGGGAAGGCCGGCATGGAAAACAGTCAGGAAGACGGCCCAGTGCTGGGCACGACCCCACCCCACCCCACCCCACCCCTGCTGCTTCCCTGCCCCCACTCCCCACCCCCAGTGAGTCGGGCTGGGCCCCTGGGGTCCCTGAGGTGGGGTTAGAAAACTCGGGGCCTGTTCTCTACACCAGCCAGGAGCCAGCCACCGTGACCCCAGCCCTGTCCACGGGTCCTCGAGACCACCTGACGATGCCTCGGTGCCCCCCAAGAGCTCCTGTGGGAAGTAGGCACAGGGATGATCTGTGTCCACACATGGACCACTAACATGACCCCACTGTGCTCCTGGGGGCCCACCGGCGTGGCTGAGCAGTCGGCCACCAGTTGTCCGTGGACGTGCCTCCCGCCGTCTGCGTGTGACGCCCTGTGTGGCCGT
Organism: Felis catus; assembly: GCF_018350175.1. Taxonomy (NCBI): domain Eukaryota; kingdom Metazoa; phylum Chordata; class Mammalia; order Carnivora; family Felidae; genus Felis; species Felis catus. Next base: position 113,156,640 of record NC_058377.1, on the reverse strand, counting down.
TCCATTGTTTACTACGAGTGCGGTCACCAAAAACGGACCAATGGCTCAAAAGAGGTTCAGAAAAGCAGCAACGTGGTGCCGTGCCGGGAGCCCAGGGCAGCCGCGGGATGACCTCTAGCACGGACTGCCCGCCATGTGCCACAGAAGCAGCCAGAGAGGCGTGAGGCCCTCCGGGTGGTGGTGACGTCACTGGACGGGTCCCCTGCGCAGGGAAGGTCTCGGGACACCCGGCATGCGTGAGGTCAGCGGTAGATTTGGGTCTCTTTCAAACAAAGCGCAGGGACTTCCTCGGAAGCCAACAGTGTTCTTCTGGAATGAGGGGAAAGGCACGCGTCTGGGATGAAGCTGGCAGGGAAGGGACCGCTTCCGCCTTGGCACCGTGGGTCCCCGCCGTACCTGCAGGAACGACGCTGCTCCCATTGCGAGGAGCGGTTTGCCCGCGGGGGGACACGGGCTCCGGGACCCCGTGTAAACAAAAAAGATTCAGGGGCACCTGGCTGACTCAGTCGCAAGAGCACGCAACTCTTTTTTTTTTTTATGTGTATTCATTTTTGAAAGACAGAGAGAGAGAGAGAGAGAGAGCACGAGTGGGGGAGGGGCAGAGAGAGGGAGACGCAGAATCCGAAGCGGGCTCCGGGCTCCGAGCTGTCCGCACAGAGCCCCACGTGGGGATCGAACTCACAAGCTGTGAGATCACGACCTGAGCCGAAGTCGGACGCTTAGCCGACTGAGCCACCGAGGCGCCCCAATAAATACCTTCTTAAAAACATTTCCAACCGGCTACACAGTTCACGAAAAAGAGAAATTATGTAAATGTACGTGTGTGTTCTGCGCGCCATATAAACACGCTACCTCTACGTATGCGTTCATCATGAATACTACGTACGTGTATTTATATATATACGCACACTTGCGTAAACACGCGCACGTCCAATAGAGGAAGGCGGCAAGGACTTCTCAGGTGTTGTCGTGGGACCATCTCAGGGGTCTTGGAGAGGAGGGGTCCACGCTGTCCCGTGCAAGCGCTCCCAGCTCTGCCTCGGGACTAGCCCCAGCTCTGGGGTCCGAGCAAAACCCCACTGCTGGTGTGCTGTGTGTTCAAAGCCAGGCGTACCCAACGACCCGTTTTTCTGCGTGTTACTGCAAGCCCAGGCGGAAGGAAGACGGCGTTGCTTTCAAGTTAAGCAGTCCTTGTGTCCTGAGTCCTGGAGTACAGCCCCCAGCACGTGCTGGGTACGGACCGAGCACCAATGGCTCTAGGAAAGGTGCTGCGGCCAAGGCGGCCACAGCTCTCTGGAGAAGCAGGGCTGGGGCACCCGCCCTCGCATCCCGGGCCGGCTCAGCTGGATGAGGCAGAAGCGACGGCAGGCCGGGCTGGTGCAGGCCACGCTCCCGCCCGGCGGTGGCAGAATCCGGAGGCCCCCGGCCGACGGTCCGCGAGGCCGGGCACGGGAGCCACCGGCTTGGAAGCCGACCCCCGACCCCCATCCCGCCACCCCCCCGCTGACGCCCCATAAAACGGAGCCAAACTACCCGCCAGCACTTCCCAAATTCCTGACTCATAACATCACAGGGATAAACAAAACCGTTGTTTCGAACCACACAGCGCCGGGATAGGTTTTACTGGGCAGGAGGTCCTTGGAACAGGTGTTCTCGGCGCTCACCCGACTTCACGCCCCTGGCACCGCACGGCGCGCTCGCGGTCACGCTCCGGGGCTGGGAGGCAAACACGCTGCCCGCCGCGAGGGCCTGCGGACGACAGCTGAGGTCACAGCAGACGCCACTCAGGCCACCGGGGGCCTTGCTATCGCGTATCTCAGAGAGCGCATCTCAGCCATAAAATCTGGTCTCGACTTCCCCCGGACCACTCACTTCAAGGCCTAAATAACGCCGTCTTTCATTTTCGGAATAAGCGACCGGGCCTCCGTAGGTGTGCGGGCACACGGCTCAGCCTTGGAGTCTGAGACGGGTCCCCCAGTCTTGACGTGTGTCCTCCATCGTCAACGACAAAATTAAGAATTGCCAGACACGTGTGTCTGTCTATATATGTGTCCCTCTCGTGTCTGTGTGTGTCTCTGTCCGCGTGCGCGTCCCTGCGTGCATGGGCGTCCTGTCCGCCTGCGCGTCCCTGCGTGTCCCTGCGTGCGTGCGTGGGCGTCCTGTCCGCGTGCGCGTCCCTGCGTGTCCCTGCGTGCGTGGGCGTCTCTGTCCGCGTGCGCGTCCCTGTGTGTGTGCGCGTGTGCAATGCCTCATCAAGGAAGCTCCTGGACACACCCTTCTGGAGGGAAGGGGCAGGTTGGGAGGATGGGAAGGGGAGCTAAGGTGCAGCTCAGACACACTTCTCAGCCCATCGCCCCAGAAGCCCTGGAGCTGGGACGGCCCCTCAGAGCGCTCTGTTCAAGGCAAGGGGCCGGGCTTTGTCCCCCGCGCCCACTGGTCACTGGAGGGGGGCCACCTGTGGGAAGGGATCGTGACTCTGGACGCTGAGAACGAGCCCCGGAGACATGCCCATCTGAGCCATCAGCCACCAAGCCTCCTACAGAGGTCAGTTGATGCGTTCCTCCCACCACGTGCGCTTGCGGTCCATACTGTGGCTCGTGGACGTGAGCCTTGCTTCCAGAGCCTGGGCCCCAGACAGTGGGGGGGGGGGGGGGGGGGGGGGGGGAGGGGCCGAGGAAGCTGCATGGGGCCGTTCTTGAGAAGCTCGGTATCGGTTCTCCTGCCTCAAGAAAGCTCAGGGTGACCAATTCCCACGGTGGGGATGAACACGTGGCCGTCACGTGCAATGACGCGGTCAGCAGCTGGGTCGCTGTCAGGCTAGCCACGCGGAAGGGCTCCGTCTGGCCCCGGGGTCTTCCACTGCTCTGTGCCGCTCGCCCACCCGCCCGGATGCTCCCTGCCTCACCAACGGATGCCTTTTGACGCACACAGGCCACCGAACAGAAGACGACGGGAGAGGACGGGGACCCTGCCTTGCTGAAAGACCCAGACTCCCAGCTCTTAAATGAGACAGTACCGGGCCAGCCCCCGGGGGACACCGAATGCGGTGCCCGGAGAGGAGTCTGCAGAACCACCGGACAGCCTGACACGATGCCACCAGGCCCTTGTGTCCTTCCCGGAGTCCTAGAACAGGGCATTGGGGTCTTCAAAAGAACTGTCTCTGTCAGCGCGGGGCACTTCACGCTGCGTAACGAACATCTCGGCGGCTTTCACCGCCTGCAGAGAGAATTTCTCTCTCGCCGTGACAGTCCCACCCTGGTGGCTGTGGCTGGGCCGCACGTCCTCTGTCGGGGCCCTGCAGGTCTCCTGGTGGAGAGAGAAAACGGTGGCGCCACAGGGCAGCTCCTAGCCGCGGCATGTGCCACGCCAACCGCGGCATTGGCTACGGCAAGTCACACGGCCACGCCTGGTCTCAACCTGCGGGAAAAGTCAAATCCCCCCGCGAGGCAGGGCAGCAAATATTTGGACAAGAACGTAATCCACCAGAGCCGACCGGATAAGGAACTGACCGAGCTCAGGCTCCCCAACCCAGCCAGGTCAAGCCAGCGAGGGGCCCGCTTCCAGCCACGGCCGTCCGTGTTCATTTTTCACTATGCTTCGTCCTCGCTGCATCTAAATTGTAGCAAAGTTTTACGTTTGTTTGTTTGTTTTTAATTCACCTAAAAACTGTGGTCCACATGGGGAAGAAGGTTTTAAAACGGGGTCCGGGACAGAGACTCTTCGCTGCTGGTGGGAATGCAAGACGGTGCAGCCACTCTGGAAGACAGTTCGTCCGTTTCGTGCAAAACTCAACACACTCTCGCCGCACGATCCAGGAGCCACGCTCCTTGGTATGTCCCCGGCGGAGCTAAGAATTTAGGTCCACACCAAAAACCTGCACAGCGTCACGCGTAACTGTCCAAAGTCGGAAGCAACCAAGAAGTCCTTCAGGAGGCGTGTGGACAAATGGAGTGTGGTCCATCCGGACAGCGGAATGTTACTCAGCGCTGAAAAGAAGTGGGCTCCCGAGACACGAGAAGACCCGGAGGAAACGCAAGCGCGTGTTACTGAGTGAAAGAAGCTGGTCTGAAAAGGCTACACAACGTAGGATCCCGACTCTGTGACGTTCCGGAAAAGGCAGAGCTGGGGGGGCAGTACAGGGATCGGTGGTCGTCGGGGTTTGGACGGAAGGGAGGCATGAGCAGGCTGAGCCCAGAGGATTTGGGGGCAGGGAAACGACTCTTCGTGACACCGTAGTGGTGGGTACGCGTCGTCACGCGTTTGTCCGAACCCACAGAACCGAGAGTGAAGTCATAGAAAAACATAGACTTTAGTTAATAATGACATATACCTTTTTTTTTTTTTTAAGAAACAGTACTCTTGGGGCACCTCGGGGACTCAGTCAGTTGGGCGTCTGACTTCGGCTCAGGTCATGATCTCACGGTTCATGGGTTCGAGCCCCACGTCGGGCTCTGTGCTGACAGCTCGGAGCCTGGAGCCCGCTTCGGATTGTGTCTCCTTCTCTCTCTGCCCCTCCCCCGCTCTTGCTCTGTTTCTATCTGTCTCTCAAAAAATAAATAAACATTAAAAAGTTTAAAAACAAACCCACAAGAAAGAATCAGTCCTCTCAAGCATGGGGGCGAGCGGCCAGGGCTGTGGGGTCGCCAGTGCTGAGCCGCATCCTGGCCGGTGACCCCAGGCCCTTTGCTTCGCTTCTCTGAACCTGCCGTCTTCACCTGTCACGTGAGTGCTAACACCCCCTTGGCAGGGCTGTTGAGAAAACCAAACCCGTGTCCGCGGGGCCTGGCTGAGACCGGGAATCAGGACAGGGAATGACAAGACTCTGCTCCCCCTTCTCTGAAGAGGCTTCCTCAGCTCTGAGAATGACCCACGTGTGCACTTACAGGAACCGGAAACCACAGACGCCTCCCCCACCTGTGTCCCCCTTGCCCACCCGCCGTCCCTCCCTGCCAGTCCAGCTCCGCTCTCTCGACCCCACCCTCCCACCCCAGCCCCTGCGGCCCATTATTCCATCACCACTCCAGGCCTCTGGGCCTTTGCCCTGGCCGTTCCCTCTGCCTGGAACTCCTCTCCCAGTTAATCCTCACGGCTCGTGCCCCTCACCTCTGTCAAGCTCAGACATCACCTGCTGGGGGGCCGCAGGGGGGCTTCCTGGCACAGCCTGCTTTAAACGGTAAGTGATGAATCACGGAAATCTCCTCCGGAAACCCTAACGCTCTGTGCGTTAACTAACACCGAAATTTTAAAAAGGAAGGAAAAGTGAAGATTCCATTTTACATTGCATAAAAAATAAAATAAAATGCTCCGTTAAAACAAACAACCCCTTGCCCTCTGCCCTGGCACACGGGCCCAGCCTCACCTGCTGGTGGCCCTAACCGCCTCCACTGTGGCTCACCTACCGCGTCTGAGCACATGGCCTCCCCCTGCAGAGGCAGCTCCCGCCAGCAGGGCCTCTGTCCCTCCCAGTCACTGCTGTGGGGCTGGGGCCCCGAGCGGAGTGTAGCAGGCTGGGGGGACTTGGGGCGCCTGTCCACCCAGTACCTCTGCCTGGATGGCCGCGGTAGCCCCTCCCCCACCCCCGCTTGCCTCTCCCCCCAGCGGCCTCCGCAGGCCTCACAAAACTGCCCCCAGGGGTGGCACAGCTGAGGTTGAGTCACCGACTCTGGATTTGGGCTCAGGTCAGAGTCCGTGTCTGGCTCGCACTGGGCATGACACCTGCTTGAGATTCTCTCCTTGTCCCCTCTGCCCCCCTCCTCTCTCTCTCTCTCTCTCTCTCATTTATTTATTTAATAAAATAAAATAAAATAAAAATAAATAAAATAAAATAATAAAATTGCCTTGGGGACGTCTGGGTGGTTCAGTCAGATGAGCGACTGACTTGATTTCAGCTCAGGTCAGGATCCCAGGGTCGTGAGATAGAGCCTGAGTCCAGGCGTGGAGGCTGCTTAAGATTCCCTCTCTCTCTCTCTCTCTCTCTCTCTCTCTCTCTATCTCTGTCTCTCCCTCCCTCCCCCCCGCCCCTCTCCCTGCCTGCCCCATATATATGAAATAAAATGAAATAAAATAATATAATATATTGCCTCCGCTGTTGTCAGCCCAGGGCCCTCCACTGCCCACAGACAAACCTAACCTTTGACCCCAGCCCAGCAGACCCAGGAAGGCCCAGAAGACCAGAGGAAAAGGACAGGGAGTGGGGAGGCCCGGGAGGCACGCCCCAGAAGGCACTCTTACGCGGAATAACATCTGACCCGTGTGTGGGCCCAACACCCAGCAGCAGGCCAGGCCGGCCCAGGCCAGAGACCCCCACACAGCCTCCAGGCCCCGCTCTCCCGCCTCATCCGGACCCTCCGGCTTAGACACGCTCACCGGGCCTTCTTCACAACCTCTGTCCTCCCCTGGCCTCCAGACCCCGTCCCAGCTGAGCACCGGCGCCCCCCCCCCCCTTCAGCTTCCCTGAGTGTGCGGCTGATGCTCCCTGCCCGCCACTGCCCAGGCCAGTCCCTTCTCAGCCTCTGCCCGGTGGGCCTCCAGCTTAAAGCTCCACAGCCTGTCTTCCCGGCCTGGTCTGTAGGAAGCTACCGTGTGGCTAGAGTCAGGCAGGACCAGTGGAAGCCTGCAGGAGACGCATGGTCCGAGCCCCTACACGCACGGCACACCGACTGCGTGTGCCGGGCACGGCGCACGGCACGGCACGGCACGCTTTGTGTGTGTGAGCCCGAACTCCTCTCCTGCGGTCCTGGGGCCTGGCTCCCCTCCCCGCCGTGCGCCTGCCTTCCAAGGCACAGGACAGTACAACGGAGCAGTCCCAAGTCCCTCAGCCCCGCCGAGGTCAGTGATCTGTCCTCCTGCAGCTTGCCCCGTGCCTCGGTTTCCTCCTTAGACAAACAGACAGTGGGGTGGGGCCACATTGGGAGGGTCTCGCTCTGGAAGAACCATGCTCAGCCCCTGCCATTAGGGCCCCGAGACCGAATGTCATGAGTGTGGCTGTTAGGATTATTGTTATTATTATTATTATCATGGATCCCCAGGGGAACTGGGATCAGGCCCTGAGGACAGACCCATCCCACATGTGTGCTGACCACCGACCCGCTCCCCGGGTGCTCTGGGCTTGGGCAGGGCCTGGGGGTCCGGAGAGGAAAGGGCCCCATCCTGACAGTAGGGTACATACTCATGCTCCTCGTCAGGAGCACAGATGAGAAAAGAGATCTGGGGCCAACCATCCAAGGCTATTGTTCCCCTAAGATCCTCACATGAGGGTCACAGGGCGCAAAAGGCAGGAAACTGAGGCCCACCGAGGGATGGAAGGGCTTGCCTCCGGCCACGTGTGCCCAGGGTCACGCGTGTGGCTCAAAATCCCATGCTTGCTCCCCGTGGAGGACAACCTCCAGGTATCCGTTACCATCTCCCCCGGAGGTGGTGGGGGACCGTCCCCAGAAACAGTATTATTGTATTATTGTTGGTCCTCCCAGCACCGTGCGTTTGACAAAGCCAGGGAGCGGGAGCGGGGGTCAGGCGGGTCGCACTCCTGGGTAGCAGGCCAGGGCTGCGTGCGGAGCAGGGTGGCAGGTCTCCGAAGCAGTCTGCTTGGGGGCTTCCAGGGGTCCCTCCCCCACCAGATTCGGTCATGGGTAGATCGGTGGGGGGGATGCTCTCCGCCAGGTGCGCGACCCAGCAGCCCCCATGGACGTCTCCTCCACCAGGCTGTGGTCACACGGGTGGGTGTGGGGAAGGCCCCCCTCGAAGCCAGGCCCCCGCAGGCCTGATTCCCAGGTTGCGATCGGGCCCATGATGCCATCAGCTGAACGTCGCGGGGGGGGGGGGGGGGGGTTCCCCCTGCTTTCACTGCCCGCGCATCTCGGAGTGATCCGTCCAGCCCCATCTCCCTCCTCCAGGACCGTTTAGACCCTTGGGGGCAGGTTAATTATGAGTCTGGATGCATCTTCCAAATGGAAGGTGGGGCCCAGCCTTTGTCCCTGACCCGTGGGGGACGTCAGTGCCGCACCCGGCCCCAAAACGGTTAACTTAAATACACCGCCGGTTCCGCTTTTCTGGGTCCAGGGCACCAGCACAAATCCTGCTGGCCGTCGGTTTGTGCCGCTTTACGTCACCCTTTCCATTGTGAGCCGTAATTTTCAGAGGTTTATAGGTCAGCTATAAAAAAATAAAATAAAATAAACCTCCTCTTTTCGACTAAAAGAGAGTACTTAGAAACCAGAAGACTGGTGGGTGCACGCGGGTGTATCCGACTTCGAGTTCCTCGACTCCGAGTTGCTCCACGGCGGCAGCCCACCCCTCCGCACCCCTCCCCACCCCCACCTGGCCCCAGGCGCCTCCCCTTCCCCGGTCTCCCCCACCCCCCCTCGCAGGCCTTCAGGCCGCCCCTCCCCCACTGCTGGCGCGGACCGGCCAGCAACACGTCAGGGCTCCCCTGGCCCGACCCGTGGGGGGACCCCGGCCCCACCAAGCTGGGGACCCGGGAGCCGTCGGGGCTCCACCCCGAGTGCCCGGCGCCGCAGTAGTCAGGAGGGGGGATGGGCCATGGCCCAGCCCCTGCGAGTGCCCACCTGAGCCCCATGGGGGCTCAGCCCAGCGCGGCTGGGGTGTGGGTGGTTTCCTTGGAGCAAGGGACGCACGGAGCCCGAGAGAGTCTCGGCGCGCAGCCCCGCGCGCCTCGAGGGGCGGCGGGGGGCGGTGGGGGGGGGTGTGTGTAGCAGAGCGAGGGCGGGGCCGCTCATCCCTAAGTTAGGGGCCTAGAGCAGGTGGTCTTTAGCCAGTCCCTCTCCCTTTGGAGTGGATGGCCTACAGCGTAGCCTGGCCGCCCCCTCTGTCCAGTGTCCTATCTCCCTAACTTGTGGGGGCGCCAGAGAAGAAAGCTGGGAGGCAGGGCACAAGGACACACGGAGCTGACCTGCGGCGTTTTTCGGCCTCTTTATTTGGAACCCGGCGGACGAGGGGCCGGGGCAGTGCTGCAGACGGCTCAGGAACCATGTTAACAGATTTGTCTTCCAGTTTAAAATAGCCATAATAATAAAAGAGACAGAAAGCGCGAAGAGAACTGCTAACTAGCTGGGCTTGTTCGGCAGCTACAGCTTGTGAGCGACCCCTCCCCCCCCAGAGTCCGCTACAAAAATAAATTTACATTTGTCGATAACCAGATGCGGGTGGCGTGCCTTGGGCGGAACCAGTAACCGAGCGATCGCGCGGCAAAGCGGCCCGCGCCTCGGCATAAATAGAAAATATAAGTTAGTATAACTTTAAAAACTTTTTGTACAAATATACATGTTTTTTCTTTTTTCCTTTTTTTTTTTCTTTTTTCATTTTTTTTTTTTTTTTTTTGCACTGAGTTTCAGCAGAGATTAAACACTTTATATAAATGACTCTTAAAGCTTTACACCTTGGGACCAGTGTACTCCTCGTGCAGAATACATTTAGATATAAAAGACGTTATTAATACATTGCACAGTTGTTTTTTTTTTTTAAATTTTAAACATAAAACCGAACGCTGCTCGGTGGCAGCTGCCGGCCGGTTGCTGCTACATGGACGGTCCCAGCCGAGGCCCAGCGCTCCTGTCCTGTCCGCTGCCCAGCGGGCTCCCTCGGGGCTCTTTGGGCGCGAGGCTGCGGGGGAGAGAGGCTCGGTGAGCGACAGCACACAGGGCGACCGCCACGACCCCGCGGGGCCAGCCCTCCCCGCCCCGCGCGCCCCTGCCGCGCCCACCTCATCGCAGCCGCTTGCGCGGGGTCTGCTCCGCCGAGCCCACGGCCGGAGCGGCGCCAGGGGCGGCGCATCCCGCGGGGACCTCGTTCGACGCCTTGGCCTCGGGCGCGGGTCTCTTGCGCTTGGCGAAGAAATCTGCGGGCGGCAGGCGCGCGCGCAGCCGGTCAGGGCGGGGTCGGCCGGGGAACCCGAGCGGGGGCCGGGACGGGGGAGCGGGCGGGCGGGCGGGCGGCCGGCCGGCCAGGGTGGGGGCGCCGTCCCCGCCCGCGCCGAGGTCCGCGGCGGGTCAGCTTTGTTTACGTCGCCGCGCAATGTGCTGTGTAAGCATTTCTCCTTGTCCCGCGGCCAAGCCCCCCGGGGCCGCCGCCGCGCTTAACCCCCTCCGCGCCGCGATCGCCGCGCCCGCCGCGCCCGGGGAGGGGCTCCGGCGGCCGGAGCGGGGACGGCGCGCCCGGGGGCGGGGGGCGGGGGGAGGCCAGGCGCGCGCTCTCCCATCCCTCCCGCGCCCCGCCGCTCGCGAGCACAACAGCGGGGCGGGCCGGGGTGCGGGCGCAGCCGCGCCCTGCGCGCCGCTGGCCCTTTAATGCCACGGGAGGAGGCGGGGACCGAGTGAGGCCCCCGAGGCCGGGGGAGCCCGGCCGGCCGGACAAAGCAGGGCCGGGCCGGGCCGGGGCGGGGCCGCGCGGGACTCACCGGAGATGAGAGGCCCCGGCAGCTTCTTGATCGCGGCGCCTCCCGCGGCAGCGGTGGTGGCAACAGCCGCGGCGGCGGCGGCGGCGGCGGCGGCATTGGTGGCGGCGGCGGCGGCGGCGGCGGCGGCGCCAGCGGCAGCGCCCGGCGCGGGGCGCCCCGAAATCCCTGAGTGCAGCGGCTCGGCTAGGGGCTCCTGGCTGCGCGGCGGCGGGACCGCCTCCTGCTCATCGCTCTCCTGCGGCGCCGCGGCTGGGGCCGGGGCGGGAGCCACCGCCGGGCCGCCGGACGGCGGCGCCGGCGCCTCCCCGAGGCCGTCGAGGGGCTCATCGGCCGGCGGCGCGGGGGGCGGGCTATCGCCTGCGCCCTCCGGGCGGGGCCGGGGCGCCAGGAGCAGGCGGCAGCGCCCCACCTGCACCGTCTCGCGGTAGAAGGCGGGCACGGAGTCGCTGTCCACCTCGGTCCACTGCAGGCGCCCGGGGCCCCGCAGCGGCACGTCCTGCTGGAAGTTGTAGTCCCAGCGGCGCTGGTCCTCGGCGCTCAGCTCGGCCAGGCGGATCTGCAGCTCGCGGCTCAGCTCCTCGTGGTCCACCGGCCCGAAGAGGCTGCGGCAGGCGCTAGTGCGCGCGAACAGGGGGAAGGTGCGGCGGGCGACCAGGCGCTCCATTGCCAATGTGCTGCAGAGACACACGTCGAGCCTGGCCCGGGGCTGCGCGGGCCGGGGCCGCGGGAGAGGAGAGGAGAGGAGAGGAAGAGGAGGAGGAGGAGGAGGAGGAGGAGGAGGAGGAGAGGAGAGGAGGGCGGAGGCCGGGCGCAAGTGAGACCCCGCGCAGTCGGAGTCTGCATTTGCAAAGGGACGCGGCGGGAGGGCGGGCGCGGCGGCTACCTGGCGGTCGGGCCTCGGGCTGCTCCTGCGTGTCGCTTGCGGTGTCGTCCGGCCGGCGGCCGCGCCCCCTCGGTGCCTGTCCTCGCCCGCTCGGCTCGCTCGGGCCTGGCTGGCACCCACCGAGCGCAGAGCACTTGGCCTGTGGAACGCCCAGCCCTCGCGCGCCCCTTTATACGCGAGGGTCCCAACCCCCCCCGCGCGGGGGCCCCGCCGCGATTAGCATAATGTAGTATTTTCAGTTTCAACAACACGGCGGCGATTGGCCCGCGCCGCTCTGCCCCCGCCCCGCTGGCGGGCCCGGCCCCCGCGTGCCGCCCATTGGCCGCGTGCACACACCCACCCGAGGGCGGGGCGGGGCGCGCGGGCCGATTGGCGGGGCGCGGGCCGCGCGCGGCGGCGGGCGGGGGGCGGTGAGAGGGGCGGGGCCCGAGTTAAAGGGCGCTGCGGGCGGTAACGTGACACCGCGGCGCCCCGCCCCCTCGCCCCATCCCCCCCCCCCCCACCAGCACCACCGCCACCCCCACTCCCGCCCCCCTCCGGCTCCTTTGTCTGCCGGCGGGGGCTGCGAGGCGGCGGCGGCGGCGGCGGCGGCGGCGGCGGTGTCGCGGGCGCCCCCTCGGCCGGCGCGCCCTCCTCGGCGCGGCGGGGCCCGGCGTCCGGCCAGTTCCGACTCGCCCCCCGGGGGCGCCGGCCCAGCCGCCCGCGCTCACCATTGGGCCTCCAGCGCCGGCTGACGGGGCTTGAACCCGCCGAGGGCGTCTCGTCCCTAGCGAGGCGGGGTCTTCGGCTGCCCCCGCGCGGCCTGCTGTGCCCGGGGCTGCGTCCCTGGCAGGGTTCCGCGCACCTGGCGCCCTAACACACCTGCTGGCCCTAGGGCCCTCGGAGCGAGAGGGCAGGCAGCTCCACTCTTTCCCCCGAAGGGGCACCTTCAGAGCCGGCCCTTTAGCCCCTGCCCAGCCCTGCTCAGCGGGTGGGAGACCGGAGCCCCTCCGAGGCTATGCCCACCATGTCATGGACCAGGTGCCCAGCACCTCTCAGGCTTTGGCCAGGCCACTCTGGGCTTGGGCCACACGAGGTCCCGCTGTCCAGACCGGCTGGGGGCCGTTGCTCTGGCTGGGGTCCTGGACGGGGCGCGGGAGCCTCCTCTACTGGGGTGGGCCTGGCCCTGCCTTGCCGGGGCCCTTGACTGTGTACATTGGTTCTCTGAACCAGCTTTATCCCCCCTATCACACAGGGAACCCCCAGGTGGGAGGTGGGAGGTGGGGCCACCGGTGGGCAGCAGGTGCCCAGGCAGCCCTGCTCTAGCTGGAGTACCTGTCCCACTGTCCCGGAAGGCTAGCACTCCTCACTGTGCCCAGTAAATATTGTTGGCTGCGGAGAAACGACAGCCCTAAGAGTGCCTGGGCAGGCGAGCCAGAGGGCCCCTCCTAGAGGCGTCGGGGAGGAGGCCTGCCAGGGCCCAAACCCCTTCTCCCCGACCCGCCGTGCCTTGGTACGGCCCCAGGTTCTCCCAGGTGGCTCTCGCCCCAGCTGGGCCAGGCCATGGGAGACCATTACTTTCTGCTGCTTTCCCTTTGGTGAGCCTGTTTGGGGGCTGGGAGCCCAGGAAATGCCTCCAGACCAGTCCACGAGATAAGAGCAGCCCTGGGCTGGGGGTGGGGAGGGTCAGGCACCTGCAGGAGGATCCGGCAGAGGCCTGAGCTGTCAGCCCCTGTCCCCGGTGAGCCCGGAAGCCCAGTGAGAGAATTAAGGCTGACCCAACCGCGACCAGACTCCCCCCACCCCCCGCCCCTCCGCCACAGGGTCAGGTGGGCTCCGGGACACCCCAGGGATGGGATGCTGTGATAACGTGCCGATGTGTCCCGGAGGAGGTATCCTGGGCCCCGGGTCGCAGGGAGGCCAAGTTTGAAGTGAGGGCATGAGACGAACAGGAGAGGGCATCGGCGCGGGGTGAGGGACAGGGCGAGGTGCTGGGCTCTTGAAAGACGGACCAAAGGCGGTGACTCACGGTTAGTTTTTATTCTGTTCTGTATACTGTATCCCAAAATTCCCACAGGCGTAGATGCTACAATTTTTTATCTTCAGGAAAATAAAAAAAAGCTGCTGAAGTTTTCTGAAGCTCTGTGGACCGCTTATATGGGGTCATCACCTGGCCTGGGGCTAAAAGGAGGCAGGGCCTTGCCCAGCCCTGGTGCCCTGGTCACACTGGCTTCCCCAGTGCCACAGCGGGTAGTGACCACAAAATGTGGAACCAGGTGGATTCCTCTTGGATTTCCCAAGAGGTCCAGATGCCCTGGCTCCAGCTGTCCCGGAGGGCAGGCTGGGAAGTAGCCCACCCAACCCCCGGATTCAGCCTCCAGGTGGTCTCCCTTCCTCCAGGAAGGAAGGCATCCCGCGCCCAGCCCCGCTCTGGACACTCAGGGGGCCTGAGCTCTCTTCCCTAGCGGGAACTGCCGGGTGCTATGAATAGCTGTCTGCCCTCGGCCCCCTAAGGGCAGGGGACCTAGTAGGTGCTTAGTAAATGAGCAGGAGTAAATGAGCCAGTCCTCCCCACGCACTGTCCTGGGCTGGGGTGGGCTTAGAGGGCCATTCCCACTGCCTTCGGTGCCAGCTGAGTTCAGACAGTTGGGTCCCGGCACCCCACCCCCCTGTCTCCGTGACAAGACTGACAGCATGTGACATCGAGTCCTGCCTCCGAGCACTGGGAGTGGCAGTCCCACACAACTCACATCACGCGGTGCGGCAACAGTGGCCACCCTTCGCTCGCGCCAAGGGCCGTCCCGATGGCTTTATGCCTCCGGCTGGTGGGGCCTCACCTGTTGTGGGAATGGAACTCTAGCGGGAGCACCATGGGGCGGGAGCGGAGTCGGGCTGCCCCTCCTCCAGCTGCCGCCTTTCTCTTTGCTTTCCCTCTGGGCTTCCCGTCCTTCCTTGTATTCTCCAAAGGCCATGGGGACATCTCCCCTCTTGGCTTTGTTAGGGCAGGGAGGTGACCTCCTCTGAGTATGTGACTCTGAATTTGGTCAAGGAGGGTACCCATTGGCTCACTGACCTGCCAGTCCCAAGAGCGGGGCTGGGGCCCTTCCCCCGAGCCAGGGACAGACCTGGGGGAGGACAGCTGGGGGCCTGGAAGTCTGAGAGAAGGCCCAGTCCTCCACCCCGAGGGGCCCCCAAGCTTGCAAACATCTGCCTGAGTACAATAACCAAGCTCCACTTTTGTAATTAAAAGTGTATCCGAAGGAGAAAAGAAAGCAAAAGGAACAATGTTTGTACTCTGGGTGGCTGCAGATAACAGAACCAGACGGGGGGGTGCTGGCCCCTGGGGAACAGCAAGGACAGGCTCCCGGGACGCTCCAGCACCCCTAAATCCTGCTCGCGTGGCAGTGGGGGAGCCCGTGTGCAGGGTGAGGGGGTCGTAAGCACCGGGCCCCCCGCTGGCATCTCCAGTGCGCATCTCTGTCCTCCTTACCCGGCCCAGCCCTGTTCGCTTCTTCCTCCTCCAAACGAACAGAGCAAGGACCACGTCCCCAGCCCCTCTGCAGCTGTGGGGGGGGGGGGCACACCACCAGTCTGGGCCACAGACAGGAGCAGAAATGGCCTACGCTGCCTCCAGGCCGAGGCCCATCCAGACCAACCTAGCTCTTCTGCCCTCTGCCGCCCCCCCCACCGCTCTGCCAGCCAGATTGGGGGGCAGAGGGGGGGTGACTGCAGCCCTGAATGACCCAGGGAGCAGAGCCACCACCCCCACAGCACCCTCTGCACACCGACCTGACCGAGGTAGGAGTGAAAAATAAAGGTTTATCGTGTTTTAAGCCGGTAAGAGCTGGCGGGGGGGGGGGGGGTGTCTGTTAGAGCGGCCAGCCCTCCCCAGCTGGAGTCACCTGTGTGGCACCGGCCTGTTTGAGGTGTCATTTTTCTGGAAGAGGAGACAGGCCCGGGCAGATTGAAGGACTTACGCTAACCCACTAACCCAAGACCTCATGGGGCTATTTCTCCCCACGGCGCCCGCCGTGGTCGGCCCAGGGAGTGGGCCCCTTTTGCAGCTGAGGAAACTGAGGCTCGGAGGGAGCCACTCTTGCACGCGCGAGTGGCAGAGCTGGGCGGGCCGGGGAGCGCCGTCTTTGGCCACATGCTGCCGCCTGCTGGCTGACTCCCCGCCCGCGTCCCCGAGCTCCCTCCTCCTGGGGAGCCACACGGACCTGTTTCTGGAAGCCCAGGAGGGCCCGCCCCCAGTGTGCTCCCCAGGCCCCTGCGAGGGGTGTGTGTGTGAGAAGAAAACTTCTCCCGGACAGACGGCGGCGTGAGGGGCGCGGAGGGATGTTACAAATGATGACAGCACCAGATTCCAGGAGCCTGCCCTGCACCCAGGCTCGGCCCCTGGCCTCCTTTAATCCTTCCAAGAACCTGGACAGGGAGGCATTTTGATGCCTGTTTTTGCAAGGGAGGAACCAGACGCCCAGAGAGGTTAAGCAACCTACTCAGAGCTCTGTGGCCACAGATGCGTGCCTTTCTCCAGCCCGGAGCCCCTCCCGGGACTTCTGTGAGGGGCTGGCGAGCACGAAAGCGGGAGAGGAAAGAAAGCAAGAACCCCCTGACTGCCCCCCCGCCCCCCCGCCCAAGCCTAGAGCCGGAGCTGGGCATCTGGGCTGGGGGAGGCGGGCTGTGGCCCTGTCCTGGGGGGACTAAGCCTCCCCCGTGTGCCTCCCACCAGGGAGGTGAGCCAGCTCTTGCCTGGCTCAGACGGGGCCCACCGGGGCAAAGCCCCACGGCCCCGTCCGTCCCCGCCCCCCTGCCCACAGCCCCGGGAAGGGCCAGACCTTTGGCCCCAAGCCACTTCACCCAGCAGTGGCCCTGAACCGGCCTGGCCAGACCCCTCGGGGAGGACGCTGCCCCTCGCAGCCTCACCTTCTCCTCCACAAGATGAGGCCTGGAGGCCCCGAGGAGTATGGAGAGTTACAGATTAACTAGCCAGCCTCCAGCGACAGGCAGCCAGCCCAGCTCGGAGCTGGGGCTGGCGGGGAGGGGGGTTTCCTAGCACACTTGGCCCGGGGCCCAGCGCCGGCACAGCCAGAACCTTCCTCCCCGCACCGACTTCCCGCGCTCTGCCGGCCCCGCCCCCAGCCCCCCCAGGACGGGCTGTTCTCGGGGCGGCTGCCAGGCACGTCCTCCACAGGTGCCGGCCTCCCTCCGGTGACGCGTCCACATGCCGCACAACGCGAATCCAAAGCTCGGATTACAGGGGCTGCCTTGTGCTCCGGCCCCGGCTGGGCCGGGGGTCCTCGCTCCCCGGGAATTAGCAGGAGGGGCTGGGCGGGCCGTGGGGGGAGGTGTGGAGGAAGCCGGGAGCAGCCCTGGACGTGAGGGCTCCCTTGCCCCATCCGCAGGCCGGCCAGGCGGGCCAGGCACTGCTTCCTCTCCGAGTGCCGAGCAGAAGGCCACCCCAGCCCAGCTGGCCCACTACTGCTCCGGGCTCCGCACTGGCCATCCCGGGAGGCCCTGGAACACTGCTTATCCTAGACGCCCACAGACCTCTGCGGGGCTGGGGAGGGCTCCCAGGGTCGGGGGCAGGCAAGGAGGAGGGTCTGCGGCTGGCCCTGAGCCCCACCAGGCCTCCCGCCTGGAAAGAGCAGGAAAAACGAATCTGGGTGAGCAGATGCCCCGTCCTGGGTCTCGTTCTGCCGAGCCCCCGGCTTCCTGTCCGATCTTCTTGAGCTAGAGGGGACCCCTAGGAGTCAGAATCTTCTGTCCAGAGGGTTCACCAGGGCTGCCAGCTCCCACCCTGCTTCCAGCACACCCACGCGGCTCTCAGAGAAGCCCAAAAGCCACGGAGGAGACGTGAGGGCCCCAGCCCCGGCCCCACAGAGGAGCGAGCCCACCCGGGCTTCGGGGCCACGGAGCACGTACTGGGCCGGGCAGCGTGTAAGCTCCCTGCTCCCGTGACACCCTGAGCAGGCTCCCAGAGCAAGTCGGGCCCCCCAAGGCCAGGGGAGGGGGAGGCCCTCAGCATCTCATCTGTGCAGTCTTTTACTACATTTCCTAACCCCCGGCACCCAGCTGGGTCTCAAAGGTGAACGGTGGGAGGTCAGGACAGAGGCCGGGAGCCCCGCAGGCCGCACGGAGTAGGGGCTCAGCAGAATGGGTGCCCGTCCCCTCCCTCCCTCGAGGGCCCGGACACAGTTTGGAAAGCTGCTGAGGTGCCAGAGGTGACAGCTCCCGAGACCCGGGGCTGCGGGCCGCCGGCCCTGAGGCCCAAAGCTGGGCGCTTGCTGCCCCCTGGTGTCCGCAGATGGCACTGCAGGCAGGAGCCCGCCCCCGGGCCCGCCCACCTGCCCGCGCACTGGCGACTGGGAAGGAGAGCCCAGGTGGACCCCAGCGCAGCCCTGGGGTGGGGGGGGCCGTATTCATCCCTCACCTGGTGGGGAATCTGGGCCAGGGCCTGGCTCCCTGGGCCCACAAGTCTCCTCGAGTCTAAATGGGGCGGTCGGCCTAACGTGGCCCGCCAGGGCCGTCCAGGGGGGAAGCCTCGTTTTCAAAAAGTACCCCATCACCCCTAGATGTTTGGGCGGGATGGGGGGGGGTATGTCACTCACACATCACTGGGAAATAGCACATGGCCTTCTCCTTTCTCCCTACACATGGGTAGGGGGGCAGGGAGCCAGGGGGCCAAGGAGCAGGGAGAGGAAGGGGAGGGTCAGCCAGGCTAAAGACGCAACGTTGAGAGCTGGCCGTTCCCTCTGGTGCCCCTCAGCCCCCTCCCCGTTCCCCCCACCCTCAGCTTCTCCTCTTCCTGCCCCCCCATCTCCTCCGCCCCCATCGCCCCTTCACCCTCTGCCTCCCCTCCCTCCACTAGTGCTGCTGATCGAAGCCCCGGGCAGTGCAGGGCTCTGTGGCCGGCCCGGGCCCCCCCACCGGTTAGGCCTGTCCCTGCCTCGGGGCCTGCCGGCTGCCTGTGGACGCTGTCACGAGTCCGTCCACCTCTCACAGCACCCACCAAACCAGTAACCCTAAGTGCACCTCTGCGCTGGGAGCCGGGGTCCTGCCAGGGGAGTGACATCCAAGAAAGCAGGCCTGCAGAGCGAGCGCCCCACAACGTCTGCTGGCCCCCCAGAGATGAGCCTGCGACTAAAGGGGACCCTGGGGGCTGCCAGGGAAGGCCTGGGCCTACCTCCAAGCTGCCCCCCGCCAAGCCCTGAGCGTCCTCCACTACAGGGGCGGTCCGTGCCAGGATGGCGGGACGTGGGGTACAGCGGGAACCCCCAGCAGAGCCCCCCCCCAGGTCTGGGATGAGGAGGGGGATCCCGGCAAGGGTGGGGGTCCCAGGCGGGGACGGGGCCAATCCCAGGCCCTCGCCCGTCACGGCTGGTACTGAGAGTGAGCCCAGAGCGAACCAGATTTCCGGAGAGGGCTTCAGGGGCCGAGTGTGCGGGGCCTGGAGTCCAGCCCAGGAGCCGGCGACCTCGAGAAGGCACCGAGGAGCCTTGGAGGCTTCCAGCTTAGGGTCCAGGGTCCTGAGGTTTAATGGAGGACGCAGGTACCTCGAGCAGAGAGGATGGGAGGGGGGCTGAGGAATGGCTGAAGTCAGGCGGCCGGGAAACGATGGTGTCCCAGGCCAGGACAGGGGCTGGGGACCCCGGAGGGATGAGGCCAGAGGCCGCTGGGACCCTGGGATGTGGGGGGCGTGATGAAGGGGGCAGCAGGCCTTTGCTGGGCAGATGGGGGGCGTGACCACAGTCCACGGCAACCCCCCCCCCTCCGGTTCCTGCTGGTGGCCACTTGGTGGCTCTTCCCTGTCTGGCCACTCTAATGCCGGCAGCATGCACGTGGCACAGGGGTTGGGGCAGGGGACAAGGTAGGGGCACTGCCTGGCTAAGCCACGAAGCTTTGGGCTTTGGAGTCAGGCACGGCAACTGCCTCTTACTGGAGCTGTGTGACCACGGACAAGTCGCTTAACCTCTCCGTGCCTCTGCTTTCTCCCCTGCCAGGCTCCTGAAGAGTCTCGGGGGCCGTGTCCACACGTGCCTGGTGCGGTGGCCAGCACCCTCCCCGTGGCCACTGTCTCCGCACGCCTAGAGGGGTGGCCGAGCACGGCGCAACACCAGCGGCCCCCTCCAGCTGCCACTGTCACGTAAGCTGGACATTTGCTCTGAGTGCAGGGCCGTGGGCTGGTGGGGAGACTCAGACCCCGACGCCTCCATCACGTGCCGTTCCCTAATAACCCGTAGGGCACGGTGGAATAGTGTTCACACGCTGGGCAGCGTGGACAGTGCCACCAAGCCCTCCAGAGCCCTGGGGGTCAGTGGGGCACAGGTCCCCGCGACTCTGCCCGGCGCTCAGCAAGGTCCTCGGCCAGCCCCGGCTGGACGCTGGTCGGTACGCAGCTGCCGTCAGCACACCCTCTCTGTGCCGGGCAGCCCCGTGCGTTATCTCACCGAATCCGCCCAGACCATTTCACAGATGAGGAAACTCTGTCAAGAGGACGAGCCCCTTGTCAAGAGCTGGTAAGTCCCGGAGATGCCAGCCTGCTGGGGCTGACTGCAGGCCTCCCCCCCCCCCCCCCCCCCCCCCCCGGCTCCATCCATCCTGAGCGCACTGGCTGCTGGGTCCTACAGATGGGGCCTCCCTGCTGAGCCCCTCCCCCCAGATGCTCTGGATTCTGACTTGGGGCAAACAGTAGAGTGAGTGGCCGCCTTGGGTTGGACATCAGCCACGGTAGCCTGGAAGCCCACTGTTGGCCGTGGGTCCTTGAACAGGCCCTCCTCCCCGAACGTCCAGTCGGGATCCAGACCGGGAGTGTTTCCCTGGGGCCTGGGGGGGGCAGGGGGCCTCCCCTCCAGGGGCTTCCAGGCTGGTGGGTGGAGTCAGAAATAGGTGAATAAACCAGGGCGGGGTCCACGGCCGGATGAAACCGGCTCCAGGGAGGATTCTCAGGGTGAGTCCCTGGGGGGAAGGGGCTGAGATGCTGGGGTCTCGCTCACCTGCAGTTTATCAAACGTGTGCAATACCCAGCTGTCACTGGAGCTGAGCAGGGGACCAGGGGCCCGGGGGCGGGAGGCGCCAGGGCCCCTAGAGTCCGGCCCAGCCAGGTTCCAGGGCTCCCAGAGCACGGAAGACAGGCTACTGAGTGTGGCCGTCCCCAGCACAGACAAAATACCCAGGATCCCTAAGCGCCATCCAGGCAGGCGGAAGTGACTGCGGGACAGCCGGGGGGCTCTCTAGGGTAGGAGGCTGTGTCGGTTTGTGACTTCTCTTCTGGCTCCCTGGAGGTCCTTCCTGCTTCCTCCTGGATGGCTTCTCCATGAAGTTCCCAGCGGGCAGAGGTTCTGGAAGACACTGGATGGTCAGAACATGGCATCGTTCCCTCCAGCCGGGGGACGAGGCAGCAGGACAGCGGAGGCCGTGCCGGGGGGACCTAAGAGGCGGGCACACTCCAGGCCCCTCGGGCATGTGCCTGTGGGGGGGGGGGCGAAGCACCGGGAGCACACGAACAGGAGCATGTTCCTGCCACTTACTCTGCCTCAGTTTCCCCACCGCAGCCTGGTGAGCAGGTGTGGGGCCCCAGCCCCAGCTGCTCTGAGTCCTGCTCTCCTGGACGGTTCAGAGGCCTGCCTCTCCCTGATTCCAGGCTGCCCTTCTGCCCTCTCACGCCCCCTCGGAGGCCCTTGCCAGGCCAGACCACAGCTCCTGGCCACTTCCGCTCCGGCCTCCCCTGGTTGGACACCCCTCCTTCGAAGCTGTTTTTCTCCTGAGCACGGAGGTCAGGGCAAGGCGTCCCTCTGGGGGGCTGGAGGTAGGGCGCCCATGACCCTGTGTTCCCATCTGCATGCTGCCACCCCTACCCCAGCGCCTTCCCTCCTTCCTCTGGGCCAACTTCCAGCATGAGTCTGTCTGGCCTGCAGGGACCCATAAAGGGAGAGTGGCCAGCCATCCTGGTTTGTCTAGAACTCTCCGGGTTTTTCCCTGGAAAGCCCCATGTCCCAGAAGCGCCTCAGTCCCGGGCAAGCTGGGGCAGCGGGTGCCTCACGCCAAGCCTGAGTTTCCCCAGACAGGGTCCCCTGTTCCTCCTCTGCTCTGGCGGGAGGAAGGAGACATAACCTTCCCAGACTGTATCCCACCCGTCACGGGGGGACCCCAGGTCTCCAGTCTGCGAGCCTCCTGCCATGGGCACCTCCAGCATCCTCCACTGGCTGTCATGAGGGACCCCCGCCGCAGCATGAGGGACCCTGCATCCCAGCACACAGCCAGGGGCAGAGCAGGGCTCAGTGCATGCAAGGTGTGAGCTGGTCCATCCCAGGCCTCTGCCCTCGAGCAAGCTACTCCCTCCTTCCCCCTGACTCTGCGGTCCGTGCATCACTAGAGGCCCGTGGAGAAGCCCCCGGTAGCTGGCAGAACCTCCCCTCTAACCCAAGGCTCAGTCCCCTGAACCCACCCTCAGGGTGAGTCAAAACTGACCTGGCACTCAGCTCAAGAGACCCCGCTTTGGACACGGGCCAGCCCCTCCCAGACCCCAACCCCAGGAGCCTGCTCACAGACTCCAGCTCTAGAACATTCCTTGGCACCTGCCAGCCCAGCCCCTCCTATGGCACCTGCAGAGGGACTTGGCCCTCTGAGACCCTTAACCAGGTGGCCTCTGGGATGGAGCAGACAAGCCGCGGCCGGGCCCCCGATGCCCAGAGCGGGCCGGGGTGCCCCTTGTAAGGCTATGACTCCAAGAACAAGTCACCAAGTGGGAGTCGGCATCCGACACCCTCTCCCAGCTGGGAGGGGCCCCTGAGCCCCCAGCTCTGGGTGCCCTGCTGGTCGAGGCCCAAAGCTGCGCCTCGGTGGAGACCCCCCCACCCCGCCCCCTAGTCTTGGTCCTAAACTGGCCAAAACCCTGTGGGCATCCCTGAAGAGGTAACGTTTGAGGTGGGCCCTCGGGAAATAGAGTAAGAAACACTCAACCCATGAAGGGGCTCATCCGCCCAGGACGAAGCCCCCGTCAAAGCCCCGGCTTGGGCCACAGCCTCAGACCACACTCTCCTGCACCCGCACACTGACCCATGTCTCCGCCCACCTGAGCGCAGAGTTCCAGCACATTCTCCCTTGAGAAACCCTCTCGGCTCCCGGGGCTCTCACTGCGGGGGCTCCCCCGGCCACGCCCAGTCCATCAGGACCGCCCCCCGGGGGTGAGCAGCTCCCCAGCCCCCACCCCAAGTCCGCGGCCCCCTCACTCTGTGCCTCCCCCGCCCAGCCCTCTGGAGCTCCCCAGGAACCCCCCCCCCCATCGAGAGCTGGCCTCACCCTTGCTCTCCAGAATCTACTCTTGCCCCACACACGCTGACACAGGCTCTCAGTATACACCCCAAGCCTGGCTCACCCCTCTGCCTCTGTTCAGCCTGGCTGGCCCTGCCCGCCCCTGGCCCATCTTCGCTCATCCTTAAGACTCCTTGGAGGCATCACCTCCTCCGAGAAGCCCTCCTCCCTAACCCCAGCCCTGATTCCTCCAGTGGGCCTGGATCAGCCTCACCCTGCAGCCTGCTTCTGGGAGAGGCAGGTGGGTGGCTGGGTTGGCCCTGGGGCCGGAGTGTGTCCCGGGGGGAAGTGCAGAGCGTTTGTTGAGTGGCTAAGCGAGGGGGGTTGGCTGCTCTGGAGAAGGACGACTGGGCCGGGGATTCCAGGGTTACGGGTGCTCCTCTCTCCTCACCCAGCCCAGAGGGCAGTTTTCCCACACTCCGGGACCAGGAAGCGCCCCGCCCACACTGAGCCAGCTCACGACAGATCCTCCGGCAGCCCCGATCCCTTCGGCCCCGACCAGTTCCCAGCCTCCAAACGTCCTGCTAGAAGCAGGAGGAAGGGAGGGGTGAGTAACCAGCCCCTTCCTGCCCACCCCGCGTGCTGCTCGGTCCCCTCAGCCTCCCCGACCTGCCCTGGGGCAGAGTGGGGACTCCCACCCCACCCTCTCCTGCCTCTTTACCCACAATTCCTGCCTAGAGAATCCAGAAGGAGCCCAAGCTCCTGGCCAGGTCTCTGGGGAGCAGCCACAGGCCCTGGGGTTTGGAGGGGCAGGTGAACCTCCTGGGGACAGTCCCATCCCCCACCCCCACCCCCACAGAGCACAGAACCACCTGAACTCCAATCCTCCTCCCAGGGCTGTTGAGTCCAAGACACCGTGTCCCCCTACTTCCCAGGCCAGCCTTTCTGTGCATTTCTTGCAGAAAAGCCCTGCTGGTGCACCTGCCCCAGCTCGGGGCTCTCAGCACAACTCCTGAGCCTGACCGAGAACAGGGGACACTGTCCTCAGATACAAACACGCCCCCCCCCCCCCGTTTGCACTGTCTGGACTGAGCTCTTCCTCAAACCCAGGCCCACTGTGTGGGGGGGGGGGGGGCGGGTGAGCCGCTAGCCTCTGCCCTGAAAGGCCCCGACCTCAGGCCGCGGGCTCCCCGGCTCTGCCCCGAACAGCCGGACTTTGGTCCCCGCCTCCCAGCCCTCGCCGGGCAGCGCGGGAGGACCTGGCCCAGGAGCCTGGTGCCCGGCGGCTTCCCGCTCTGCTCAGCTACAGTTAACACAGGCAGAGGGGACGTCACATCTGGGCCTATGGTCTGGCTCTGGGGACAAGCAGCAGAGTCCTGGCCCGGTGCCTTACCTGGGGTGCTGTGTCTGACCCCGGGGCCGAGTGCGTGTGCTGCCGAGGATTCCAGCAGGGAATCCTGGGGACCATAAGCCCCCCTGCGAGCCCCACAGACCGACGGCTTGGAGCCAGGCGTACCTGCATCCGGGTCTCTGGCGGCCCGGCCAAGGGGGTACAGTCGCCGCAGGTGCGAAATGAGGACCAGCGTCCCCTGATCGGCAGGGGAGGTGGGGGAGGGCCCAGGAGCCGTTTCCAGAAATGTTCCTGTCCCCCCCCCCCCCGCCCCCGGCCCCGGCCCTCCTCTGGGTCTCTGTGCAGACCCCAGGGAGCGGGCAGGCCAGACAATGAGCCCTGCGCTCCTTTCCCTCCCTCCACCCCTCTCCCCTCCTCTCCTTTCCAGCCCCTGGCTCCCGTCCCTCTGCCCACCCCATGCCCCGACTGCTCTAAAAGTCAGAGTTCCTGCCGCCCCACCCGAGTGAGAGCAGGGGCTGTGTGGGAAGTGGCGGGGCGGGGGGCAGGCTGCTACGCCCCTGGGCCTGTAAGTGGAGGTGAGGCTGGGGCTCCCCAGGGAGGGTGGGTGCCCCGGGTCACCCCAGGAAGGCCAGGGCCTCAGGTCACCGGGAGACCTCAGGTGCCCGAGCCCAGCACTGGAAGGGCCAGGCCGGAGCTTCCCCGGGGGGGCCCACCCCGCTGGAGCGGTGCCCTAGGGCCGGGCAGGCACCGGAACTCACTGCGGAGAGGACGCCCCTGACCAGGACCCCTTGCGGTGTGGAGCCTGTGAGCGGCCGGCTGACAGCCCCTGACCCGCGGCTCTGAGCCTCTAGCCTCCACCCCCCAGCCTCCCCGAAGCAGGAGGGGGGGGGGGCCAGAAGAGCCAGCCCCGGGTTTCCTCCTGCTGTTACCCAGCCCACTCCCACCCCTGGACCCCAGGCTCTGAAGGCCACCCTCGGGGCTCCGCTGACAGTCGGGTGTTAATTTGGTGACACTTTGTAGAGGCCTCCCTGGCCCTACAAAGTCTAGTTTCTGCCAGTGGGGGGCTAGAGGGTACACGAGGCCTTGCTCTGTGCCCCGCCCCACCCTCCGGCCACCCCAGAAGCCCCCTTGGGCTGGGCGAAGGGTGTCAAGCCTGCCTCTGGAAGCCGCCCCTAGTGGTGAGGGGTCCACCGTGGGCCTGAGGCGCTCCTCGCCCGACAACAGAGACCCAAAAACATCAGCCCCAGACATGCAGGGGGCACCTACCTGAACTGCAGTCAGCACCCATCCGGGCCTCTAAAATGGGGCCTCCCTCTTAAAATGGGGGTGCTGGTGCCTTCCTGCATGGGGCACGTGGGTCCCCCAGCTTGACTCAGGCTAGGTTCCGGGGAGCTGTGTGCCCAGAGCCCCAGAGCTGGCTGGGGAGGCGCCTAAGGTCACACAGCAAGCGGCCGGAAGCCCTCCCCGGGGGTCCTGCAGCACTGGCCTCTCCCACAGGCCCTGTCCCAGAGGTGAGCGCCGCCCGCCTCCCGCCCCGTGACTCAGCACCCTCGCCGGGCACCACAGGACTTTTGCCCCCTGCGCACCGTGCCCGCCTCCTGCCCCAATCCGTCCAGGCTCTCCCGCCGCACCTGCCCAGGATGCAGGGAGCCGGAGCCCCCAGGCGCCGGGGCCCCTACTCCAGGGAGATAGGCGCTCTGGGCCGTCCCGGGGTCATACTACTCACCTATGCGCTGGTGACCCTGGGGCTCACCTGCCTCTTCATGCGGTTTTCCATCATGCCGGTGAGTGCCCGCCCTCAGCAGCCTGGCCGCCAGCACGGCCGCACTGTCCCCCTCGGCTTCCATCCGCGCAACGGCGGGGCCCCGGGGGTGGGGCCGGCGCTGCCCGAGCCACCCACCACACGGAGCTGAACAGGTTGAGGGACCCGGGGACCGTGCTTCCCGGTCCGCCCGTGGGCACTTCCTGTGCCCTGGTGCACAGCCAGCCCTGCCCCGTGGCAGTGCCCCTCCCCCCGGCCAGCCTGGCTCCGGCCCCATCGCCCTATGGATCCACCCGCCGGGACACCTGCTCGGCTCTCGTCATTCCTGTGCTCGGGCCTCCGCTCAGGCCTTCTCCGCAGCGAGCCTCCCCTCCCAACCCCTGCCCGGACCCTCTGTCCAGGTCCTGCTTGGCCAGCCTTCCTGCCCGATGTCCGCACCCCACATCCTGCCGCATGTCTCCCCGACCAGGACCGAGAGGGCGGGGCTTGACGCATCACCTCCTCTGCTGCCCCCACCCCCCCGGCCTGGAGCGCTGCCTGGAGCGGGCAGGCGGTTGGTTAAGCGCCATGGTCAGCACTCAGGGCCCGCCCGCCCACTTTTCATTGATCCCACCTTTGCACCCTTGCTTGTTCATTCAACAGACCCGAGTGGGGCTGGCCGGGCTCCCACCCTCTCAGGGCAGCAGCACCCGGGGGGGGCTTGAAACGTCCCAGAGCCCCTTCTCTGTCTGGTCTGGGTGGGGCCATGGCACAGCCACTAAAGCCCCCCAGGGGATTCCCGTGAGCGGACTTGTGCCTGGGGATCTGGCTGGGAGGGGGCCGCTGGGGGCATGGCAGGAGCCCCCAGCCAGGTGGCGAACCCTAACCCCTGCCCCAAAGCCCATTTCACTTCTACCAGACAGCCCGGTCCAAGCCCTGACTCCCTTCCTTAGCGGCCAGGTGGCCGGGGCGGACGCCTTGAGGTCCCATCATGAAATGGGTCACGATGTCCCTCCCTGGAAGGGTTGGTGCAGGGAGCGGCGAGAGAACAGTTAAAGGCACAGAGCAAGGGCGGCTCTCCCGTGGATGTTGTATGTATCGTTCAACAAATGCCCATCGAGCACCTACTGTGTGCACCCTGTTCTCAGAACTTGGAATAGAGCGGGCAGGGACTAAACCATCCTTAGACTGTGCTGTGCGTAAGATCATGAGGCATGCGGGGGTGCTGGGGCTGCCCACAGACGTGTGGCGGCTTTGGGATCAGGAAAGCCTTCCTGAGAAGGCGGGCTTAAAGGAAACAAAGAGCAAGCCTGGCTAGTTAGTGCAAAGGCCCTGGGGCAGTAGTGAGAACAGTGCAGCTAGAGAGGAGTGAGTGGAGGGGAGAAGGAGGGAAGGCCAGAGAGAGAGGCTGCCAGGACTCCAGGAGGATGCTGGCCGTGGGGAAGGCCCGCGGGCCTCAAGGTCTGTGAAGGGTGAGTCCAGGAGCTGCCGATGTATTGAATGTGGCTGTGCAACGGTTCGTGATTTCGAGCCCCGCATCAGGCTCTGTGCTGACAGCGTGGAGCCTGCTGGGGATTCTCCGTCTCCCTCGCTCTCTGCCCCTCCCCCACTTTCTCTCTCTCAAAAATAAACATTTTTTTTAAAAAAAGAATGTGGCTGTGCAAGAAAAGAGGGGTTCAGGGAAGACACCGGGGTTTGGACCTGAACCTTTGCCGGGGTGGGGGGGGGTGTCAGCAAGGGAGCAGAGGGGCTGGTCCTGGGGGGAGGCCATGGGGAGTCCGTTCTGGATGTGCTGCATTCCAGATGCTTCTGGACATCGAGTGGAGAGCCGGGGGCAGTTCAGGAGAGAGGTCCCAGGACAGCAGCTGTCCTGGGGACCCAGCGAGGCTCCCTGGAGTGACAGGCGCAGAGCAGCAGGAAGGCTCAGGCAGGAGGGCGAGCGCCTCCAGGGCTCTGGAGAGACACTGGTCGCTGCCTTTACCTCCCCAGGTGGGCATGGCTCCAGAGGGGCCAGGAGAGGCTGGAACCCACAAAGAGGAGGCCTGTGTCGTTCAGGGAAAATACTGCAGTCCACAGGGCAGCTTTGAGCGAACGAGGCTAAACTGGTGGGGGCTGGGGGCCCCCCCCACCTGTTTGAGGTGCGCCCCGCAGAGGGGAAGGAGGGCCAGCCGCTGCCTGTTAGAGCCTGGCCCCAGAGGCCCCGTGGTCTCCTCGCTGTGGGAGACGCAGCTGAGTCCCAGGCCCCAGGCCCCTCCCAGACCCACGGCAGACTGGTCAGAGCAGCTCCCTCCCGCCCAGCCCGGTGGCCGCCACCTCTCCCCCTCCTCACCCTCCGGGGACCCTGGATCCAGATCCTGACCCTTCCCATGGGCCCCCCTGTGTCTGCAGTACCTGACCCGGAGGCTGGGCCTGGACTCCGTCGCCTTCGGCCACCTGCAGACCACCTTTGGCGCGCTTCAGCTGCTGGGCGGGCCCGTGTTGGGCAGGTACCGTGGGGCAGGGAGTCTGGGGGCCCTCCCCCCAACGATGACCCGGGCCTGCCCCTCGGAGGTCAGGGGTGGGGTCGTGCCAGCCTCTCAGACCGACACTGGGCACAATAGCCCCTTTCATGCCGGGGACCCCTGCTCCCCGGGGCCCTGCCCGCCTCTTCCACGAACTCTGGTTTGTGGCCAAAGAGGGGACTGTCCTGGCAGGGCTGTCGTGGCTGGAAACGTCCAGCATTGCCGAGCTGGGGGTCCCACCAGCGACGCCCCTGGACCCCCACACCTCCACCGGCCTCAGCGCTGCTGGGGCCTCGGGCTCAGGGACGTGAGGGCAGACATCATCCTCCCGCAAACCCTGGGGTGGAGATCCACGTGGCAGGCGTCAGATCTTCGGGGGAACTGTCCAGAAAAGGGGCTCCAGAGGCGGTAAAGGACCGAGCAGGGCTCCCCAGGGTTTCGCGGCCCCGCTCAGAGGCCGGGTGGAGACAGGGCAGGAGCCTGGAGACACTTTCTGCACAACACACACGCACCTTGCTCCCTTTGGAGCCCGCAAGGTGTTCTCAGAGGGAGCAGGAGGGCCCTGCTGGGCCAGACACCCCCAGGTCGCCGGAAGCTGACCCACTGGAAGGACGGCGACACTGAGGCTCCGAGACGAGACCCCTGCGGCCTAGCTCCTCGGCAGCCCCGGGGGGCGGGCGTCAGGGGCAGAGCTGGCAGGTATCTGTGAGGATCACAGGTTCGGTTCCCCCAGGTTCGCCGACCGGCGCGGGGCCCGCGCCGCGTTCACGCTCACCTTCCTGGCGTCCTCTGCCTTCTACCTGCTCCTGGCGGCCGCCTGCAGCCCGGCCCTGCCCGGCGTGGCCTTGCTCTACGCCACGCCCTTGCCTGTCGCGTTCATGCAGGGGATGCCAGGTAGGGCCAGGCGGGGGCCCTCTGGGGCTGCGGGAGGACTGCGGGTGGGGGTGGGGCTGAGGTCACGACCTGAGGGAGGTGGGGGCGCGGGTCTCCTCCGGGTACCAGTCTAGGCCAGGGAGCAGGACCGAGGTGGGGGGGGGGTGACATGGGGACGTGGCCTGGGGGGCACGTGGCTGAGGGTGGGGGGCGTGGCCTGTGCAGGTGCGGAGTAGGTCCTGGGGGGTGTGGACGAGGCGGCCTTGCGCGGGGCACCCTCAGGGTGCGGGGTGGGGCGCGGTCCGGGCCTAGGCCGCTCGGGGCTCCGCGAGGGGGCCTCACGGCTCAGTCCCCGCCCCGCACCCAGTCGCGCAGATGACCATCGCGGACCTGTCTGAGCCCCAGGAGCTGCCCGCGGCCCTGGGCCGCCTCGGCCTGTGTTTCGGGGTCGGCATGATCTTTGGCTCACTGCTCGGCGGGACCCTGAGCGCCACGTGCGGGTGAGTGGCCGAGGCTGGAACCGGGCCGGGGGGGGGGGGGGGGGGGGCGGGCCAGGAAGCGGGGTGCGGGTGCTGGTCGGGATGGCCGAGACTGGGTGGGCCCAGGCCGACCACCTCGCCGGGCCTCGGTTTCTCCGTCTGCACGTTGAACGTCTTGGGTCAGGTGTGGGACGGTCAGCAGGGATCCACGCGGTGGGCGGGGCTGGAGGGGGCGTGGCTAGTGAGCGGGCGGGGCCGGAGGGGGCTCGGCGAGCGGGTGGGCGGGGCTGGCAGGATGGACAGGGCAGGGACGGGAGCCGACCCAAGCAGGTGGCGCAGCCCGTGCAGTCCCGCAGGGTGCGCGTCAGGGCAGCACGGAGGGCACCAGGAGGTCCCAGGCTAGGGGGACGCACGCGGCTGGCCCGGGTCACATGAAAACCAGGCCGGACCTGAAGACATTGGACGGCAGGCCCTGGAGGCGGGGTCCCCGGACGACCAGCGGGCATCCTGCGATGGGGGTGCTTCGGGCAGGAGGACTCGAGGGCAGCCTGTGGGCGGGTCTGCAGCAGCAGTCCTTGGAGTGCCCCCTGGGAGAAGAGAGGAACCTTGAACCCGGGACACCGAGCCCTGGACAGGCCCTGCCAGGCGTGGGCGGGGAATCTCACTTCCGCTGCCCCACCCCCATTCCTCCTCCCTCTCCCCAGCAGCCCCAACACCCACTCAAAATCGGCTTCTTTCATAGGAGTGGACCTTGCTCCTTGCCTTCCTTCGACTCAAGTCTTTGCTTTTGGTCTGGAATGTGGGTGCCCAGCTGTGGATGGGAGGCCCTGTGCCAGCTGGGGACCCACCCGGGCCGGCCTTAGGGAGTTGCCCTGGGGCGCTATTCAGGACAGGAACCTTGCTGGTCTCTGAAGTCACACACACACACACAGAGGAACACACACAGGCACCTCTGTTGACAGCCCTCCTTCTGATCTCGGATGAGCCTGTGCTGGCCCCTGGGCCTCTGGGGGCATCGGTCTCCCCAGGCTCCCCCAGTGCCCCCAGACAGCCCCCAACAGTGGTAGATGCAGCGGGTGATGGCTGATCCGCAGGGACGGGGGAAGGGGAGGGTCCCGTGGCCGGCTCCACCAGCTCCCCACCCCAGGATTTTCATCAGAGTCTGGGGTGCAGATGTCTGTCTCCACGGAGCACCTCAGCCAGGAGGCTGCGCGGGGGGGGGGGGGGGGAGCAGAATTCCTCTCATCTGCTTCCTCACCGGGATTTATTGAGCAGCTACTAGGTGCCCTGGGATTCCAGGTTCTGGGATACCGTGGTGGCTAGGACAGGCCGGGTCCTCGGATGAAATGAAAATGATACGTATTTCTAAAGTGTCGGGGTGAACTGCCTGGTGTGAGAAGTAATACAGCACGATCGGGGGCCAGACAGACGGGTGGTCACCAGGGTGTCACCTGCAGGAGGTGAGGGGGGCGGCAGGACGACCGGGGAGGCCGGTGTGGATGGAGTGGGGAGCAGGGAGGGCAGGGAGCCGATCTGGGCAGGAGGCGGGGTCTGCCTCGGATTTGCTGAAGGCTGGGATGTAGGTGTGAACCTAAGGCCACGCCTGGACGCTGGGGCCGGCCTTAGGGGGAGCCATGAACCTTGCTGAGGTCTGAGCCATCCGCCATGCCCGTGGCAGTTGGGTCTCCGTTGGGCTGAGTCTGGTGCCCATTAGGCCCTCCAGGCAGCTATGGATCGGGCAGCTGAGTGAGGGGACCTATAGTGAGCAGAGCAGGGCTGTGTCCTCAGGTGGGTGGTTTTTAAGCCCCAGGAATGGGTTCAGGTTGAGCCCCAAGCCCCGAGCCCCAACCTGGCACTTCACGTTAGAAGCGGGGTCAAGGAGGAGGTACAGTGAGGGCAAGAAGGGAAGGAGATCCAGGAGAACATCCGGAAGCCGAAAGGTGTGCAGGTCAAGGAGGGGAGGACCCTTGGCGCTCCGAGGGGCGGCAGTGACCATGGGTTCTGCCTGCACATGAGCCGCTGGGGGTGATGGGAGCCTCAGTCGCTAGACCAGGAGCGAGAGGAGGAGAGCCTCTGCGCTCCCGGGGAGAAAAGGAAGAGGGTCGGGAGGGTGTACCGGGCGGGGTGGGGGGGGGGGGGACGTCAGGGCGTGAAGAGTGTGCGGGAGAGGGAGAGGCGGGGCCGGGAGGAGCCTCCCCGCCCCCACGCTGCCCCACCCACCTGGACTCACAGCCAGGCGCCTGTTACCGTGGTCACCTTGACAGGTGCTCTCACCCGTGAAATGGGCCCACCCTCGCTTGCTGTGGGGCCTGTGACTGTGCCCGTGCCTAGGACCACCCCCCCAGCCCTCCCCCCACACCCCCTCTTGTCCCCCCCCCAGCCCCCCCCCACGTCCCCTCTCCTCGTCACCTTCCTTTTTTCCGTCCCAGCTGCTGACCCAGAAGACACCACTCACTGTCCTCTCCCCTGGGCCTCCCCCAAGATTGCCTGCGCCCCTGCCCTCGTGTTCCGGAAATATCCATTCAATTCCCTGCCTTCTTTCATCCCGAGATCGAAGGTGCTTTATAACCCTATGCATCCTTTGATGGGAAAACGGAGGCCCCGGAGAGCGCGAGCCTCCCCATCCAAGGCCCGGGGGAGGCGGGCTCCCGGACCCCGAAGCCCCGTGGCGAGGGCCACATCCCGCCTTCCTTGTGAGGGCTCCCTGGCCGCCATCTTCCTGCCTCCCGTGCCCCGGTGACCCCTCCCCCAAAAGGCATCAGCCGTGTCCCCCACCTCCGGGAGCAGGTGAGGGGAGAGGAAGTGCCCTTGGCAGCCTGCGGGTGTGGGGCGGGCACCAGTAGAACTGGTTTCGGCTCAGCCTGGAGCTCTCCTACCCAGGGCCCAGGCCCTGAGTCACTTAGCAGGTGGGGGCCGCGCGGTGACTCATGGCCCTGAGCCCAGCGCCTCACGGCCTGGGGAGGCCTCTATCATGCCCTTCCCACAAGTGCGCCCTGGGCCTCGGCGGTGGCAGCACCAGCCTGCGGAGCCCAGCTGAGTCAGGTCCCCGGTGGAGGGGTGGGGGGGGTGGGGGGGGTGGGGGGGTCCGGGGGTCCCCGTCGGACGTCGAGCCAGCCCCCAGGCCTGATGGCTGGAGTCAGCGTGGACAGGCTTCCCCCGCCGAGTGCGAGGCTTGGGCTCCGTCCCCCAGAAGGGGTCGGGATTTGGACAGATGCCCCCGAGGGTAGCAATTCCTTTCGGCTGGGGGGGGGGGGGGATTTGGGCCTGGCTGGGGGCCGGGTCAGGCAAACTGACACGGTGCCAATGGTGTCACCATCACTGGCGGCCCTCCTGGGCGCTAACGCGGGAGAGGGGCCCCACTCTGGCCCCAGGGCGAGCTTTGCCCGGGGGCGCTCGGCGACTCCGAGGGGATTTATTATACTCCTTATCTGCAGCCCTGAAGACTGGGGACTCCGTCTCAGCCTTTGTTCTGGCCGGGGAATAGGAAGCCCTCATCCTGCTGACAGAGGGTTTCTGCCCGGGTGACACGGCCGCTTCCCCTGGAAGTTAATGAGTAAACACACTGGGACAGGAGTGACTCATGGGTCAGCCAGGCGGCCTGCCCCACTCAGTGCTCACGATGGCTCATTGAGGCCGTGCGGGGCCAGCCCGGTGTGCGGCCTCCCCACCGCAGGGGGACACAGAGACCTGACCCAGAGACCCTGGGTTTTCCGGGCAGCGGGAAGTACACACAGCACATGGCCCACCTGGCCAAGAGCGAGCTCAGCTTAGACCCGAGAAGTGAGAGAGAAGGCAGCTACTGAAGGTGGGGCTGGCACAGACAGTGTTCCAGGCAGAGGGGGAGCCTGTGCAAAGGCCCTGGGGCAGGAAAAGGCCTGGGGCTTGTTCGGAGGCCTGTGTGGGTGGGACTGGAGGGATCAGGTGCTCTGGGAACACAGAGGGCTGCAAAGTGTTAGGCCAGACAAGGCTTTTAGGCCTTTTTTCTGGGACCCAGAAGCCAGAGGGAGGCTGAATTGGGAGTGGCCCCACAAAGACTCCCATTTTCAGACATTGTTCTTGCCACAGTATCAAGGGATGTGGATGGGGCACGGCAGGGGGACTTCACCCCAAGCCCCAGGCTGGACGTCCAGTGACTCTCTGGAGACCCTCACAGCCAAGCGTCACGAGGCTGGGTCCCAGCTGACCCCAGCCTGCCGTCCGGGTTGGATAGGAGAGGGGGGTGCCACCCAGGAGGCCCTGCGTCCCCTGGGCCAGGGGAGCCACAGAGCAGGAGGGAGGGTGGCCCAGGCTTCCCGAGTACCGTCACCCTGTGGCCAGTCCACATAGGGTGGGCCAATGGCCCAGCTCACCGCCCTCCTGATTCTGTCGGCTTGGCAAACTCCAGGCCCTCGAGTTAGAGGTGAGAGGTGGCGTTTGCAGCCTGCACGGTTTGACCAGCGTGGGCAACCAGCCGTGACGAACGGAGGCCGGTGGGCTGGGCTCCAGGACGGCCAGGCAGCCCCCGGGGACCCGTGCCGCCCGTGGGGGATGGGGACAGGGTGTCCCCGGGGAGGGTGGCCCTCATTTGCATCTGAGAAAAGGAAGTCACCCAGCAAGGTCGCCACCGGGAAGGGCAAAGGGACAAAAGACTGGTGCCCAGAGTCCTGCCCAGAGTCCTTTCCCGGCCTTCATCCCTCCAGCCTCCCGTCCGTCCAATGAGCCAACAACCACGGCTCGCAGACGTCCCTCGTGATCCTGCACAAAGGAAGCAGGAGGCCCCCAGCAAGGGAGCTGATTCTGCCTCGTGCTCAGGGGCGCACTGACCCGAAGGTCCCTGGGGAGGGGCGTCGAGTCTCGTCCGGGAGGGCAGAGCAGTGCCCGCCCGCCTACCCGGTGGGGGCACAAGGCCAGAAAGGGCTGAGAAGTCCCTCCACGCAGAGGCATGAGGTCTTTCCGGCATTTTGTCCTGGGGGAGCTGGAAGGGGGCCTGTGGCAGGGGTGGGTGGAGGAAGGACACTCCCTCCCTCCGACGTCCCCTGGGAAGCTGTGGCCCCTCGACTCCCTCCGGGGCCTCCAGAGTCCTTGTGTTTCCTTCGGTTTACCAGCTAGCACGCCGGGGGGGGGGGGGAGGGGGGAGAGAGCCCACAAGAAGGGGCCTGGCTCCTTGCCACCCAGCCCACACTTGTCACCAGCCTCCCAGAATAGCCACCTAAGTGGCCGCCTCTGCTCCCACGAATTTCCGGGGCATCTGGCAAAGAAAGCAGGCTCTGTCCCTGCCCCCCAGGCCCCGCGCAGTGACATGCGGGTCCTGAAGAAAGGGCCCTTCTCTCTGGGGACAGCCACCAGGCCCGGGGTGTCCCTGCCCACGTCACAGATCAGTTCCTGCCAGCGGAGGAGGGGGCTTTGGTCCGTGCTGGCCTCGTCCCTCCCCGGGGCGTCAGTCCGTGGGAATGCCTGTTCATTTGGAAGCTTGGTGCCCAGAAAGCCCGAGCGCCCACCATCCCCGGCAGTGGGAGTCGGCCGGGGGCCCTGACATGGGCCATTGGGGGGGGGGGGTCCGCAGCATGTGCAGGCTGGACCAACTGTGTGCCCCTGGGCAAGTCCCAGCCGGGGACACGGGGCGGCCCCGCCCCCACGCCTCGCTGACCCCACGGGGAACAGGGCCTCTCCTGGCTGTGGTTGCCCACAGGAGCCCTGTGTGTGTGCACCCCTGTGTGCGTGTGTGTGTGTGTGTGTGTGTGCCTTGCTCGTCTGCGTGTGTGCACGTGCAGCCGTGGGGGGCGGGGCGGGGGCACTCAGCTTGTGGCTGGCCTCGCTCGGAGAGGCAGGGGACACCCACCCCCCTCTCGTCCCATGCTGTGCGGCCCTGAGCGGGAGCTCCGCTCAGGTAGGCGTCAGGGCTGCGCGCGGGTGAACGGCTCTCACCTGTTCCACGGTCTTGGCTCGGGGTCCCGCCCAGGCTCAGTGGTCCTCAGGGCCAGACACCGTGTGTCTGAAGGAGCCAGCCCCTCTCAGAGGACAGAGTGCCCCCTGGGGAGGACTGCCGGGGCGCACGGAGAAGGGCTCCTGCAGGGTGCATAGGAGCCCCCGCTGCCGCTGAGGGGAGGGGCTCTCTGGCCAGGCACCAGCCTAGAAGGGCCGAGCAGCCTGGCTCAGTAAGAGGCTCCCCGTGTTCCTCCCTCCGTCCCCCACCCCGGGAGGTGGCGGTTGGCCCGCAGGAGGAAACGGGGACGGTCACGAGGGCTGGCCCCGGGGCCAGCGTTGTCAGGTGACGTGGGGTCACCGGAGGGGTCAGGGCCTGAGTTTCCACCTGATGACCCACAGCCCGGAAGGGTTTTCTCGGAAGCTGAGGGGCCCTCCCGAGTCCGGGTCCTCGGTGCCGGCGGGCAAGAGGGAGGGCATCCTGAGGGTGGTGCCCAAAGCCCCTCCCCCAGCCCGGAATGTCCCGCCCCCCAGGTCGAGGGGGAACAGGAGCGCTCCCCAGGAGGGAAGGGAAGGAGGCGTGCCGGTCTCCACGACACGGAGGAGGCCGCGCGGGGTCCCGTGGTCTTCGTGCAGGTGGAGCTGAGATGCAGACCCGAGCCCCGGCCCGCCCCTGCACCTCGGGGTCGCCGGCACCCCCTCCTGGCGCCCCGGCCCCAGTGCCGCCTGGCGTGTGTCTCCCCATCAGCCCCCAGGGACAGAGAAGCGTCACCTACAGGGCCAGTCGAGCCGTCCCCCACCCCGGGAGGCCCGTCCAGTCCCCGCAGAGGGAGGCAGGGCCCTTCCTCTGGGAACCCGTTTGCTCCTCCGTCCAGGGCTGTGCAGGGAGATCCCCGTCCAGACACCTCCCGGGGCTGAGGCGCGGGCCCCCAGGTGTCCAACGCCCCTGCCCCGGCTGGGCGCAGCAGGTGCACCGGGTCGGCCCCTGGGGGTCTTCCCACCCCTCGACACCTCCTGGGAGAACCCCCACCCAGCCCGCCGGGGCTCACTTCCCGGGCTCGCGCTCGGGGACCGGGGCCCACGTGCTGTGGCTGCCGAAAGCTGCCGCTGCAGTGTGACCGTCGGACACGGTGACAGCTTCGTCGGCCCCTTCATTCTGTCACCTAATGAATGTGCCCTGAGGGTCCCGTCCCCTCTCTCCAGGTCACAGGCCGTGGGGACATGGCTGGGGGGGGGTTGAGCGGTTCTCAGCTGCTGAGACCTCATTGTGGCTGAAGGGGCCGGTAGGGGCCGCGTGTGGTGCCCACAGCCTGGGACCCACGTCCTGTGTGACCGCTACTGTCGCCCCCAGGATGCAGTGCCCCGCGACTGTGGCTCTGGTGGCCAACCTCGTGGGAGCCGTCCTCAGCTTCACCTTTATCCCCGTTAGCACGAAAGGGGCCAGTGCCCACGACCGGGCGGTCCCCGCAGGTAAGCCCCGCCTGGGACGCCCCGCCAGGCCGGCCCCCTCAGGGACGCGGTACCTGGACGCCGGGCGGGTATGAGGCCTGAGCCCTCCGCCTCCCCAGCCAGCACCCCGGGCCTCCCTGCAGGGAGAGTCGGCCAAGGCCAAGATGCACGACAGTGGCTTCCTGTCTGCTGGCGGGGGGGGGGGGGGGGGGGGGATGGGGGGGCATCAGAGAGGCTGAGGCTGGAGGCAGGAGAGATGTAGGGGAGGCCCGGGGAGGACGGGAAGGACCACGGGGCAGGGTTAGCCAGGATCCTGAGTCCCAAATCGCCAGGTGCCATGGTGCCCACGAGCCACTGCCTGGGTCACATGGGCTGGGGGAGCTAGGGCCAGGCCAGGTCGCCCGACAGCAGAGGCACTGTGTTTCCGGAGCGCCTCCCAGAATTCGGGGGCTCCAGGGTCAGTGGGGGCGGAGGGCTCAGCCCTAGGAGCGTGACGAGCTGCCCGGTGCCCCCAAAGGGGCCAGCGAAGGGGGGTGCTGGGACCTGTGGGCTCCCGAGCCCACGAGCAGGTGCCACGGCCAGAGGGAGGAGTATCTGCTGAGAGCAGGTGCCGGCATGGGGGCGGGGTGCTTTCCCGGACCCTGCAGCCTGGCCGAGACCAGGTCAGCGAGGCGGAAATGGGCTGAGGCCTGCCCAGCCTCTCCGGGTCCCCCCAGGTGGACCCCAGGCCAACGTGTTTGACCTGAAGGCCATCACCCGCCTGCTGCTGCAGTCGGGGGTCCTGCCCGTGTTCCTCATCAAGGTGGCGTCCAGCCTCCCCTTCGGTGAGTCCCAGACCTGGTGCAGCTGAGAGCTCGGGGCCGTGGGGAGGGGGCCTGCGGTCAGGGCGTCCCCCTTCTCTGCCCTGTATCCTGGGCCGCACGCTTTCCCCTTCACACATGTCCTGGAGAAGGGACGGCCCGAGTGGAGGGAGGGAGGAAGGGAGGGAGGAGGGGAAAGCGGTGCCCCATTCCCTGCAGCCCCGCAGGGCCCCCCTCACGCACAGTCCGAAGTGCCCTGTGCTTGGCAAGCCCCCCGGGATCCGTCCGAGAGCAGGGGAGGCGGTGCGTCTGAGACAAACCCTCAGGGGTGCCCAGCACCCACCTCCAGCCCCCATCCGGGGTCCTCTCCTTGGGGGCAGCGCAGAGAACAAATTAGCGAGGCTTCGTGCTGGTGCTCCAGGGCTAATCCCTCACCCGCAGGGGCTTCTTGCAAAACTGTGCTGCAAATCTCGGGGTCGGGGCAGCGGGGTTGAAGGCTGAGTCAGGGGACCGCCTGGCTGGGCCAGCGCCTGGAGACTCCGGTCCGACTTCAGTCGAAGGGGCCTTCGGGGGCCACCAGTGGGTCCGGGGTCAAATCTTCTCACACGGTCAGCCTCGGGCCCCCCACCTCCCGACCGCCTTCGCACAGGATGCCCTGGGCTCCCGCCCAGCCACGGGGTAGCTTCCGGCACCTTCCTGCGCACGGGCTACATCTGTCCCTGGGGCCCCGCTTCCCGTGCCAGAGAGCCACCAAATCGCAGGGAAGGCCGCCAGGGCCCCACAGTCACCCGCCCTCCCTGAACCCCCCTCGCAGGGCTCTTCATGGTCATGTTCCCCATCGTCTCCATGGACTTCTTCCAGCTGGATGCTGCCCAGGCCGGCTACCTCATGTCCTTCTTCGGGCTTCTCCAGATGGTGAGTGGGTGCTGGGCACGCGGGGCGCGTCTCAGACGCAACGGGCCTTGCAGGGCGCTGCCCTGAGCGCCTGCCATCGCTGTTCTGTACCGTTAGCTTCCGGCTGCCCTCCTGTCCCCGGGGGAGTGTGCCCTCCCCTCCCTGCCCGAGGCAGCCACCAACGGGCCTGCGCCCGGTTTGCACACTCGTCTGCCCCGGAGAGGGGAGGGAGGGGGCTGGTACCCAGAGGAGGCCGGCGAGCCCCTGGCCTCCTGTCTGGAAGCACGCGAGGGTGCACGGTCCTCCGAGTGTGCAGCCGGGCGCCCCCCAGCAGAAGGACAGGGCGGGAGAGAGCCGGTGGTAGGGCACGTGACAAGATGCGGGCAAGTTCCTCGGGCCCTTGGAGCCCCGGTCTCCTTGCCCATCAAGCGAGTGACCCTTGTGGGGTGGCTGGGCAGATGAGGTGAGCTAACCCGGCAAAGCTCTTAGAAGAGGAGGAAGCCCCACCCAAGTGACGGTCACTCGGTCCTTGCGAGGCGCCCTGAGATGGGCAGCCGCCTTCCGGTGGTACGGGGCGGCCCGTCTCCCAGGCCCCAGCTCCTCCGGGGCATCTGCACCAGGGCCCGGGGCGCAGGGACAGGTGGCGACAGCCGGAGTGCGGGAGGGGCTATTCTGGGACCGTCTGAAGGGGAGGGAAGCGTGTGACATTCCCAGCTCCTCCTGGGCATCTGCTCCCCACGCCTCTGGGCCCAGGATGGGTCTCACCCCCAGTGCGAAAATAGCCACAAGGGCAGGAAGGCCTCAGGGCTGCTGCCGCCCGGCTGGTGGGCCACAGACTGAAAACAATGATAATTCTCCAGAGCTGGGGGCCACGGGTTCTAAATGGCCACTCCAGCCCGCCTGGGCCCTGCCCTGGAGACTCCCAGACCCAGGAGACCAGGCCTGTACCTCTGCGAAAGCCAAGAGACCCCCTAAGATCCTCAGGGACAGACGCGGGTAGTTCCGGGCTGGCCCGGGGCAAGGTGCCCGATGGTGACCCGCCCGAGACGGGCCTGGGGCTCCAGCACCCCTAAGGATGGCGGGCGACCCCCGGGGGCAGCTGAGGCCCCAGCTGCGTCTGGAACCTCTGCGGGCAGAGGGTGGGGTTTTGTGTCTACAGGGAGAGGCCTGAGGCCCCCTCTGCCAGTCACCTCCCAGCCCCCAGCCCCACGGGGTAGGGCCGGTCACCGAGGGTCTCAAGAGGCAGCCTGGGCTCCCCTACAGCTGGGCTCCCACCTGCTGCCTCCCTCCGCAAACCATTTCCTGCCCCACCCCGAAGTGTGTCGGCTGCAGCCTGACCCCAAGGGGACCACGGCATCCCCCTCCCCGTGGGGGGCGTCGGGGTTGGGGGCGGGGGGGGGGAGTGGCAGCCCAGATGGTCCTGAGGGATGGCGTCACCACCCCAGCGGACTTGCAGACCCCCGTCTGTCGCAGGCCGTCCTGCGAGAGCCCCCACGTGGCCCTCGCGTCCACCCCAGGCACGGTGCCACCACAGTGGTGGGAAGCGTCCATCGTACAGGGCTGGGGGGAGACAGAGATAAGCCCCCGACCACCCTCATCTCATGTAGCAGGCGTGATGAGCTGTCAGAGGAGAATAAGGGTCCTCAGAAGAGCAGAGGTGCAATTTTAGATGGGACAGTCGGTTGGGGGGGTGGGGGTCGGGAGGGGCTGCAAGTGCAAAGGCCCTGGGGTGGGGAGCACGCCAGCTGCTGAGCTGGCTGAGGCAGCAGACTGGGCTCGGACGACGTGTCGGGGGGTCCGCAGGGCCAGGAAGGACCTGGATTTACTCAGACTGGGGTGGGGGCTGTGGAGAGGGTCCACGCAGAGGAAGCCGTTGCCCTCCCCCGAAGCCGCCTGTGAGCAGTTAGTCGGCCTTCGCTTGATGAAAATGTGTTCATCACGCTGGAAATAAAGGACACGGGATTCGTTTTGGAGATGACTGTCCGGGTGTATGGGTGCCGACGTGCAGTGCCCAGGCCACCCCGCCTCCCGAGGACCTGGCCGCTTCGGGACCCGCCCTTCTCCTCCGGCCGGGTGGCTGCTAAGGCTGGGAGGGGGTCCCCAGGTGTGGGGGGCCGCCCCCGGCCAGACCCCTCCCAGCCGGCCTCTCGCTCTGTCTCCCCAGGTCATTCAGGGCCTGGTCATCGGGCGGCTCAGCCGTCGCTTCTCGGAGAGGGCGCTGCTCCGGGCCAGCGTGCTGGGCTTCGTCCTGGTGGGACTGGCCATGGTGAGCACTTTCCTCGGGGCCGCACCCCACTGACAGCGGGGTCCCCGGCCCATCACCCCAGCCGTCTGCACATCCCAGGCTGCATGTGAGCCCCAGGGCCCCCTCCCCCCGGGGCCGGCTCTATGGGGCTCCGGGGATGGGCCCTTCCACCCCGGTCCTGTGTGGCCCCCCCAATCCCGTGGCCTCCCTGTCCCATGCCAGGCACTGATGTCCGACGTCCTCCACTTCTGCCTCCTGATGCCTGGCCTGGTCTTCAGCCTGTGTGCCCTCAACGTGGTCACCGACAGCATGCTGACCAAGGCCGTGTCAGCCGCAGACACGGGTGAGCCAGTGAGGGGCAGGGGACCCCCGGGGCCTCCTCTCTGGGAAGCTCTCTGGGCAGTTTCGGATGGAGCAGCTCCCCCCTCCCCAATTTCAGGCTGGGTCTGCCCAGGCCCAGTGAGTACTGAGTGGGGTGGGTGGCCCGGGGTCCAAGTGGCGGGAGGGGGTGGGCTGCAAGATGGCTCAGGTGAGAATTCTGGCCGCCACCAGGCTGGGCTGGGCCTGGGGGGTGGAAAGGGGGCTTCTCGGAGCTGCTGTCTGGCTGAGCTCTGAAGCAGGGGCAGGATTTCCCTATAAAAGAGGAAGGGGAAGATTGGAACATTCCAGGCCAGGACCCGGCTCGGCGAGGTGTGGAGGGGGTTGGAACTGAAAGGCTCCTGAAGAGGCCAGTTAGGAAGACAGCCAGGTGGGGCCAAGCGTGGTCAGCACAGGGGGCTGCCAGGCCGGGAGGCGGGGTCCCCCCTCCAGCACGGGATGGGTCGGGGGTGCATGTGCTCCCTGAGTGGGGGAAGGCACGCAGCCGGTTAAACCCAGAAAGCCCCCAGCGCCCCCCCTCCCGTAGGACACGGGTGTCCCCAGACAGGGGATCCCCCAGCCCTCACTCTGTGCCCAGCGTTCTTTCCAGAGGCCTACAAGCCTCTTGTCCAGACTCAGCTCCCTGCCCCTGCCCTGCCCCCGGGGGCAATGGTGCAGGTGGCCCCACGGGCTCCTGTGGCTGGTTGGAGTTGAAGAACATCCCAGCAGGCTAGAGAGCCCACTCGACCGGCCACCCCTCCACCCCT
Source organism: Felis catus (assembly GCF_018350175.1). Classification (NCBI taxonomy): domain Eukaryota; kingdom Metazoa; phylum Chordata; class Mammalia; order Carnivora; family Felidae; genus Felis; species Felis catus. The sequence goes on along the minus strand of NC_058377.1, from coordinate 113,114,756 downwards.
CGCTCCAGCTCTAGCCGCCTGTCTGCCAAGGGGGGAGGGGCAGGCTGAGCTCTAGAGGCCGAGATGGGAACCCGATGGCCGATGGTTGCAAGGTCGCATCTCAGGGCTGCTTCTGGTCCGGGGAGGCCAGGCAGGGCCCGGAGGGCTTCCTGGAGCGCTGGACCGGCCCCCAGGAGAGGCCAGGAGGACGCCGGGGAACGAAGCGTGGAGAGATGGGGGCAGGGCCCGGCAGGGAGGGGGGCGGGGCCGCACCTGAGGCCCCGCCCCTAGGCTCAGAGGGACGGGGAGCTGGTTCCCAGAGCCAGCCTGGGAACCGGAGACCACAGAGGGGGCGGTAATTGCTCCCGGTGTCTGCAGGGCGTGTGGGCGATGGGAGAAGCCGCTCTTAAATTTCCCCCACGCCGGGCCCTGGGCCCAGGCGGGGCCGGACCAGGCCGCTCCCAGCTCACCCGGCGGGCTCTCGGAGCGGGGCCCTGAGCCCCTGGAGCTGGGGACCCTCTGGGCACATGTCTTGACAATACACGCACGCACACACGGGACACGGCTGCCCGGAGGGGCCTAGTGACAGGGGAGTCAGGTAGCTGGGGGCAGAGGCGGCCAGGTGAGCCCGGGGAGGACGTGGGTGCAGAGAGGCGGGCGGGCCGCCCCGCGAGGGCCCCCAGGACCCCGCCCCTGTCCTGCGGAGGGCATCCTCCAGTCCTAAGAGGCTGGTGGAGGCTGTGGGGAGCCTGCCTTGCACCCCAGCCCCAGCCTTCACTCTGTGGCTCAGGAGGATCTTCCCCCAAGCCCGCCGTCCCCACGTCAGGGAGGCTCTCTCCAGGCTCAACCAGCCTGAGAGGGCGGGGCCTGGCCCGTGACCTGTGGCTCCACTCCGGGGCTCCTCCTGGGCTTGGGAACTTTCTGGGGCAGGGTGCAGGCACCCGTGTGGCCTCTGAGTGGCTGGGTGGTCCGAAAAGCGCAGTCTGGGTGGAGGGAGCTGGGGGAGCAGAGAGCGGACAGGGTTGGGGGCGGTGAACACGGGAGACCTGGGCTGCGTCCGGGAAGCGGGTGGCCAGGGCAGCCTGACTTGTCGCCCACCCCCACCCCTCAGGGACCATGCTGGGCCTCTGTGCCACCGTGCAGCCGTTGACTCAGACCCTGGGGCCCACCCTGGGCGGCCTCCTGTACCGCAGCTTTGGGGTCCCCGTCTTCGGCCACGTGCAGTTTGCCATCAACCTCCTTGTCCTCCTCGTGCTCTGGAGACAGCCTGTGCCCCGGAAGAAGGACTGAGTCCGGTGACCAGTGGCCCCAGGGCACAGACTGGCAATAAACTCTTCGAGCCTGAGTCCTGCAAATTCCCATGGGTTAAACAGGGGACCTGGGGGTGAGCCATGGAGGGACAGAGGGTCAGATGCTGGAGAGCTTCCTGGGAGAGGGGCGTGCAGCCGGGCCCCAGGGCTCTGGAGAGAGCCTGATCACCCAAGTTGTCCTTGTGCAGCAGGCCCTCCCCCCCCGGAGTCCGTCCCAGGAGGAGTCGGTCCCCAGCTAGGAGGCCCCCCTGTTGCCACCCAGACAGCTCTGCTCAAACCCCCCGAGACCGGAGCTGTCCACCCGCCCCCAGTCCTCCACCGGCTTGGCCTCGGGGCCGAGCGCGCTGCCTGCTTGCTTGCCCTTGTCAGTCACCTCACGTGAATGGAAACAGGTTGTTTTCAAAGATGAGGAGTTTGAGGCTTGCAGAGAGGCCCGGGGAAATGGCCCGCCAGCGGACCCAGGCCCGGAGAGCCCCACCCCCTCCCCACCCCTCAACCCAGCTGTAGGGAGAAAGGCACCGGGGCACAGGGGGGCCAGCGTGACCAGTGTGGACACAACAATGCCAGTGGGGTCGGCAGGTGACCCTGAGACCATGAAGGCCACTCCCCACCTCTCCACGGGCTGCCTGTAAACGAAGCTAGTTCACAACTCAGGCCCCCCAACCCCAGAATTCCATGGTCCAACCAGCAGGGCCTCAGAGAGCAGAGGTCCGTCCACCCTCCGGCCCGAGAGCTCAGACCAGACCAGCTTGCTTGTGAACCTCACTGGGGATGGGGGGGGAGGGGTCTCACCTTGACTTTCACCCTTTGTCCCAATGAGGGTCTGGGCAGGTCTCCAGGGAGGGGCAGGACAGGGGTCCGTCGGGGGCCAGTGCAGTCCCCCACTGGCTCAGGGACTTTGTAAGGAGTGCTGTTCCCTTCGGGAGAAAATTCCTTGCAGGAAATGGTTTCCTTGGGCTTCGCAGCAAAGGGACAGCCCCTCCCCAGTCTGAGCCCTGGGACCCGGCGCGGAGGCTCCCCCGGTCCCGTGTGAGGGTGTGAGGGACAGACATCAGGGCCCGATGTTTGGTCGTTCGCTCCCGACGCCGCTGCCTCCCCCACGTGGCATCGCCCTTCCAGCCAGAAGGGTCCCCGAAATGCAGGCCCCCTCAGCGGCCGGAGATCAGGGTCCCCCTCCTCGCTCCGGCTTGGTCACTGCCAGCGCACCTTTCCGCGCGGGAACGCGCCTCCGGTGTCCTCCCATCGGGCGGTGCTGGACTGACGGTGGCGGCCGGCCTGACTTCCGGAGGACGGGGACCCGGCCGGACAGGGAGGGCTCGCCAGCTGCCAACCATCAGGAGTACGAGGCCCCGGCCTCCCCCCACTTGCCCGAAGGCCCCGCCGCCTCCCCGCTCCAGCACCGTGGGTGCGGGCCAGCGGGGCCTAGTGGGGGCTGCAGGGAGCTGCCCGGGCCCCAGCAGGGCTGGGGTCAAGGGGAGCACAGGGCGCGCGCGGCCGGAGGGCTGAGGGCTCCCTAACGGGGGGCTGGGGGCACAGGTGGCATGTGGGCGGTGGGGGGCAGGTGGGGCCGGCACCCGCTGCGAGCAGGGGCAGCTCAGGTGCAGGGGGTGCCCTGACCTCAGCGGGGCAGTTTGGGAGTGACCTCCCTGAGCGAAACCAGGCCCCGTCCTTCCGGACACACGCCCAGGAGCAGAAGTCAGCCAGGGCCAAACCTCAGGGCACTTCCCAGCCTCTGGAGAGGCTGCTTGTGGACCGGCCCAGCGGATGACACTGCGTTCATTCAAAGTGCCCTGGCTTCCCGGCCCTTCCGACGCCAGGGTGGCAGCTCTCCCCACCCCCACCCCCACCCCCACCGAAAGGGCCGCCAACCCTCCCGCAGTAAGGTCACACGGCACCACAGCGGCTGGTAGAAAAGGGAACGGGTCAGCTGGTTTATTTGGAATGAACATACTGATGCAAACACTACATATGAAGACAGACGGTTCCACGACGAATAACCATCAAAATAAATACATAGATAGTCTGATAATTTAACGCGCCCGCTCAGCGGGCCGAGGCTCGGCGGCTCCGCACGGGAAGGTCCTTCTCTGTGGGACAGGGACATGGCTCTCGGCCTCTGTCCTCACTGTGGGCGGCGGGAGGGCGGCCCCCGACTCGTCGTCGAGTGAGTGGCTCCTGTAGGGGGGAAGGAGGAGGGTTAGGGAGCTGGCGGCTCGGCGTCCGGCCTGTGGGTCCCCCTTCTTCCCCCCCCCACCCCGTCCCAGGCCCCAGACGCGGGAGGAGCGAGCGACAGCCCCGGCCCGCGCGCCCCAGGGACCCCTCGACGGCGCGGCGCCCCCCCGGACGGCGTCCCCGCACTCACCGCGGCGGCGGCGGCGGCGCTCAGGGCGCGCGGGCCGGCCGGGACTCGGGGGGCGCGGCGGGCGCGGCGCGCTCCTGGCGGCTGCGGAAGTCCTGCAGGGCGCGGCGGTTCTGGAAGTCGATGAGCGCCAGCGTGATGGCCGCGTTCCAGCAGCTCTCGCCCGCGCAGCGGAAGTCGATCTCCTTGCGGTCGGTGGTGACGATGGTGAAGTAGACGTACTTGCCGGTGCGCTCCACGCAGTCCACCTTGAGGATGGAGTGGAAGCGCAGCTCCTTGGCGCGCGCGCCCGGCCCGGCGGGGAACAGGCGCAGGCGGTCGGGGGTGAGCACGCCGCGCTTCTTCTTCCACAGCTGGAACAGGCTGTCGCTGCGCTTCTCCAGCTCGCCCTCGCGCAGCACCTCGCCGGGCGTCCTCATGGCGGCGGCGGCGGCGCTGGCGATGCGCCCCGGCCGGCCCGGCGACGCTTTAAGGCGGCCCCGCCTGCGCCCGGCCCCGCCCCCTCGGGCCCCGGCCCCGCCCCCAGGGCCCCGCCCCCACCGGGGCCCCGCCCCACCAGAGGCCACGCCCCTGCCGTCCAGGACCGCCGGGGGCCGTCAGCTCGCCGGTGCCGGCCGCCCGCGCCCCTCCCGTTCCCCCGCCGCCCCGGCCCCCCGGCCCCGTGGGGTGACTTGTGGTCTCGCCCCCCGCCCCGCCAACCCCGCCCCGGACGCCGGCCCCGCGGAGGAATGCGCTGCGGCCGGCCCTGCCCGCGGTGACTCACGGCCCGGAGCCCCGGGAAGCACCCGGGGACGGAGCCGGCCCAGGACGCCCACCCTCCCGGCGCTCCGGCGGCTAGTCCCGCCGCTCGAGGGCTCGCGGCGGACGCCCTGCGCCTTGGGGACCCTTCCTGGGGACACCGTCCGATGGCCCTGCCCGGCCGGCCTTGTCTCCCACCTGCCCCTCACCCCCCACCCTCCTGCGGGCCGCGCCTGGCGGGAACCTTCGCTCGCCCACCTGGGCCGGGCCTACCCGGAGAGCAGGTGCTCCGAGCCGGCTTTCTCTTCTGTGACATGGGGACAATACCACTTTCGTTAGATTGGGGAACACGTGGCAAGGGCTGGAACAGCACCCCGAGGGGGCCTGTCCTCCTCCCTGGGTCCTCCTGGCGTCTGGGCAGAGGACTCCCATCGCCTGCACAGCCGCATGGGGCTCGGCCCTAGGCGCTGTGGGTGCTGGAGGGTCGGCCTGGAGAGGGGCGGCGGGGCGGCTGAGTCATGGGTATTTCCTCCCTTCCTCTAAAGGGTTTACGGGAGCAGGAGTGACGGCTGCCCGCTCCAGGCTCCTCAGAAGGGGTCTCTGGGGGGCGGGGACCGCTCCAGAGCACCCACCTTCCAGCGCCCCCCAGCCCCCCAACCCAGCTGTGGGGGGGGGCGGGGAGGGGCGGGGGGGGGGCGGAGACTGCTCACAGAAAAGGGAAGGACAGAGCCCCCTGGGGGCGGTGACCAGCACTCCAGGCGGCACACCTGTGGGGCGGTACAAATGAAAACCAGGTTCCCAGGTTTCAAGCCAATGACAGTGGAGCATAGAACCGAATGCAGGACCTTCTAGGTGCAGGCCTGTGAAGCTGCCCCCACCCCCCACCCCGGGCTCTGTGGCCTTGGCAAGTCCCCTAAGCTCTCAGAGGGCGGCCCTTCAGGCTCACGGCGAGGAAGGAGGACACCGCCAGCTCACACGAGGGCTTGGGCCAGGCCTGTGCAAATGGCGTCAGGTGTCAGCTGCCCAGCGGTCCCCACCGGGGTGCGGAAGGGCAGGGCGAGTGAGAGGGAGTAGGTGAGGCCGGGTAAGGCCGCCTCCCGCCGGTCCAGCGCTCCTCTCTTTGGCCGCCACTGGCAGGGCCTCTCTGGGGAGCGTTGACGGGTCAGGGAGCCCGGGGGGGGGGGGGGGTGCTCTGACAGGGGTGCGTCAGGCAGAGCTGGAGGGGCAGGTGGAGAGTCCTGGCTCCGACCTTGGCAGGGAGACCTGGGGCGGGACAGCCTGGGTGGGTGGGAATCAGGCTGGGGATTCCGGAGGGTTGGGGGCCGGGGGCCCGGCCCACCCAGGCATCTCCACCGCCAACAGCCCCTGGCCTGGGGCCTGAGACCCGCATCCCCCAGACGCCCCGTGGGGAGCCTGCCGGCCTCTGCTACCCTCCCCGCAGCTTAAGCCTGGAGCCAGGAGGGGGCCCTGTGCCCCCCCCACCCCCAACAGGCCCATCTGGGGGAGCCGCTGGGGAAGGGGGCTGGGAGGGATGACGAGGGAGCAAAACACTGAGCCAGCACCCCCAAGGGAAGACCTTTCAGGGGGAGCCCGCTTTGGGCCATCGGACAGCCACCAGGACGGCTTCCCGCCGGGCACTGGGGACCCCGGTGTGGATTTGGGCTGCACCTCAGGGGCGCTGGGGCCTCCCCAGGCTTCTAGGCCGGGCGGGTGCCGGGCTGCCGCAGGCTGGAGAGACGGGGCCCCAGCGCCCTCTATGTCTCTGATGGTCCCTCCACGAGGTGGGGGCTGTTGGGGTTGCTCTCTTGGATCCGCGGGGAACGGAGTGGGGGTCTCAGAGAAGTTAGGGACTCGGCTGAGGTCACACTGCCAGCCGGAGGGGTTCAAACCCAATCCCTCCTCCTGCGCCCCAAGGCCTGGGGGCAGGAAGCGGCCCCGCCCAAGTGAAGGGGGTGGGGCCGTGCTGGGCCTCGCCTAGGTCTGTGGCGTCAGACTGTGGGTCAGAGCCAAGTTTACTAATGTTTATCCAAGGGTCGCATCTGGGATTCACGCAGGGCCTGCCCTGGGGGGACACCCCCTTCTTCCCCCCGGGGGCAGACAGACTGGTCTCCAAACTTCCGGCCAAGGCCACTCGCTGTCCTGTCCAGCTGGGCCCAGACGGAATGAGGGCACCTCTCTGAAAGGCCCCTCGTGAGGTCATGCCCACAGCGGTGAGAGGCTGGGCCCGGATGCTCTTGCCCAACCAGCCCTGGGAACAGCAGCCTGTGAGGAAGCCGTGCGTCACAGCTGGCCCATGAGCCTGGGGCTCAATACTACCCTCTTCCTGTGGGAGGCCGTGCTCAGGGACAGCCCGACATGGGGTTCCCTGCTTCCCCTGCCCGGGAGACCCTCTCCTCCGCTCCTCTGGCCTCCTCCAGGAGGCCCCCCGGGTTGCCGGGAGGGGCATGCCCTCAGGACTGCTCCCACCAGCTTTGTGACTGCTGGGCCTTGGGGGTCCCGCAGATGCTCCAGCGCGAACCTCAGGAGGGCGGGGAGGCCCACGCTGCCTGGAGTCACAGCACCAGAGGTCGCGGCCTGTGACTGACTCAGGCCTGCCCTGCATCCCTCTCCTTACTGCTCCGGCCTGGGAAAAGCGAGAGGCCCCAGGGCAGGAGGCTGGTTTCAGGCTTGCACCGCCAGCCTGGCTTCGGCCCCTGGGACCTGTGTCTCTCGTCCCCCCGTCTGGTCCTCTGAGCCCCTTGGCTGGAGTCTCACAGGTGGGGGGCCTGCCTCCTAAGACACTAAGGATCCAAAGAGAAAGGGCCCAGAACGCCTTCCTCCCCCTTGGCCCCTGGCGAGCTCCCTATCCAGCCCGCACTACCTTGTTCAGAGGTCACTATCAGCTCCTGGAATGCAGGGACAGTGTCTCAGTGTCGGGGCCGCCAGGGCCCAGCCCAGGCCCTTGGGGAATGTTTTTGGAAACCAGTGGCCCGAAAAGGCACCTGCCTCACCGACCAAGAGATGCGATTAGAGCATCTGCCTGTGTGGAGGCCGCAGAACCAGAAGGGCAGCCACGGGGTCTGGGGTGGGAGCAGGGAGGGGGAGCCAGTGGGCATTCCTGTCATGTGGCCGCAGACGGCCCAGGGCTCAGCCCCCGGGACACGGGAGGGACACGGGACGTCTCCGGAGGCCTGAACGAAAGCATGAATATGGATGAAGGGAACGGAGGGAGACGAGGTGGGCGAGGCTTGGCTGCCACCCTGTGGACGGCGGTCAGTCCTCACAGCCCCCGGGCGGTGTCCGCACGGGGACACACGGGGGGCCGGGCCGCCCCCCCACGTCCCGCGCCTCTCACGCAGCGGGTGCGGGGCAGGGCCCCGTCGTGCACATTTTGATCAAGCCCCTTCCTACTTTAAAAATTTTCCAAAATTAGGGCGCCTGGGTGGTTCAGTCAGCTACACGTCCCACTCTGGATTTCGGCTCCCGTCGTGATCCACGCGCTGACGGCGTGGAGCCTGCTTGGAATTCTCTCTCTCCCCCTCTCTCTGCCCCTCCCCTGCTCACTCGCTATCTTTCTCTCTCAAAGTAAAAAATACGTAAACTTTAAAAAAGAAAAAATTGCCAACATAGCAACCAGTTGTTGGCATAAAAGTAATAAAGGCTGAAACGATTCCAGAGTGTCCTTATGTTGCCACCCTGGGCCACTCTTGCTGTCTTGAGTGAACTTTCATCCTTGTTAAGAGGCATTTCCCGGGGCGCCTGGGTGGCTCAGTCGGTTAAGCGTGCGACTTCGGCTCAGGTCATGATCTCGCGGTGTGAGTTCGAGCCCCGCGTCGGGCTCTGTGCTGACAGCTCAGAGCCAGGAACCTGCTTCAGATTCTGTGTCTCCCTCTCTCTCTGCCCCTCCCCCATTCATGCTCTGTCTCTGTCTCAAAAAATTAACTTTAAAAAAAATTAAAAAAAAGAGGCATTTCCCCCCAAAATTAAAAATCGAATTACCATGTGACCCAGGAGTCCCACGTCTGGGTCCATCCCCAAACGTGAAAGCCGCCCAGAGGTGGACTGATGCTGACCCGAGGGTTGCATCCAGGATTCACGAGGAGCCTGCCTGGGGGATGCCCCCACCTGCCCCCAGGCAGACGGACTGGTCCCGCAATCGGGAAGCGACTCCGTGTCCACCGACGGACGGATGGATGGATGGATGTGGTCCGTCCGCTCCCTGGACGGTCCCTCAGCCTGACGAGGACGGACGTTCTGACACCTGCCACCACGTGGATGGACCCGGGGACCGTGATGCTCACGTGTGATCCCCTCACACGAGGCCCCTGGAGTCTCCAGATTCCCGGAGACGGAGAGAGGACGGTGGGCGCCCGGGCTGGGGGTCAGTGTTTCACAGGGACAGTTTCCATTTGGGAAGATGGAAAGTTCTGGAGATGGAGGGTGGGGATGGGCGCACAACGATGTGAACTGTGAACGTGTTCCATGCCACCGAGCTGTGCACCTGAAAATGGTTGATGGTAACGTAATGTCACATGTACTTTGCCACAATGTAAGAACTGTATCCACGCACACACACACGCACACGCACACACATGCAGGTCCAGATAGAAGCTTCCAGGTTTTGCAGAAGAGAAACACAATGTATGTATTGTTCCGTGTGTCCTGGGTGTTCCCCACGCATCTGCCTCCCTTCCCGGGAAGGACTCCGGGATTTCATCACCTCCCATAACACTCAGGCTGCTGCACCCAGGCTTCTGTGATTATCGCGATGTCGTGTGAACGTCCCTGAACTTCACTGGGACTCACGGCTGGATGTGGAACTGTCGTGTTAAGGGCGTGAGAGCTCCGGCAAGACCGTCTGCCGGCCGGTTTGCAGTCCCACCTGCGCGTGCCGGGCGCCCATGCCCCTACAACTGGCCCTCCAACGGGCAGTCTGCATTTGTGTCCCTTTTCCCCAGTCCAGGGACCAAAACCCGGGGTGTCGTCTCCATGGAGTCAGCGAATGTGACTTTATGTGGTGAGAGTGTCACCTAACACGACAAAAGATGCGATTCAGGACCTGGAGCTCGTGGCATCCCGGGTCACCCGGGTGGGCCTGAATGCCATCACGGTGTCCTTCCCAGACACACGGGGAGGGGTGGGGGGCACATGACCACGGAGGCAGAGGCTGAGGGGATGCTGGGGGCCCCAGAACTCGAGGCAGGAGGGACCCTCCCCCTGAGCCCGGCCCCGCCCACACCTGGCCTCCGGAACCCAAATAGGCACAGACTTCCGTGCGAAGCCTCCCAGTCGGTGGTCATTCGTCACAACCACCCTGAACCCGAATGCAGCCCCCAGGTGGTCTGGTGTCAGCCCTTCCTTGGCCTGCCACACAGTCCGGTGGCAGATGAGGACCAGAGTGATGGCATTAGCTGGTGACTTCTGAGCTGGGGTTTCGAGGATGAGCGGTTCTCCACATCACAAGGCCGTCCCAAGGCAAGGGCATGGGAGAGGGACATTCGGTGTTCTGTGCTCCCTTGGCCTGGGACGCCTCTCACGGCCCCCCTCCCCCACCCCCACCCCCACCGCAGAGCTGGTGCAACCCCTCAGGGGGGGCAGCCCTACTGGTACCTTCCAGCCACCCCCCCCAGAAACGGGGGCGGGCTGAGACCCAAGGAGGTTCAGAGACCTGATGGACATTTCCGCCAAGCCAGCCTTCCGGAAGCCCCCAGCCCGGCCCGGCGGGGGAGGAAGCAGCCGGTGCAGGACGTGTGTGTGTGGGGCCTGCCGCAGAAGGTCCCGGGTCGCAGACCCCAAGAGGCCCGGAGCCCCGGCTAGGCCAGGCACGCCTGTCTGGTCGTCAGAGAAAGTAACATCCGGCCGCCGCCCTCCCTGCGCTGAGTCAGCCTGGCATCTTGGGGGCGGGCAGGGGCCCCGCCCAGGTGCCCCGAGAGGACTTGGCCTCAGGGTGTGCCCGGGCCTCACCCTCCCGGTGGCCGGGGTCAGTATTTGGTGGGAATGCAAGCTTCTGCCGGCCACCGTGCCCTCGGGGGTGCCGGCTCCTGCCCTCCGAGCCTCAGGGGCTCCCAGGAGGGTCCCAGGCAGACGAGGTGCTGCAAATTCTGAAGAACGGAGGGTTCGGCCGGGGCCAGCGGAGGACGGTCCTGGGGCCCCTGCTGTCGGGGGGTTCTGCCTGCCACTACCTCCCGGCGGACGGGAGACCGAACGGCTGGTCGGCCCCCGTGTCCAGGTGGCCAGGCGCTGAGGCCGGAGCGGGAAGGATGTGTCCAGGGGCCAAAGTCCAGGGGTGCCTGAAGGCTGGGCCGGGGCCAAGGAGCCCTCCGGGAGCGGGAGTGGGAGCGGGAGCCATCCGGCCGACTCGGCCTGGCTCCGGAGGGGGTGCGTCAGGCCTCTGCTCGGCCCCCGGCCCCACGGGACAGGGCCAGGAGCCCATCCGGCAGACTGGCCGCCACAGAGCTGCGGGCGCTGCGGGCACGCTGTGGAGCCCTCACCCGTAGGCGTGGACAGGGGCGTGGGCGACCCGCCCCCACCCCCACCCCGGGTGGCCACAATTCCCAACCCATCATGGGGGAGAACCAGGATTTCAGGTGGACGGACCCCGACTTGGGAGCACTTCTGACAACGCGGGTTCCCCGAGGTACGGTTTGCACACACAGCCGAGCGCACTCACTGAGGGGTTTCCGTGAGTTTCCACCGCCCGGAGGTACCCTGGCCGCCCCCGCGCCCACTCCCCAGTGACCACAGTCCGCGCACAGCTGCCAGAGGCCACCGTGTCACCTGCACGCCCTCCCTTGTGTCTGGCTGGCTTCGCTCACTCCCTGCTTCCAAGGTCCCCCCGCTGGGACCCCACCTTGAACTCCAGGCATCTGTGGAAACCCTGGAACGGCCCAGGGCAGAGCCGAGCCGCCCAGGGGCCGGGACGCAGAGGCCGGGCCAGGATGGAGCTCAGAGACGGCAGCCACTCGATTCTGAGCACGTCTGAGGGGGCACGGTCTCGTGTGACGTGCGAGACTCCGGCCCCGTGGCCTCAAAGGGAACAGTCTAGGGAGGGAGGGAGGGCATGGGCAGCAGAGGCCGTGAGGACGGGAGGTGGGCCCGGATGCTCACCTGACCCTCTCAAAGAAGCATCGTGACGGCCCCGCCCACGAGGGTCCCAAAGAGGGGCCGGGTGGGCCCGGCTCCAAGCGGTTCAGGGGGTCAGTGGAGACAGAGGTCAAAGAGCAGCCAGGCGGGCAGCCCTGGGGCCCCGAGGCGGCGGCAGCCCAGCCCCTGCAGAGCCGGCCAGCCCCCAGAGCTGCTGTCTCCTGGCTGCTCTGGAACTTTCGGGAGCAAGCGCAAGGGCAAGGAAGCGTCTGCAGGTTCCCTGAGGTGCTGAGGGCCGGCCGGCATGAGGCCCCGCCTTCCCTTTCCTGTGACTGCGCAGGGGTGAGGTCAGGGAGCAGCTGCACCGACAGGCCAGGAGGCAGGGCCGCCGTGGACGGTTGGGGAAGGCACGGCTTCTCAGGGCTTCGAGCTGCATCTTGCCGTCCGAATATGTTTGGAACAACCAGCGCCAGCCTGAGGCCGCGGGGACCCAGCTCCGTGGAGCTCGCGCACTCTTCTTCCCGCAGGGAAATGAAACCCAGCGTCTCCGGGGACGGCTGGCATCCAAACGTCCCTCCCGCTGCCCGTCCGCGCACCGGGCACAAACTCTGACACCCACACCCGCTACGGCCTGCAGCGCGACTCACCACGGCCAGCCACCAGGCCCGGAGTCCCGTCCCACCGTCCCCGGGGCCCAGCCGCCCTCTCCAGCTCCCCGTTCAGCTCAGACCCCGAAGGTAACCCCTGTGAACACGCACGCACAGGCGTGCACCCACATGGACGCCCGTTCTTGGTGGCCATGCATGGACTCAGCCGGTCTCTGAAGGGACGGAGCTCTGCACACACGCGCTCTGCACACACACTGGGTGCGGACTCCCGCCCGTGATGCACACCTACTTTTTTGAAGGCCTCAGAACTGCCGGGCAGGGGGGTCCTCGGACGGGACCGCCCCTGCCCGCGGAGCTGTGCCCTTCGAAGACTCTTCCCACGTGACCTGCGTTTCTTCAGTGAGGCCCGGCAGCCGCCAGGCTGAGCGGTGCTGCGGCTCCTAGTGGGCGTGGGTCCGCCCACCAGGGGCCGGCAGGAGGGAGGCTTCCCCTGAAAGGTCTCGCTCGCAGTGAGCCCTGGGCCAATGGGACCAATGCTCACAGAGCCGTGTCCGTCCCTGTGAACCTCCTGCACATCACCCAGGCACACGGTCGTTCCTGATCCTGCGGTTACTCGAAGCTACAGGTTTGTAAACAGGTTCATTCTGGATGCTCCAGGGGAATGTGCGAGTCGGGAGTCCTTGGGGAGCCTGGATCAGTCAGGATCTGCGGGGACAGCAGCTGCCGCAGAGGTCCGGGGCCCCATCCTCCAGGGGCGCTCCCAGCCGGGGGCCCATCTTCCAGGGGTTCTCCCAGCCGGGGCCCGTCCTCCAGGGGTTCTCCCAGCCAGGGCCCCGACCCTCAGGGGCTCTCCCAGTCAGGGTCTGTCCTCCATGGGCTCTCCCAGCCGGGGGCCCGTCCTCCAGGGGCTCTCCCAGCCGGGTGCCAGTCCTCCAGGGGCTCTCCCAGCCGGGGGCCCGTTCTCCAGGGGTGCTCCCAGCCAGGGCCCCAACCCTCAGGGGCTCTCCCAGTCGGGGTCTGTCCTCCATGGGCTCTCCCAGCCGAGGGCCCGTCCTCCAGGGGCTCTCCCGGCCGGGGCCCGTCCTCCAGGGGTTCTCCCAGCTGGGGGCCCGTCCCCAGGGGTGCTCCCAGCCGGGGGCCCATCTTCCAGGGGCTCTCCCAGCCAGGGCCCCAACCTCCAGGGACTCTCCCAGCCGGGGCGCCCGTCCTCCAGGGGCTCTCCTAGCCAGGGCCCGTCCTCTAGGGGTTCTCCCAGCCGGGGGCCCGTCCTCCAGGGGCTCTCCCAGCCGGGTGCCAGTCCTCCAGGGGCTCTCCCAGCCAGGGCCCCGACCTCCAGGGGCGCTCCCAGCCGGGGGCCCATCCCCCAGGGGTGCCCCCAGCCAGGGCCCCGACCTCCAGGGGCTCTCCCAGCCGGGGTCCGTCCTCCAGGGGTTCTCCCAGCCGGGGTCCGTCCTCCAGGGGTTCTCCCAGCCGGGTGCCCGTCCCCCAGGGGCGCTCCCAGCCAGGGCCCCGACCTCCAGGGGCTCTCCCAGCCAGGGCCCCGACCTCCAGGGGCTCTCCCAGCCAGGGCCCCATCCTCCAGGGGCTCTCCCAGCCGGGGCCCGTCCTCCAGGGGCTCTCCCAGCCGGGGTCCGTCCTCCAGGGGTTCTCCCAGCCAGGGGCCCGTCCCCAGGGGCTCTCCCAGCCGGGGCCCCGACCCCCAGGGGCGCTCCCAGCTGGGGCCCCGACCTCCAGGGGCTCTCCCAGCTGGGGGCCCATCCTCCAGGGGTGCTCCCAGCCAGGAGACAGGGAGCTGCATGCGGGTGTCTTCTCTGCAGACTATCCTCCGGGATGGGGTGTTTAACTGTGTGTCAGCGGGAAGAAGGCAGGCCTGGCGACCCAGGTGGGGCTCACCCGTGGGCCACTCTGCCCGGGGAGTCTGAGCCCCAGCTCGCCTGGGTACTTCAAGAACCAAGAACATTCTGGCTCCAGTTGTCTGGGGCACGCTGGAAACACGGCTCTTCCAGCTACTCCCAGTTGTGGCTGCTTTCCCCCTTCCAGCTACTCCCAGGGAGAGGCTGGTCCCCGGGCAGACAACGGGTGGACTGGATGCCGGCTCCTGGGCCGCAGGGAGGAGCAGGCTGGTGCGCTTGCCCTCTCCCGGCCCCGGCTCCTGCTCAAAGAGCAGACAGACACCCCCAGGTCAGGTCCCGAGCAAGAGCCCGTGCAGCAGGTGTCCTGGGAGGGAGCGCTCCCTCTCATGAAGGGATGGGGACCCCAGCAGAAAAGCCCCAGTGAGAAGACACAGCAAAGGTGGCCTTCGTGCGGGACCTCTCCCTCCTGGGAACCTCTGCGTCTGGAAGGCACAGCCCCACAAACTCTGGGAACGGCTTTCTCCTCGGGGAGGGCAGACCCTCTCCCGTGGCAGCAGAGGGACCACCCGGGGACCCTGAGACCCCGCTGGCAGTGAAGCAGGTCCGGGGGTCTAATGGGCCAGGTAAACGCAGCCTCCTCCCGAGAACCGGCTGCAAGAGCCCCAAAGACAACACGGGAAAGGCCTGAAGTCCTGGGTCTGCTCACTCCCCACGGCTCTACAGACACAGTCCGTGTGGGCGCGCGGCCACGGCCCGGAGCTGCCGGGTGGGAGCAGGTGCCAGGACCCCCGCCCGCTGCTCCCACCAGGTTCTCCCCCAGAGACACACTGCACAGTGCTGGATTCGTGTTTCACAACTTTAATAGAATATTCTAACTATTCTGTACAAATTGAAAACACCGTATTCAGTTACAAATGTATTGTAAGTAAGGCTGAGCACTCTACAGGCCTGGTCACAGTGTGGACACGGCATCCCCGGCTGCCAGAGACCGCGGTCACACACTCGGAAACCTCACACGCCAGCCAAGAACGGGTCACTCCGAACCCAGGGCTTTGAAGACAAGATGAGCACAGGGCCGAGAAACAGGGGCTACCGAGGAAGCAAGACCCGACATGCACACACTAGGAGAAGCGGCCCCCCGCCACGGGCGCCCCCCGCGCCCCTGCCAGAGCCGGAGGTCCGCCCGGCAGGAAAACGAGCCCGGCCTCGGCCGCTGGCGGGACAGAGCGAGGGTCCCTCTACGCAGGCCTGGCTCGCGTGGGAGCCGCCAGCACACCCACCCGGGGAGTCACCGGGTCACCAGGCACACACACGGGTTCAGAGACTGTAAGGACGAGCGACGGCAGGCGCCCCGAGCCCTCACGAGCAGGAGAGAATAAATAAATACGAGGATGGACCACAAGCACTGGCGCCTCGGGGCCGGGGTGCGCGCACCCCCTACGCCACCCCGAGGGACACAAAACTGGAGAGGGAACGCTCTAAGAACGGGACTCGACTCTACCAGCCCTTGGGGCACGACGAGAGCACAGGAGACCAAGTGGCGGAAACACAAAGCGTGTGAGTTTCTCCAAGTGAAGAAGAATCCGGTCCGACTGCGGAGGGGAGTTACTGGCTCTAGATGCCCTGGAACCACGTCCCCAGACGTCTGCCCTTGGCGTCGACCGACCTTCCACCGCCCCCTCCTCCCAAAGGCAGGGCCTGGGGAAGTCCACCGCGCTGCACCCAAGGCCGTAGAGGGTGCTGGAAGCAAACCTCCTATCTCTGAAATGCATTTAAGTCGCCACTGTACAGGTTAAGCCAAATAATAAGAATAAAGGAAAAGTTAACGTCAAAATCATGCACTTGAAAACGAGTTAGAGGCGAGGGCTGCCGGTGCAGTCGCGCTGCGGCCGCGACGGGTCCTCGGTGCCGTCGTCTTACTGCTGTTTGCACTCGGAGGGCTGGCTGGGCTCCTTCTGCAAAGAGAGAACAACACTTGTAGGGAACCGATCTCATCCACCAGCCGTCTCCAACCAACGACGGAAGGCAAGACTCAACGAGTTGCTCATTCTTACTGAAAAAAATGGTCCCTGCAAACACACTTTTAAAAGAGTAGTGACAAAGGGGCGCCTGGGGGGCTCCGTCGGTTAAGTAAGCGTCTGACTCTTGATTCAGGCTGAGGTCATGATCCCAGGGTCGTGGGATCGAGGCCTGTGTAGGGCTCTGTGCCTACTTGGGATCCTCTCTCCGCCCTCCCCTGCTTGCTTGCTCGCTGACTCTCAAAATAAAGAAACTTAAAAAATAATTTGAAATAGCGGAGCGCCTGAATGGGGCTCAGTCGGCTCAAGTCACCATCTCACGGTTCGTGGGTTCAAGCCCCGCGTCGGGCTCTGCGCTGACGGCTCGGAGCCTGGAGCCGGCTTCCGATTCTGTGTCTCCCCCTCTCTCTGCCCCTTCCCCATTTGCACTGTCTCTCTCAAACAGACACTAAAAAAAACTTTAAAATTTTTAAACGGTAACAAAAAATAAGTCAGCTTCCCAGAAACAATCTCAGTAGGGCAGCCTTTCTGTTTCAAGCCATGCCCCGAGTCTAATCAGAGGGCTTGCGTTCAGAAGGAGGGCCCGTCAGGGCCGCAGAGACTGAGCACGCGTGCAGGAGGGCCCGTGTTCCAGAGCTGCAAGGCGGCCTCGAAGCTTCGTGGTGGCCCCTAAACGCCGCCTGCGTGAAACAGCAGCAGACTCCCCCTTTCTGCTCCCGCCGCCCCTGAGACAGGCTCAGCACCGGAGACGAACAGGGGCCACCCCACCCAGTGTGGGCCAGAGGCAGCCGAGCAGCCACACCTGGCGCCGGGAGGCCCCTGCGACGGCTGCACGCACCGCCCCCGCCCCCATGTCCCTCCCCAGGTGGGAACCCTACCCTTCCAGAAAAGGTGTCAGGGAGAGAGGGGGTCTCCTCAGCACAGAAGAGCACGTTCACCTCGATACAATCTGTCTCCCACCTTTACGAGCACATGTAGCAAATCCTAACACGCGTTTTGTGTGAAGGCCACCAACAGCCCAACTCACACGACGAGGTCACTGGCCATCCTCAGCATATAAACGCACCAGCCAGTCGCCTAGAATTCTTGGCTACAAGGCTACACATCACTCGGAACACAATCTGGCAAGCCTAGGGAGGCTAAAACCCCCGCACTACGTGGTCCAGAAGAAACTTCTGGGAAACAGAACTGGCAGCTGCTACGGTGGAAGCTCCAGCTCGTTCTCCAGAAAATCACACTGAAGACAGGGAAAAAATCACACGCAGAGTCCGCAGAAACATGGAACAACATCTGGGACCCTGTGAAAGTGGATGGAGAGGGCACAGGGACGAGGCCGGGCCCCAGCTCTCTGTCCAGCACCTCCAGAAGCGGGGCTGCTCTGGGAGGGGGTCCTGGCCCTGGCACCCGCCCGGCACCCGCCCATCTAAAATACCGCTGAAAAGGCCGGGCACCAAAACAAAACACACGTGACCAGAAATCCAGGCTAGAAAAGATCAAAGTCCCACCCCACACACCTGGAAGTGACCCACCCAGGCAGCCGAAGAGGCTGGTTCTCCGTTGGTGTGGCGATGGCAGGAGGGGGGGGAGCCGCAGGCAGCTGTCCGCGCACGAGGGGGGGGGCGTGTGTTTCCACAATCGTATTTGCGACAAGGAAGTGGGTTAGAGGAGATGGGGCAAAGGAGGTGGTCACGTAGGGGGAGAAGGCGGGAACAGGGGAGGGCGGCACAGGACAGGAGGGACTTCTCTACCTTTCCGCACACGAAGGGTTCCACATATACAGTGTTTTGTAACACTGGGTGGGAAACAATTTATGATGTGAAGTCTGGATGATTTCACACGTATATGTATAGGTTTTTAAGCCTGAGAATGTATCACCTACTCACTCAAAACACATTCAGTAGCTTAGGTGATAAAGGCTACTGGAGGCAAGCAGGGCCTCACGACAACCAAGACCAGGAGAGAAGCTGGTGGCCCCACCTGCGGGAGCAGCATCCACAGGGACACAACTCCTAGCTGGTAAAGGTGACCCAGAATCCCAAAGCTTCTGATGTGAGTCTCATCAACGAGACACCAATGGTTTTCAACCTGTGACACAGGCCAAAACAAAACTGCACTGAGCCCCAGCACCCTCTGTTTCACATCACAGAGTCTGATGACGGCTCAGTCACTCAACGCCACTGCTTATCAAAAGAAGGGAGGCAGGGGTTTCAAAGGCACACTCTAATAGTCCAAACCCTGCCTGTCTGGGAACCATTTAAAAGACAAGTTTTCCCAGACGACACGTGCCGGGGAAGGAGTGGAAAAGGGCCACCAAGCACACAGCCGGCCGGCACTGCGTCACGGGGGCCCACGGCCCCAGGGCCCAAGAGCTGCCCGACTATGGGGGGAACGGCCGCCTCCCCCCACCCCCCTGGGAGAAGCTGGGACCCCGGCAAGAACCTGACGACATCGCCACAGGATTGCCAAAACTGCCGAGGCACGCCGGTGTTACTCGGGGTGGCCACACGCCAGGAGGGTCCCTCTGTCCTAGACACCCGGGCTGCTGGGCTGCGGACGCTCCCAAGCGACTGGCGGGGTGGGAGGAGCAGGGCTTGGGTGGAGCAAGCCTGGCTGCTGGTCCTTCAGGCGGGTGGGGCGGCGGGAACCAAGCAATCGCGCTATCATCCGTGCACGTCAATCATCAGACTCGACCCTTCAAACACGCGGGTCCGAGGCCGCACGTCTCCCCTAGCTAAAACGTTTCTTTGGCCTCGTCTATGAGAACGAGCCCACGCGAGGGAGACAGGAAGGCGATGGAGACAGACGCTCAAAGGTGTTTGGTCTAAATGACGGTCAGGATCAGCTGGTCACCTGCGGCGGGAAGTTCAAGTTCCTGCTCACAGGCTCCGCTGTATAAGCGGCCGCTGCTGCTCAGCCTTCCTCTCCTGGGTATGAGCATCGCCTCCCGTGGCACCTGCCGACCACCACCCTGGACCACCTCCCTCCCCAACCCCGCCAAGTGAGGACGGTGTCCCCGGGGGGAGGGAGCTGATGACTGGAACAGAGTTGCGATGGCGAGGATGGCCCTCGCCGTGGGGGACGGGAGTGGGGGGTGGGCGGCCCCCAGGAGACTGCTGCTAGCTCTTACCCGCTCAGAACTCTCCAGCAGCCAGCCACACCAGCACCTGCTACTAACACTATACCAGACCACAGCTTTGGGCACAAAAATTCTGGCATGAAGTTTAGTTAGCCTTTTGTGACCTACCGGTCTGCACCACACCTGATTAAAAAGTATAAACAATCACTAGAAACACATCAAGAAAAAGCAATGGGCTCATTCCTACCGCAAGGGGTGTGGCTGGTCCTAGCACAGCCCAGGCAACACGGTCTCCACCTCCCAGGGCCCTCACTCACTGTCCTCTTCCTGGAGGGCCGTTCTGTCAAAATGCCACACCAGTCATGCCTTTGCTACTCGGTCAGAAACGAACACTGGGCTTGCAAAGCAGGAGCCAAATGTAGTTTCTGACAGTCAGTTTTAGAGGTACACAAAACAGGGGCACCTGGGTGGCTCGGCCAGTTAAGTGTCTGACTCTTGACCTCAGGGTTGTGAGTTCAAGCCCCACGCTGGGCTCCATACTGGATGTGGAGGCTACTTAAAAAAAAAAAAAACAAAACAAAAACAAGGCGACGACAGATGCTGGCAAGGATGCAGAGAAAGGGGTAACCCTCTTGCACTGCTGGTGGGAATGCAAACTGGTGCAGCCACTCTGGAAAACAGTAGGGAGGTTCCTCAAAAAATTAAAAATAGAACTCCCCTCTGACCCGGCAATTGCATTACTAGGTACTTATCCAAGGGATACAGGTGTGCTGTTTCGAAGGGACACGTGTACCCCAATGTTTTATAGCAGCACTATCAACAATAGCCTAAGTATGGAGAGAGCCCAAATGTCCATCGACGGATGAATGGGTAAAGAAAATGTGGGATATATACGTATATATATAACGGAGTATTACTCGGCAATCAAAAAGAATGAAATCTTGCCATTGGCAACTACGTGGATGGAAGCAGACAGTATTACGCTAAGCGAAATTAGTCAGGGAAAGACAAACATCATATGACTTCACTCACATGAGGACTTTAAGAGACAAAACAGATGTACATAGGGGAAGGGAAGCAAAAACAAGATAAAATCAGGGAGGGGGACAGAGCATAAGAGACTCTAAAACATGGAGAACAAACAGAGGGTTACTGGAGGGGGTGTGGGAGGGGGGAGGGGCTAAATGGGGGAGGGGCGCCAAGGAATCTACTCCGGAAATCATTGTTGCACCAGACGCTAACTAGGGTGTAAACTTAAAAGAGAAATTGAATTAAAAACAACTTAAAAACAAAAGCCAAAAGGCCGCATACACAACAGGCCCCTGCGCAAAAATACTGTTCCTCAGGAAGCCGCACGCTCAGCCTGTGCACGCTGGATGTGCCTGGCCGGCAGCTTCCTCTCTGTCCGCAGAGCGACAGTGAGGCACGACCGTCAGGCACAGGCCAGGAGACTGGGTTAGAAACGAACACAGCTCCACCTTACCTAGAAATGTAAGAATGATTAGCAGACAAAAATTACACCTACGTGGGGAAAAAATTGAAGGGAACTGTCAGCATAAAGGAAAATAAACTGCACCAAATTACAAATTATACCGACAGAAACAGCGACTCTCTCATGACGCAAACGGCTGCAAAATCTCGAGCCTGAGATGAACCACCCCCCCCCCCATCACACTTGTCCCTTTAGTACCCAAACAGCCCCTGTCCCCGTCTGCCTCCACTTGTGCAGACCCTGACGGGACAAATCCCTCCGCAGGACCAGACTCGGGCCCTTCTGGCTCAGACCCGGCGGTCCTGGGGCCTCACGCTGGCGAGGCTACTCGTTCAGTCACCGCTCTCCTTCCCCTGACCGACAGCACAGACGGAGACCCGTGGAGCGCTAGTCCTGACCACCCTCCCCCGTGTCACGTTACTGGTGAGAGGACGCTCTTCCAGCAAAACAGACGCGGCAGGAGACAGAAGGCTCGGCGAGGAGAGAGGAGAGGACAGACAACAGAAGGAAGCGACGCGACAACGGAGCCCTCGCTGCCGGCAACAGGGGAGACCGGAGGCAGCCGGGCCCCGAGTCTGGACGCGGTCTCGGCTCTAGAATCCAAACTGTGGGCGTGTGCGCCAGCGGGAGAGCAGGAAGGAGCAGGCGGCCGGTGGGGGCCACCCGACGCGGGTCCCGGTGTCGCGGAGACGGGCGCGTCTGCGCGGCAGTCCTGCCGTGGTGCGCGGGCCGGCTTTGCAAAGATGCCCCTCTCCGTGAGCTTACGCCCAGAGGAGAATTCACGTGGTACGTTTCTGAAAGTCTGACGCCTCCCTCCCATCCTTCCCTAGAAGGAGCTAGTACGGTAAGCGTGCATTTACGGAAAGACTTGGTGTTAAAAAACCAAACCAAACCAAACCACTTACAGAGCTAGGTTATCACGCCGACAGTTTACGCACGTCCCACTCTGGGCAAAAACGGGGGCCGGACGGACAGACAGTGTCTAGTTACGCCGAGATCCAGTCAGCACACGCAGGGGACGCCAGGGCTCTGCTGGCCCCCACGGATTCAACTCTAAGCTGCGCGCGCGTTACCGATCTCACGCTCGCAGACACGACGTGCAGCTTCGGGACTGCGTGAAAGCGGGTCTGGATTCAGAGGCTGTGGCAAGCGGCAAGGTGCCTTCACTTAAGCGGACCTGAGACCAGAAGTCAAAACTCGCCTCCACAGGTACAGTTAATGGAGTTGCCCGTTCTCCTCAGCTGTTTTTTGTTGGTTTAACGAAAGCTTCCTAGTTCATCTGCGATCGTTGGAGGTATTTACACGCAGCTCCGAGTAATCTCAGCCCAAATGCAGTCACAAGATTATGTCTACAACTTCACTACTCTGTTCATTAAAAGAAATAATAACAACCCCCCAAAGTCCCTCCTTTCAAAGTCCCTCTTTTCCAAAAATAAACACAAAGAAATTTACCGCGTCGCCGTTTAGTCATTACCTTACAAGGATTAAAGATCTGGAAAATGAGGCTGCCCTCCTGACTAGTTTAAGAAAACAAAGGACAGCTCAGGAAGGCGCTGGAAAAGCACTGACTGGTTATCTACACCTCACACTAAATGACACCTGAGGTGTCTGAATAGCCCCTGTTCGAGAACTTTCTGCTCTGCTCTCAGGACTGACGGGAGGACACACGGGCCCCGCACCCGCACCGCCTCCTTGTGGGGGGCCGTCTGAGCACACGGCACGGGGCTCGCAGGTGCGCGCAGCCCCGACAACTGACCTTAGGGTTAATTTCGGCATCGTCCTCATCTTCTCCCTCCTCGTCACCTTCCAATTCCTGCACAAGAGAGTGAGAAGGAGCTGAACGGACGGGATTTAAACTCTCGGGGCTTCACTTGCCCCAAACCAACTAAACAACCCCTGGATTTAGAGGGAGTCGACGATCACTGTCCGGGACTGATTATGTCACCTCCTCCGGACACAATGGCTTCCGGGTACTTCATCCCCTCGCAGATAATGGGCATCAACACACCGCTGAAAATGCAGGGTCAGCCACCGGACCCTGGGGCGGCGCTGGCCGCCCCCCTGGTTTTAACAGGGTGCAGCCCTCGGAGGCAGCTCCGCACAAGTTGGGTGTAACTGGTCTTGTGCTTCCGCGACCTCGCGCACTCGAGCAGGGGCAGCCCGGCGCGGCCACAGGGAAGGGATGCTCCACGCGGGCCAAGTCTTACCTCCTCTTCTCCTTCCTCACCCTCTTCAAACTGAAAAAAGAAAACAGAGACAAGTTTTTAAGTCTCTGGAGCGCAAGGGCGCCCCGACCCAGACACAGTCCCCCTGTCAAGTGCCCCTACTGGTCAGGCCCGAGGAAAGAGGTCGGTCGGCAGCACCCGTTCCAGGCCCAGTTCTCAAGGGGAGGGTCTGCTGCTGGGCATCTTGGCCTTGGAACGGGGACTAGGCTGCGGCCAGCGCTGCGGGGCCTCGTGTTCACAAGCCCCACTGCGGTCACAGGACTCTGGGTAGCTGAAAACCACTGAAAACAAGGCCTAAGGATGGGCGGGGGGTGGGGGGGGGGGAAGGGTGGGTGGAGGCTGGTCAGCATGAGGACATACTGGGTTCACCTGGGAAACTGGCTGACCTAAGCAAGCCGGCAGAGGGCGTTTACTACAAAGATGCATGGATTTCCACAGCATTTTATGTCTCATACAAGGGTAAACGTTTCTGCGTTAGAAGAACGATAAAACCTGGTGCTAACCTTTAAAAGAAGTCAGAACAAAGGCGTGCAGAAGAGACCCCCAACACTGTAGCTGGCTGGTCTTGAGTGAATTTCTCCCAGGTCCAAAGATGTCACGGGTCAGGCTCTCATTCAAGCTCCAAACATCAGACTCCGATCACAACCAAACCCACAACAAACCTTATCGCTACTGCCTGCACGGCACAAGGGACCCATTTAAGCAGGCTTTTTCTTCACTGGAGTCCACACACGTACCCTCAGTGACAGCTCACACAGAACTCCGGAGAGCAGGGGGCCGGGGGGCCCAGGGCGCGCGCCCTCCCGCGCCGGCAGGTTTCTGAACACACCCCAGGGCCCTTTCCCCCTTGTGCCCCGACTGGCCTGTGGCAGAGGAAGACCCTGGCTTGCTGTCTGGCAGCTAATTGCGTTTCAGCGCAGCCTCCGACTGGAACTGGCCTCCGACGGGCCCAAGCGCGGTTTTCCTGAGGTTCTCAGCAGATCACCTCGCTCTGGACCCGGAGGGGCCTGGGGGTCCTGCCGCAAGCACATCTGACACTCCCGCAGAGCGGCGGCCCCCGGGTGGGGGTGGGGGTGCGGAGCCCGCGGGGCAAGCGAGCCGGGCCGGGAGAGCATGGGAACCGAGCCGGTTCCCCCGGCACCACGCGCGGGGCTCGGGCCAGGCTGCCAACGCCACGGAGGCCTGCAGGTTAACGTCTACCCGACAGGCGCCAAGGAGCGGTGCCAACAGGAGCTACTCTCACAGCCTGGCGCGTCACCAGACTCCCCACCACTGACCGCACTGTCCCGGGCGGACTCCACAGCAGAGGCTGCCACGTGGCTGCTGAGGGGTCAGGACCCCGGTCTGAGCAGTCAGGGTGCGGCTCCCCTCCGCAGCTCTGCGCCACGCCTGCACGCGGGGCGTCGTGCGCGAGCGCGTCCGCGCGGAAGGCAAGCCGTGCCATCCGCGATGCCTGCCCCTTAAATAAACACGTGTGGGCGCTGCCCCCTCAAGTTTTAAAACTCGTGGGTGTGTGATCAACGAAGTCCGGGCACCCCCGGTCTGGAGACGAGCTTTCTGGGGTGCGTAGTCACGAGAGTCTTGGGCCACACTAGGTAAAGCCGAACATCCGGTTCCTCAGTTGCCAACAATCTCAGTTACGGTCTTTACGCGTCCCATCAGGGGGTCCTGCTGCATCGGACAGTGTGGGCAGGGGAGCGCAGAAAGTTCTACCGGACGGGCCGGTCTACCACCCGTGACGTCAGTTTCAGCCGTGCTGCTTACACAGCTGACATGACACGACCCCGCCCCACAGCCGCCTCCTGCCCCGGCCCGGGATGGAAGTTAGCTCATCTCACGTGGTCTCCGGCTCCACAGCTGACCCCCCCACAACGACCGTGAGCACAGAAGAGAACTGTGGGAAGCAGGCCTGCACTGCCCCTGGGCGCCAAGCACCCGGAACCTGCCTCGCTCCCGCTGCCCCGTCTAAGGCCTCGGCAGACCCCTCAGAAAAGAAACCTAGAACCGTCTGGAACACCCGAGAGCTGTAAAAGCGAGAGAGTAAATACCACCTAAAACACTTGCAGCAGATGCTACAAAACTGTATTTCCATAAATCAAGCAGACCCAGTGACCCGGGCCTCAGTTGTGATGGAGAACCGTCTCCGGTGACCCCAGGACAGCTCGCTAGACCTTGCTCAAGCAGAGAGAGCAGCCTGGCCACACTTCCATGCAGCACGGGCCTCGAGTCTTTGGGGCTGGTACGCCACAGGCTAGCAGGGGTCAGCTCGGTGGATGACCGTCTGCTGTGCCAGACCTCCTCGAGTGACATTTTCCTCCCGTTTCAAAGTTACCCAAAGCTTAAAGGCAGTAAGCAGGACACGGCAAGCACCCGGGGCCCTCCGAGGACAGGCTGGCACTCCGCTCTGAGGCCCCCCAGAGTCCCGCTCCACCCCTGCCCTGTGCCCCGCCACCAGGGGACCCCCAGCTGCCCCTCAGGGCACCCCTGCCCACGTACGTTGTCGTCATCCTCTATGGCCTCGCCGGTGAAGTAGAGCACGGCCCGCGGGACTATCCGCTCACGAAAGAAATGTCCGATTTCAAAGTCGGAGGCTAACGTGAATTCCGAGTCTTCGTCCTGAGAGGGGAAAACGTCAACACGACTCGTTTCCATGAGACGAGCACCACGCCCTCCCACCCGCACTGTGCCCGCGCTCTGGGCGGCCTGGCGGGCAGGGGCACGGGGACACGTGCTCCAGACCTGCCCCATGGTGCAGTGGACAGAAATGACAGAAACGCCCCCCGGGTGTAAGGGAGGAGGAAGCAGGACTAAAGGGAAGGCAGAATGACTCTGGACACAAAGGAGACTCTGAGGGCGACACAAATCTTACCAGTGATTCTCCGTCCCCGGATGCTAGAAAACAAAAACAAAACACATCGACGTTACAGGGACAGCCAGGACCTGGGTAAAGCCCCCTCGGGCGGCCCGGCGGACAGGTCGAGTGCCTCGGCGCACAGCCCGGCCCTGCGCCTCTCTGCCCGCCGCCCGCACCGCCCGCAGACCCGTGCAGAGGGCCAAGGGGGAAGGCATGCCCAGCAGGTGAGGGTTGCCAGGTGGAAAGGCCCGTCGAGTGGCGGCACACTGGCCGTTCTGCGCCTTCATGCCATAAGCGGAGCTCGCACCCGCGCCCCGCAAGCCCGCGCAGGACCCCGCCGAGGAGGGGGACGGCAGAGCCGTGTTAGCAAAGCAGCGCCCCTCGGCTGGGTCCGCGGGACGTCCTTCCCGCCAAAGGAACAGATTCCCCGCGGGCAGCAGGAAGCACCGCACGCCTCGCCGACGTCCCGCTCGGCACACACACAGCCGCCCAGATGGTGGCGCCTAACCAGAGCCCGGCCCGGGACCGAGCGTGACAGGAAAGACAGGGACCGAAAAGCGAACAAAGCCCAGTGACGTTCAGACCCCCGACTTCACAAGTGCTCGTTCCGGGCCGGGTCTCAGGAGGCGAAGGCTTACCGCGGGGTGGGGGCTGGGGCCCGGCGGGCAAAACCCAGCCCTGCGGCCCGCGGCCCCAAGCCTCGGCATGTAAGCCCCGCACCGTGCCCCCCACGGGCTGAGCTTCGGGTTTGGGGACTCTGGCCTGGGGGCCGGGGCTTTGCTCCCTTGACTTTGGGACCTGTTTCTTAGATTTAAGAACAAAAAGGCCACCTTAGATTTCCATCATTTCAAAAAGCATTTTATCGATTTTGGTACTTTTTCTTGAGTATCTGTCACCAACCCACTGTCACCTCATACTCGTTTTTACAGAGCTCGTCACCCGATAAGCTTATCACATTCATCACACGACAAACTTACCCTGTTTCCCTCACTACCTTAACAACAGCTGTACACGGGGTGCCTGGGGGGCTCAGCTGTCCGACTTCAACTCAGGGCATGATCTCATGGTCCGTGAGTTCGAGCCCCACACTGGGCTCTGTGCTGACAGCACGGAGCCTGCCTGAGATCCTCTGTGCCCCGCCCCCCCCAACCCTTCCCCTGCTCACGCTCTGTCTCAAAAATAAACAAACATTTAACAAATAAATAAATAATACTCGTCGGAGGAATCATTCATCTACCACAAAATTTCGGTGCACGGTTCAGGGACGCCTGGCCCGTCTGTAGAGTGACATGACCAGGACAGTACAGTTTTGGGGTCCCAGAAGTCACCTGCCCAAATGGAGTCAGTCCACTTAATCTCACTTCAACTTTCTTCAATTACTTAAAACCCAGTTTGGAGGCTTCCAGCAAACGCACCGCCTTTCAGGGCGAAGCCGCATCTACTTCACGGGGAGCGTGTGCAGGTGGCGGCCACCATGGACGCGAGGCTGCAAAGGGCTTCGTCTCAAACAAGAAAGCCGAAGCGCTGAATTGACAGCTGCGTTTACCCCCAAAGCAGCAAGCACTGGCACCCCGGAGGCTCCAAGACAGACCCAGGAAGAGAGGGGCCGAGCGGTGAAGGCAGCGAGCCCAGAGCGCGACGGCCCGCGGCCGAGGGCGAGCAGCCCACGTGCCACCGCGCACCTGCACTTCCCAGTGCGTGTGCGCGCGCACACTCACGAGAAATGGTCTCGCGTGTGTCGTTTTCAGGGGGCCGCCGGACAGGACCCTGAGGGTAAGTGACTCTAGGTCGTAGGTGACACTCCCAGCGCCACCACTCACCTTTCAGCGGGCTGAAGAAGTTGAAGAACGAGTCGTTGGGGACTTGTTTGGTAATCGTTCTCACCGTGCCTCGGCCCTTATGCTTCTGCTTCTTCTTGATCGTTTTGACGGTGACGTTTTTTCCTTTCTTCCAGTCAATGACACACCTGCAGAGACAGACGCCCATCACGCACACGTACACCCGCCACGGGAGAGCCCAGCAAAGCAGAGCCACGCGCCTAACCCGGACAACCCTGTCAAAGGAACCCACCCGTGGGTCCCCGCACGCCCAGGCGCATCCGAAGCTCAGCGACAGAGAACGGCCAGAGGGGCGGTCTGCCACCATCCGGGTTGGGAGCATTGCCTTAAGTGTGACGCATTTCTCCCGAGACCTTCTGTACTTCTTCTGTGGCCGAGCCCGGTCAGCGCGGGGCTAGGGTGCCCAAACGATGCTCACAGGTTGTCACCTGCTGTCTCTTGGCCCCAGAGCACAGCTGGACTAACTCATGCGCCCAAATCCTCAAGGCAGCTAAGCAAGCAGAACAAGCTGCCGGAAGGCGGCAGGCGACCCCTGGCCGTATTCGCGACCGGGGCACAGCACGCCGGCTGCCGGCTGCCATGGGGGCCCTGCCGGGGGGTGAGCCCGGCCGGCTTTCTAATCTTCCCATCACTGGGGCTCAACAGGCAGCCCCTGGCAGCACGTGACTAGTGTCTGCTCAGGACGCTGTTTCCACGACGACAGCCTGGGCCCGGGAAATGATCTGACAGAGTCACCATTGCCATTGGAGCCCGGCAGGGTCTTGACGAGGCGCAGAACTGTCACATGGGGAGATTGCAGCACCTGGCTCCAGTGAGTAAGGCTCATGGTTTCGGCTCAAAGACAGAACAGACCACGAGGAATGAACTCCAACCCACACTGTCTCCCTGGTGATCTCGCCTGAAATCACCGAGGTGCTGGGTCACGAGTCAAACGACAATTAAACTGCCCCATCACTTTTCGAGGAAGCAACGGACCAACGCTGCCCTGCACAGACTCGTCCATTCGCTCAACAAATATTGGCCGAGGGTGACTTATCAGTGCAGCGAGGACAGCTTCGTGTCAGGGGACGACAGCAGCCAATACCTCCTCCAATGAGGAAACCCGGCCACTTACCCTACACGCTGGCACGCGTGACCTCGTGAATGACACATTTCCCAGCACAGGCCATCATAGCCCCAAACAGAAAGACTATTTAACTTAAATCTCTCTGTCTACTGGGCTTTTAAGGAGATTACAGACTTTCTGCTTGATTCCTAATTTCTCTTCCGCGTGGAGCTCTGCAGTCACCTGCTTCTGTCTCACAAAACGAAGCTGGAGCGGCGTCTCCTTACCCGTCACAGTCGACTATTTCAGGGCCTTCAAAGGAGAAAGGATCGGCCTTGTCTGGCTCTGACTTCATCTTATATGTTTTTGTCAGGACTGAGTTGGTAAAGTAGTCGTTGGGTTCAAAGTGGAACTCTAAGACAAAAGACTGAAGACAGAAACTCCGGGTGAGCACGGCTGAAAACACAAGTAACCAGTGACAGATCTCGTGAGCCGCGCAGCACGTCCTGGAAACCAGCTCCCCCCGAGCGCGCCGCCACAGACGGAAGCCACCAATGAACAGCTCAACAGCGATGGCCACGTAGCAAGAAAAACTTCTGTTCCAAAAAACACCGGTACAGAGTCAAGACACAAACGACAGGTGGGGGGCCACCAGCCGCACTCCAGCCCCAGGAGGGTGCACGTGGCCCCCGAGGCCCCCTCCCCGGCGGGGTCCACGCTCTCCTGAGGGATCCTAGCTTCTGTCTGCTGCCCCTGGCCCACCCTGCCAAAGTGGGGGTGTGGATGGGGAAAGCAGGCGGCCGTGGCCCAGCCCCCCTCTCCCTGCCGTGCCAAGGGGCCAGGCCCTGTGGGGTGCGGGAGCACTGACGGGGCCTCCTCAAGCCACACAAAGGACAACTGCATCCTCTGTTCACAAAGCCCTCTAGAACCGGAGAGGAAAAATGGACACAAGGTGTGTACAAAGGAGCAGTCAGGTCACCAATAAAGTCAAGCGGCCAGGAAGAAAGATTCTAGTTTTCCAGTCCGTACGAATAACATCATACTGGCAAAGCGTGTTGGGAAAGCAGGTGCCCTCCATACTGTGAACAGTTTTACAAGGGCACACCTGGCACAATCCAAAGATTGGTGAAAGTAAAATCAATCTAAGGAATTTAGATTCCATGTAAAAAAGACACCCGGATGGATGTGTCACTATGTGCAAAGACACTCACCTCAGCCCCATCTTCAGGAAAAAAAGATGGTCTTGGTTAAGTAAGTTACAGACACAATTTACAAGACTGACTCTGAGTTCAGACAGCCCGGGTTCCCAACACTCTGCCTCTAAGTGCGGTGCGACTTTGGGAAGTTACTCAGTGTCTCTGTGCTTTTGTTTCCTCATCTACCTATAAAATGGAAGTAACAATCCTCTCTCTCTCCCCGAGCTGACTAGAATAGAGTTCATATAAGTTCATAGGCAACGCCTGCTAAATGTTACCTATTTCAATCTTCTTAATAATGGCATAATTACCAACTGGGAAAAAAACAGATTAAAAAGCCTAAGACTGAGAGCTCCTGGCTGGTGGAGCATGAGACTCTTAATCTCGGGGCTGAGTCTGAGGCCCATGATGGGTATGGAGATTAAAAAAAAAAAAAAAAAAAAAAAAAAAGTAAAATCCAGGGGCACGTGGGCGGCTCGGTTGAGCATCCGACTTCTGCTCAGGTCATGATCTCATGGTTCGTGAGTTCGAGCCCCATGTCGGGCCCTATGCTGACGGCTCGGAGCCTGGATCCTGCTTCGGATTCTGTGTCTCCCTCTCTCTCTGCCCCTCCCCCGCTCACGCTCTGTCGGTCTCTCAATACTGACTAAAAGTTAAAAAAAAAAAAAGTTAAAAGGAAAAAAAAGTAAAATCTTAAAAACAAACAAAAAAGACTAGGACTAAACCATATCCACTAAGGGAGAAGTGAAAGCCTGACCATCCAGAGCACAAGTCACTGGTCTGGCGGATGGCGGAGTAAAGTGTCAGACAGAGCCCCCCCTTCTCCATCTGGCCCGACCCCCAGGGCTAACACCACCACCCATCCTGGAAAGAGAGCACCCAGTTCGGAGGCTGCGATCGATCACTCCAAGTCTGTTGGGGGCGGTGGGCGGCGGCCACAGGCAGGCACAGGTGGCCGGGGACAGGGAGGGCTGGCGAGCGGCACACCGTCACTCCCACTTTGCACCGACCACAGTATCCCCTCCGTCCTCTGCCATTTCCTTCCCTACCAGCTCTCCAAACCAAGCGTACGATTCCCCGTCCTCAGGTTTTCCTCCCCGTAGGCCGCCGTTCAAGTCCAAAATAACTAACCCACGATGGGGAGGAGTCGGAAAGGGTTCAACGGGAGAAGAGGGCCCAAAGACGAGGCCACGTCCGTCACACACACACCCCCACAGCCGCGTCAGCCGTAAACACGCAGCAGATGCCTCGTCACACTCACACCCACGTGTAAGACCCGAGCTCGCGCTCGCCCAGAGAGGGTGCCGGCGCTCCCGCGGGGACGCCCAGGAGCAGCCCGCACCCGGCACGGCCCACAGCAGGGGCTCCCGTCTGCGGAGCCGGCGTGGGGAGCTCCGATCCGCCGCTGCTCGCAGTTACGTCAAAACAGAGACACGAGAGCACGGGGACCGCAAAAAAGGACGTGGACCAAGATACCGCCAGCAGAAACGCGAAGTGGGCCTCTGAGCCTTGCAAACGTTCCTCTCCTTTGCCCCGGCAAAACTGCGCTGAGACGCATCCGAACTGAGGAAACCCCCAGGAATGTAAACGAGACCCGGGGCCCTGTATGC
Source organism: Felis catus (assembly GCF_018350175.1). Classification (NCBI taxonomy): domain Eukaryota; kingdom Metazoa; phylum Chordata; class Mammalia; order Carnivora; family Felidae; genus Felis; species Felis catus. Next base: position 113,083,493 of record NC_058377.1, on the reverse strand, counting down.
TGACCCGAGCGCAGCCCTTCGGACGGGGCGGCGCCCGATCACCCAGCGGCCCCAGGGGCAGTCGTGACCGGGTCCCACCGCTGCGGCGGCACCCACGCCACACCGTCCACACACGCGGTCCCCGTCTGCTGCAGCGTAAGCGTGGGGACCCCGGGGGGGGAGGGCGGCAGGGCGGTCACAAGGAGCAGCAAACACACCGGCTGCGCTTCATCCTGAGGCTGGACGGTTCTCGTGCCTCTGACTTCAGCGTCTAAAACAGCTCATGACCATCTTTAAAAGACGACCGCGGAAACTGGGTCCGCAGCTGAGCTACTTCTGCAAGACGGAGATCTCTGCGCTTCCCCGCATTTCCTAAGTTTTCCACCGACAGAGGGAGCCACGAGGGAAAAAAGACTGGCTCGCGGTCGACCAAGACCAGGGCTTCTGTCTGTCTAGAAACCTCTGCAAGAGACAGAGACAGGCCGAGAGAACACGGACCCGGGAAATCACCAAACGGGTGTCTAGTAAGAACAAAGAAAAGAAGGAAAAAGAACCGATCCAGAAGAGAAAACTTGATAAATGGAGTCTAGGTGCCCCGGTGACTCAGTCGGTTAAGCGTCTGACTCTTGACTTCACCTCAGACCATGATCTAATGGCTCATGAGTTCTAGCCTCACATCGGGCTCAGCACTGACTGCAGAGCCTGCTTGGGATTCTCTCTCTCTGCCCCTCCCTTCCTCTCTTTCCAAATAAACAAACATTAAAAAATAAACGGAGTCCAGATGACTCAGAGGTGAGGAAGAAGTGTTAGAAAAAAACTGACACAGGATCTTAAAACGGCATGCACGCAACCCCTTGGGAAGGTGGGGGAGGATCACAGGAGTCCAAGCACCGGCCCGTGACCGCCCCACACGGCCCCCAGGGGGCGCTGTGGCCAAGCGCCCCCACAGGCCAAAGAAAAAGCCCCGGGAACCAGGCTGACCCGGTGAGGCAGGAAAGGGGTGCCCCACAGCCTGGGAGCAGGCTTCACCACGGTCCGCACCCTCGACCTGCAGGCGGGAGAGCCAAATGTCACTTCCCAGAGTGAGACGGGCAGGAAAAGTGGAAGGGACAGATGCAGTATGGCCCCGGGCCCTCGCCTCCGACAAGGCACCCGCAGGACCAGGGAGAGAAACCCACTTGGCGACACTGGCCCTCGTCCATGGTGTGGGGCCAGCGTTCTGTGACCGGGAGGGAGAACGGCCGGGCCCCAGGTCTCAGGCCCCTCCGCACCTTCCCCCCGACCCACAGCCCCGGGCCGCGTCCCGGGGCCCAAAACGGCGAGCCACGAGTCCGTCAGCCGTGTGGCGCTGGAGTGGCTCCGGCACCGGAATGGAGCCCATCGGCCAGAGCCAGGCTCACAGGCCCGAACGTGCCCGTGCCAGGCCCCCCCTCACGCAGGGTGGCGGGCGGGCCGGCCTCACACTCCTCCCACACTGCAGCAGGAGTGCTGGAAAGAGGTGCCTTGTGGCAGTCAGGGCGGGGGGGCATTCTTCAGTGTGGTCCCCCTGCAGCGTCTTGCAGGCATTAGCATCTGGGGTTCCTCGGACATGCCGCCCGAATCTGAGGACACACCTACCATTCTTTCCACACACGTCCGAGCCTCACAACCCCGGGAGACGCTTAGGAGAAAGACGCCATCACGCCATCTGGCAGGGGAGGCAGGGGACAAGCCAGCTCAGAAAGCAGCGCACTGCACGGCAGACACCACGGCCAGCGAGTCCAGTCCTGCGTTGGGCTCTGGCCACCTGCCGCGGGCAGCTGGTAGCCTGAGCGGCCTCTCAGGCTGTGCAGCACTGCTTGGCGAGGCCCAGGGAGGCCACAGGAGCACATCCTAGCTCTTGGCGATCGTCTGGCTCGGGACCACCCCACAAGCGGGGGCCAGGTCTGGATCCCCTGCCCCGGCTCCGAGCCCCTCACCCTCAGCAGCCCGACCCTTTCTGACGCCAAGTAGGAGCTCGGTCAGTACTCACCATAGGCTGCCCGGGGTCTGAAAACTTCACTTTAATATCCTGCAGGTGCTTCAAGATCGGCTCATCGTACTCCTAATCATAAACAGAGCAGAAAGAACTTTCTAGCAGGCCTTTTCAAAGCAGCAACACGCGTGGTCTTTGAGCCACTGCTGCTCACAGCCCCAGGCGCTGGACCCACAGCCCTGCCGGGCTCTGTGCTCGTCAAGCAGGAACTCCCAGGAAGCCACCCAATCTGTTCACCGACCATGGGTCTCGGTGACAGCAATCAGGGGCAGCCTCTCTCTGGCACACTGGAGTGCTGGGAACCATCGACGCCAGGGAGGAAGGACAAGGGCCCAACTACTCTCACACTCTGCCAGCTGCCGCCACGTACGGGTGTCGACCAAGACTGCTGGTCTGCACGTCTCCGAAGAGAGAACCAGGAGAAGCCCCTGGGTCAGCCCACTGACTTTGCTGGCAACTTCCTGGCCTCCTGGCCTCACAGCTCCCCACTCGTTCACTCACAGTAAGACGGGGAAGGGGATGGAGTCTGGGAACGGCACTCTGGGCTGAGGCGGCAGGCCATCGCGGAGGGGAGAAGGCTATCCAGGTCTCGGCTCAGCCCCAGAGCCGTAGGCCTTCCCGGCAGCACCGCAGTGGAGGCGGGGGTGGGGGGGTGGGGGGCGCTGCAGCAGTTGACACCCTCCGCCCCCCTCCGCCGGTCACAGAAAGGGCCTTTCCACCCACCACGACCAACCACTAAACGCTCAGATGGTTCACAAGTGAGCAGCTTTTAGACGAAGAGCTCTCTGCGACATGGACATCTGCTCACCTGGACTAATTCACTCAGCATATCTACGTTTCTAAAGATGGTGAACCAGAACTCTGGGATTCCTTTGGGGTTTGGCTCCTCTGCTGTCGCGACTTCCTTTTCCGCGATGACTACTTTACTTTTCACGTCTCCCTAAAAAAGCAAAGATGCGACAGAGAGCACTTACCGCAGAGCAACAAAGTTACAAAGAATTCAATGGCTTAGTGCACAACGGAAGTTTCAGAACCCTGCACAAACTTCTCTCAGAAGCTGTTCTCGGAACCCGCGTCCCCAAGACCACTGAGGTCACACTTTTAAACGTTTCTAAGGAACAAAACATTCAAGGCATTCCATCGGATGGATTTCCATGATACAATACTACAACATGGCACAGCGCCAGCAAATTCAGGAAAGGCTGTCCAGCACCAGCTCTAGGAGACGTCCATCTTGGGACAACCACCCACCACCGGAGACAGACCCCGTCCCCTCGGCAACAAGAAACAGCCAAGCAGTGTCTACCCCAAACGATAAGGAGGTGACTATTAACATCGGGACAGAAACTCCACGCAAACATCAGGGAGGTGACCGGACAGGCTATGTGCAACCCGGGGGGTGGCGGGGGTGGGGGTGGGGAGAGGCTTTTCTAACATCAAAGCCCAGGAGAGGGCGGTCCCAGGAGAGGGCGGGCCCAGGGAGGTCAAGGACAACACCAACCTGAGCCACTGGAAAGTGCAAACGTCTCCTCACACGGGATTCTCGCGTGAAACGCTCGCGAGGGGCTTTTTAAATTTACAGAAGATTTTCCTTCAGCAATAAGGAAGCGATTCACAACTATACTCGTCTGTAGCCATTGCTTCAACCAGGCCGGGTTCTAAGGCTACTGGGACTAACACACGCTTCAAAACAATTCCCTGAGAACTAATACTGGAGGATAGAAGACACTGGTCTCCCAAACAAAATCAGGCGGAACTTTCGGTCGCGCTGGAATGGGACCAATCCTGGAAGGCTGTCCGCCGATCTAAAGCTCCCGGGCACACTGCGACTGCTCCGGGGTCGCTGCTGGGCCCCGAGCAGGGCGGCACAGACATCCACCACGCCCTCCTCACAACCCTGACCTCGTAGTGACCGCTGACGCGGGTGTCCCCTCCTCTCATGGGACTGTGCCTTTCTCTTGACCGAGACTTTGCTGATGTTTTGAGTCCTGTCCATCCGACCCCACGTCTCAGTGCACTGCTGTACCGAGCGGCTTCCACGACCAGACGGAGAAGGGAGACGTGTCTGGTTCGCAGTTTTAACTGCTGCCAGCCCTGCTGGCCGCCCGGTGCTCCCCGCCACAGAGATCCAAACAGCCAGCCTAACAGTGAATTCGCACCTACTGGGAGGAGCTCCTTCCTTGGTGATGTTACACCGAGGACTGAAACCTGTTCCAAGAGGTTGCTTATTTCTAACTGCACTGAAACAACAGAACACAAGTTGCAGTCGTTAAAAAAATACTCACGGCCAGCTTATCCTCCTCTTCGTTCTCACTGTGCCACTCTGATTCCGCGTCTGTCGGTTCAACATCACCAGTGATGAACTCCCTTCTCTTTAAGTAAAAGTGAGACCTTCTTAGAGCTATAGTAAGTTATCCAGGAACTCAAGAGTTAAGTTTGCAAATAACATCTGTGAAAAACCGAATGCTTTTATAACTTAAGATTCTAGGGGTGCCTAGGCGGGGGGTGGGGAGGGGGGGTGGCTCCGATGGTTGAGTGGAGTCCGGCTCTTGGTTTGGGCTCAGGTCACGATCTCATGGTTTGTGGGTTCGAGCCCCACATTAGGCTTTGTGCTGTCGGCAAGGAAGCCTGCTTGGGATTCTCTCTCTTCCTCCTCTGCCTCTCTGTCCCTTTCCTGCTGTCTCTCTCTCTCTCAAAATAAACAAACATTAAAAAAAACACAAAGCAAGATTCTGAGTTTTAGGGCTTAAAGAGTAACATTCAAGGATTCATCACTAGGTACACGTGGATGTTTTACTTCAACTTAGATTTGAAATCCGTGAGTGAAATGTCCGCGCAAGCCGCCCACCTTGTCAAAGAGAGGCTGGTACAGTGCGGCATACTTCCTCTCCAGGTCATGCACCTCCTCGTAGAACTTGGCCTCTATGTGAGCACACTTCACCTGCAGCTGTTTCAACGCATTGATTCTTCTCTTCACCGCTTTGGGTAAACTGACACGAGATAAAAAGTAAAACATCCTTATGGCTGCAAAAGAAGGCAGAATGCTTTTCAATTTTCTTAAGATAAACGTAGCTTACCACAGAATTAACATCCTTACTACAGAAAAGGGCTCCTGAACACCGTTAAAGGACAAACATCCCCACGGAAAAGAAAGGTGGGGGCGTGGGCAGAAGCGGACAACTAATCGACAAAGAAAAAATACAAATAATCAAACGTGGAAGAAAGGTTCAATCCCACGAAATATCTGGAAGAATGTTGATTTACAAGAACCGCTGCCTTTTCCTTACCTAGTTAGCCATCAAAAACAAAAACAAAAACAAAAACAAAACGACTCCTGGGTTTGCGAAGCCTGAGAGGCAAACCAGAACCTCAATGTTACGGAATGTTCCTTGGATCCAATAACTCTACTTGCAAAGATTTACCCTAAGGAAATAACCAAATATTTATGCGCTGATATGTCCACTGAGACATTATTTGTCAAAGTTAAAAATAGTGAAAATAAGGACAAGCTGAGCAGGGCTAAAACACAGCGTGTCCACAATCACGTTTTCACACAATATTCAGCACCAAGAGAGGCGTTCACACTCACACACCGAGGGAGACACCAGACATGACACGGACAAATGGGGCCTGTTCCCTTCCAGAGTCAGGTAACTTTGGGCTTCTTTGCCTCCTGACACTTTTCTATACTCTAAAAATATTTGTTTGTATGCATTACTTTTATAAACAGATTTAAAAAAAAACCAACAAAACCCTTTTAACCCATCAGAACGAAGTTTAACCTGAAGCTCTCGGTCCCCATCTGGAACAAAGAGCAGGTCTCTGGGCCTCATCCCAGACCCACACGGCCCCCTGGACAGCGTCCACCTGAGCTGGGCCCTCAAGGCGGGGCCGGCACTAGCCTGGACACCACAGCCTTCCTCCAGGAAGGCACAGAAGGAACTAACCTTCCTTCAACAACAGTCCCAGCTGCTCCTATGCACAGCACTGTTTAGAAAGTACCGGAACAGCCTTAAATCACAAAGGACCCCGGCCACCTCAACGTAAAGGTCCTTTAGCAAGCCTCATAAATCTAGTCCCCTTTCTAGGACCTTCTGCTGGCAGGACAGCAAAGAGGAGGCACAGTGAAGACGTAATGAAACAGCACATACATAAACACCTGTATTTCTTTTGTGCATTTTAAAAAATGCACAATGTTTTTATATAAAAAATCTTTAAAATTTTGTTTTTAATTTTGTATTTGAGAGAGAGACCGAGAACGAGCAGGGGAGGGGCAGAGAGACAGAGGCAGAAGCGGAAGAAGGCTCCAGGCTCCGAGCCGTCAGCACAGAGCCCGATGTGGGGCTCAAACTCACAAACCGCGAGATCGTGACCTGAGCCAAAGTCAGACGCTCAACCGACTGAGCCACCCGGGCGCCCCTCTTTTCTGCATTAATCACACAATTACAATTATTTTTAGCTTTCCAAATCCTCCTAATGGAGTAAAAATAACAAAAGATTCTAACAAACTGGACCCTGATAGCCTACGTCCACTTGCCCTCCAACCGGTTACATTAATTCCAGAGTCTCCCCCGCAGGCACCGTCCGTGCAGTGCGGCCAACGTGGGAATAACTGCATCCACGAAACCCCATTCCTCCCCCGGCATCTCCTCCCCATGAGCACCAGCCCACTCGCCCGGAGTCTAGCCAGAAAGCGAGAGACCGTCAGCACCCTCAAGTCTCCTTCTCCCAGGCAGTGTCACTACGTCCACCTGCGGGCAGCGGGGAGAGACCGCGCCCCGCCCTGAGCCTGGCCCATGGGCCCAGGTGGCCCCCCTGCCCCCGAGCCGCACCACCCCCTACAGGCCTGCGTTTCTAGCACACGCTGAGCCCAGGCGCTCCTCTCTGGAACCCGGAGCCCGGCTCCCAGCCCCCAAAGTCTGCTCAATGGGAAAGACATTTACTCCCAGTCTAAGGAACCAGGAAATCGGTCTTTTTCCCTTTCTTAAAGTTGCACCAGGCGCCCACGCACAGCATACTTACGTCTCAATGTAACTGGAGGGAGTGTGGGAGACATTGTCAAGCCGTTCCTGTAAAGCCGCCAAAACTTGAGGATTCTGCATCACCTGATCGGTGAGCTTTTCTATTAAGAGGTAAAAACAAGGCCAAAAAATTGAAAATATGCCCACCACAGAAGAGCCAAGAGTTAAAACTCATAACTCATCAGCACACACCTACTTAGCTTTGTTTATTTAATTTCTAATTTTTTTAAAATAGATTTTTACTTATTGAGAGACAGGGAGACACAGAGCATGAGCAGGGGAGGGGCAGAGAGAGAGGGAGACACAGAATCCGAAGCAGGCACCAGGCTCCGAGCTGTCAGCACAGAGCCTGACGCGGGGCTCAAACCCACGAACCGCAAAATCGTGACCTGAGCCGAAGTCGGACGGTCAACCGACTGAGCCACCCAGGCGCCCCCACGTTTATTTAATTTCTAAATGTAGCAAGTAGCTGAAGTATATGTTTTAAAAATACTTATTATGTATTTTAAAGGCGTTGGATAGCCTCTGTTAACTACCTGAGTGGTTAGAAATCCACTGAAAGGTACCTGGAGATTTCTGGTACTCACTTTAGCTGTCTAAGCCCCAGATCTCCCAAAAGAGGACAGAGTCATTTCCCAACGTAGGGGCCTATCTCCTGCCGCCCCGCCATCCTGAGGGGACCCAGAGGCCAAGGACAAGGATGAGGCAACTGTCCCTCAGAGAAAACCGGTGTGCACCTGCGGTCTGGCTCACAGCCCCGGCCGGCTCCTGGAGCGTCCAGACATCCAAGCGTTGTGGGTCCCCACCCTCACCTACGCTGCCCTGCCCAGACCCACCCCCAGCACATAGCAATCCCTGCCCGTCCTCCTAAAACTCACCGGCCTCGTCCACCACACTGCCCTTACGGCGCACACAACATTTGTACTATTTCCCAACAAAGAAGCAAGACACTGAGGAGGAAGGAAGTGTCTCTGGCTCAACTGTAACCACAGAGTGGGCACATCATCTAGCCCCCGGTGCAGACTCTCAGCATCTGCTGAGCCAATGCCCTCTTACTGACACTCTACAGGAACCTACGTAGCACACTCACCTGACTCCAAAGGTAGCCCATACCTGGGAGCTCTCTCTGCTCCCTCACTCTTTTTTTTTAAGATTTTTAAGTGACCTCTACACCTAACACGGGGCTCGATCTCACAACCCCGAGGTCAAGCGTCGCAAGCTCCACCCACTGAGCCAGCCAGGTGCCCCTCGTTTTGTAAGCAAGTGATGTGGGCAGGCAAAGGACACTAAGTAGGCAACTGGATTTCAACATTTTAATTACAAAGAACTGCCACCATGAAACAGTGTGTATGTGTATTTAATCTATGTAACTGTGTAATGTAACACTGTATATGTGTATTTAATCTATGTAACTGTGTAATGTAACACTGTATACGTGTACAATGCATAAATGCTACGTGCATATACACAAACACGTGTCCTCTAGCTCTGGCCACTGAAAGGCCTAGAAACAATGACAGCATCTACGTTCTGGTTTTTTTTTTATGTTCATATTTATTTATTTTTGAGAGAAAAAGCACAAGCAAGGGAGGGGCAGCGAGAGAGAGAGAGAGAGAGAGAGAGAGAGAGAGAATCCGAAGCAGGCTCCAGGCTCCAAGCTGTCAGCACAGAGCCCGATGCGGGGCCCAAACTCACGAACCGTGAGATCATGACCCGAGCCAAAGTCAGGTGATTAACTGACCAGGCCTCTCTGGTGCCCGTGTTCTGGTTTTAAAATGTTATCTCCCTATTAAAACAGGGCCCCTGGGACAAATGGTAGATTCCAGGTCTGGAGCAAGGGAAGTACAAGGAAACACGGAACATCACCTAGCACACAAACTGATGGGGACATAACAGAAGGCCACAGAAGCCAGCTTGAAAGGAACTCCACTGGCAACGTGGGACAACGTACATACCAGAAAGAATGATGGCAACTGATAAAACACTGGAACAGAAATCGAGGAGCCTACAGTAACACTAAAATGGGGGCTGGGAGAGTAGGGAAGGAAAGCCGGTCTTTTTTCTTCCTAATGTTTATTTCCAAAGAGAGAGAGCGAACGAGCCAGGGAGGAGCAGAGAAAGAGGGAGAGAGAATCCCAAGCAGGCTCCTGCTATCAGTGCAGAGCCCGGTGTGGGGCTTGATCTCACAAACTGAGCTGAGATCAAGGCAGTCGTTTAACCGCCTGAGCCACCAGGCGCCCCGACTGTCTTTGACAGATGTAATACACAGCAGGACTGTCTTAGAGAAACACCTTGCTGCAACCACCAATGTCAATCCTGATTAAAGGATCATGACCACAACTCATGGAAAATATGGTACCCGCAGGATAAGCGACAGGTCACTCACTGACCGGACCCTCCCAACGGGGAAAGCTGCCAGGCGCTGACGTAACCAAGTCCTCAATCTCAGCACTGACCCCGGGCGCAGCCCCAGTGCCCCTCCCACACCATGTCCCCGGTGTGGCAGTCTGAGCGTGACGGGGAGGAAACCGCCTGACCCACCCAGAGTGTGGACGTTCTACACGACAGCCGGGGCACGCAGCCCACTGATGTGTCATCGCGTGGAGGGCGGCTCTGCAACGAAGGGGACGGAACTAAATTGGAGACGTGACCCCTGGCCAGTCTCGGACTTGGGTGAGGGCGGCAGCTGGAACAGAGCTGCTGAGAAGCCCAGGGAAACAGGAACGCGACTGTGCTATCGGCTGGTGGTGCCCCGTCAACCCCGCATTTCTCCATTGTGGCAATGGCACCGTGGTGATGATTGTGCATCCTGCTTTGCAGGAAATTTACGTGGAACTGTTTTAGGAGAAAAGAGTCAGGTGGTCCACAACTTGCTTTCAAACAGTTCAAGGGGAAAAAGTACAGATACAGAAATTTTAAAATGGAAGAGAAATCACATCTGTGAATTTACAGACCGAATATGACATGATGGAGTCCGGGGTTTGCTCCAGAATAACCAGGGAAAAGAAGAAAGGACACAGGTGGGAAGACCAGTCCCTGGCTGAGGCACAGAGATGCACTGTGCAGGTCACCGCACTTCTGGAAAGCCTGAAGTTCTGACCGTAAGTTTGAAACGAAGTCCCGATTTTCAGGGCGCCTGCTGGCTCAGTCAGTTAAGCATCCGCCTCCCGATTTCCGCTCCGGTCATGATCTCACAGTCTGTGAGTTCCAGCCCCACATCGGACTCTGCACTGACAGCTCAGAGCCTGCTTAAGCTTCTGTCTCCCTCTCTCTCTGCCCCTCCCCTGCTCACTCTCTTTTTCTCTCTCTCAGAATAAAGTTAAAAAAATAACAATAAAATAAAATAAAATAAAATAAAATAAAATAAAATAAAATAAAATAAAATAGGGGCACCTGGGTGGCTCAGTCAGTTAAGCGTCCGACTTTGGCTCAGGTCATGATCTCATGGTTTGTGAGTTTGAGCCCCGCGTCAGGCTCTGTGCTGACAGCTCAGAGCCTGGAGCCTGCTTCCGATTCTGTGTCTCCCTCTCCCTCTGCCCCTCCCTGCTCATGCTCTGTCTCTCTTGCTCTTAAAAATAAATAAATATTTAAAAAAATAATAAAGCAAATAAAATAAAATAAACGAAGTACCGATTTCCACTTCAATTACTCTAACTCCTCCACGTCTTTGAAGCACAGTAACCCTGGACTTGTATTGCTTGTGTTATCGCAGTAAATGGGTCGAGGGTGCAGGACGCCCTGCTGTGCACACAAACTCTCCAACTGTCACCTTTTCCGCGGGTGGCGCACTGACCTGTATTACTTGCATTTTTAGCAGCCTCCAAGGCGTCTGAGGGAACACCATCTGAAAAACTAAGACAGCGTGTGCAGTAAGTATCGCTGGCAAGGAACTTCCGGAGACAGACAGCACAGGGCACTTTCTTAACGCAGGGAGAGGGATCTCTGCAAGGACAGAGCACAGCTGCGGACACACAGGTGTTATCCACGAGGTGCTTCCCCCCCCCCCAACCTCCACGCCACACCCAGCGGCTCTGATTTCCAGCCCCGGCCGAAGCGTCTTAGCTTCCTCTTCTGCAGTTCCTTTCCCCCAAACTCTGCGGCCCGCCCTCAAACCAACCCCGCGAGCCAACCAGCATCCCGCTACAGCTTGGTCGGCCGCTAAGGGGGTCAGAGGAGAGCCGCCTTACCGGGTTTCTGGGACACGGTGCCCTCAGTGGCTCTGTAAGCCGGCCACAGAACGTCTCCACAAACAATGCAACTTCCCCAAAATGGGTGCGACAGGTGTCAGAGACGTCTGGACACAGCTCCCTCACCAAAATCAAACCACATCAAACACCACACCAGACCTTCAGAACAAGCCACATAACAAAACTCTTCACTTGAACACCAGGGGGCGTGCGACGTGAGGAAGGCGGCCAGGACTTCACCGGGGAGGCACGAAGGCCTAGAGAGCAAAACGACCGCTTCCCATAAAAGGTGTCCCAGGATCAGTATTTGAGACACTTCCCACGCGTGAAGCAAGTTTTCATGGGCTCAAATACAGGGGGGAAAAGGAGCCATCAGCCAGAGCTGCCGCTGGTGCTCACGGACGGGCAGCCTGGCTCGTGTTCATCAACCAAAACAGAAATCCCAACAAAGTCCGTCTTGGCTTACCTGTTATCTGCCATCTGAAGGCTCTGACCTCCTACGAATTGAAAAAGAGTTGTAACAATTAACGTCAAATATTCACAGAGAACTTTCCGCCAGTGTGCCCATCGGAGCGGCCGTCTGTGGGGGCGAGGGTCTACCAGGAGGGAACTTTCTGGGCCAATGGAAATGTTGCAGATCGTGAATGGGGTGTTGGCTTCTCAGGTTTCTTAGACACATACACTTGTCAAACTCATCAAATCATACACTAAGGACCTGTCAATTTCAGCGTGTGCACATTTTACTCACAAAAAAATGTCTTTTCGGTGCTACAATGACCAGACCTCAGGGTAAGAGCGATCAATCCTCATTTGCCTTTTCTCTATAATAAGCTTTAACAACAAGGACGTGTGTTGATGCTAAGCCAATTATTCTGGAACCAGTCAAAGCATTTACTGGTGTTTATACTGTCTCGCACGCTCCGAATCACAGGATGATTTTTAAACTTTGTTCTGTATGTTCCCTTACTCCCACACCAAAGATGACACTGTCTGTGTAAAAGCACGATGTAATAATCTCAGTCCAATCCCGCTCTCAGAAGACACACATGAAAAGGGTTATCTTCAAATCAGGTGAATTTCTACCTCTAAATATTAAAGTCAGGTTCCAGGACGCTTATGCCTCAAAAAGAACTCAATAAAACTTCAAAACCCTATCTAAATGCACAGCTAAAGAGAGGTGGTGACGTTCCTTAATCTCAGACACAGTAAACACACTTCGGAGCCTCTCCCTCTCCCTCCTCCCCATACTCTCCCCCGCCTCTTCCTCCTCCCCCTCCCTCCGAACCAGGGCAGCAACCTGTCAACGGCCCGGGCCCGTCGACGTCTTATTCTCAGGCACTAGAGCAAAGCCCGAGCCCCTCAGTCACGATGCTTCAAACAAAACAGCAACTGAACACTTTGTACTGAAGAAAAATAGCCGGAATTTATGACCTGCAAGCGTTTTGTATTGAACTCAACTGCGTTTTCTTAGGTGATTTTGCTTTTGCAGATGCAAAGCAGAAGGAAGAGAATTCAACAGGTGCGGCGGGGGCTGGCCACAACGGCCCTCCGCCTCACAGCCCCCACGTCAGTGACTTTTAAAGACCTTTCCTTGGGGCGCCTGGGTGGCGCAGTCGGTTAAGCGTCCGACTTCAGCCGGGTCACGATCTCGCGGTCCGTGAGTTCGAGCCCCGCGTCGGGCTCTGGGCTGATGGCTCAGAGCCTGGAGCCTGTTTCCGATTCTGTGTCTCCCTCTCTCTCTGCCCCTCCCCCTTTCATGCTCTGTCTCTCTCTGTCCCAAAAATAAATAAACGTTGAAAAAAAAAATTAAAAAAAAAAAAAAAGACCTTTCCTGGTCCCCGCCACCTTCTGTGGAGTCCAGTCACCCCACACAAATGTGAATCCCTGCCCTTTCTAGCCGCCCACTGCGACCCTGCTTCCCAGCCCCGCCCCCCTGCAGCTCGCTACGTGCGCACGGCGGCCGGCGCAGGGCCCCGAGCTTCCGTTCCGGGAGCGCGGACCTCGGGACAGGGGAGACGGCAAAGTGACAGCTGATGCCAGACCCTAAGAGCTGAGGCGCCCGCCTAGCAGGTGCCAGCCGTGGAGTCCTGACGGCTCTCCCTACAACACGCCTTCGCTAACGTCTGTCCGAACGCGGTCGTCTGTGTGGCTGCCCGGGGCCCCCGTTGTTTATTTCCACGTCAACAGCAGGATTTCTGGGTTGAACAGTACGAACGGACACCCGCACCTCCTGCCAACCTCGCTCCCCGCGGGCACCCACCGCCGCGTGGCTCCACCGTGCGGCGGTGTCTCCGCTAGCACCCCGGAGGCCACACGCATGCTGAGTGCCGGGAGGGGCCTGCTCTCCAGAAGCAGCGGCACCGCCAGCCCAGCGGACGGGCTCCAGCCCTGACCCCGAGTCGGTAGCTGCCCATCAAACCACACACCTGGTGCCAACACCTCGTGTAGTGGCGAGGGCCCCACGGCGACAGGCACTTCCCTACAGTTTAGGCCCGACACCAACTCTGCCAGGGAGCGAACACCCCCGGCGGGTAGGGGACGACGCTGAGGCTGGGAAGGCGAACCGCCTGACCGAGGTCCCCCAGCTGGGACGATGCGGACTCGGGTCTGTCAACCTAAAAGAAAGGAGACAAGCCGAGGCAAGTTCCAAAACCAGGAAGAGAGCCTCCTGGGGAAAGGCGGAGGAACTGTAATTCGAGAGCTAGGGGTGAGGCCGCCGGAGGTCTAGGGCGCCCGCTTTCACGGGCAGAGGACAAAGAGGAAAAGCGAGTCGGGAGCCATGCGGCAAGCTGGACGGCTAAAGACGGGGAGAGATTCCTGGTGGACACTCACTGGGGGGAGACCACTTCCACGTTCTGGAAATCAAGCGTTTATAGGAAGTCAGCCTGACGGTCCTCGGGTCCGCTTTCCTGAGGGCGCACGTGTGAGACTCCCCACCTGACACCTTCGCTCCCATCGAAGGATACAATCCTGCCGGCGTCCCTGTGATCGGCCTCTGCCACAGAAGGCAGCGCCGGTCAACTGGTCTGTACGGGGTCTTGTTCAGAGCTGTCCTTAGCTGTGAGTGGACGGAGCCCGTCAGAACCCAGGAAGACCGTCCCCAGATGTTTGTCCTCACGGGAGGGACGCGGCCAGAGGGCGTCAGGCCACACGTGAACAAAAAAGTCACGAAATGGGGGATCTCGGCCATGTTCCTCCCAGTGGAGCTTCAGGCTAAGTCTTGGGAAGGAAGAGAACTCTAGTTTGTACACACGTCTAGGAGGAAGGCCCCTGCCTGATACGAGGCAGCACAAACTTCAGCGAGAGGGTTAAACCCAGGGCCCAAAGTCCAATTATGGCTACTGGCTGGAAAAACTCCTCAGCCGGTTTCCCTCGCTGCCCGTGATTTAGGAAGCTGAAAACGTCCGAGGTCTCTAGGGCCTGGCTTATTCCAGTTCACAGTTTGATATTACATTTCGTTATTTTTTTTTTATTAAAAAAAAAATTTTTTTTTTAATGTTTATTTATTTTTGAGACAGAGAGAGACAGCATGAACGGGGGAGGGCCATAGAGAGAGGGAGACACAGACCCGAAGCAGACTCCAGGCTCCGAGCTGTCAGCACAGAGCCCGACGTGGGGCTCGAACTCACGGACCGCGAGATCGTGACCTGAGCCAAAGTCGGACGCTTAACCGACTGAGCCACCCAGGTGCCCCTACGTTTCATTATTTTTAGTTCTTCAGTTATTCCCCCCATTTGTTAACATACAAACAGCATTCTTCCCCAAACAGGGCACCGGTTCCTCCCTGCTACTACGGGAGACGGCTCAGGACTACCTTCTGCGACTGTCTGTCTGGGTCCGTTGATGCTCAGAAGCACTCAAAGGAGCAGTAAAGGTAGAACCACAGATTCGGAGTTGCCTTTGTAAGCTCTGCTACTCCCACCCGAGGGAAAGGCTCAGGCAAAGGCATATCCAAATCCCTCTCTATCCACTGTTGGGCTATTCGTGGGCAACCACCCGAAACTGTATCCGTCCCTGTTACCATGTGCTCTTTCGAGACAGTAGGGGGAGAGAGAGAGAGAGAGAGAGAGAGAGAGAGAGAGAGAGAGAGAGAGAGAGAGAGAGAGAAAGACAGGAGAAAGAACCCAGATTGGATATGGGAGTGGCGGGCGGAAGGGTGTTCCCGCCTTCGGCATCAGGAACGGGGGCAATGACACCACAGCATCCTTTCCAGGAGGAGTGTGGAATAGATGTTTCTGCCACATAGAAAAACATAACTAGTGTTTTCTCAAGACAGGGCCTCAGGTGGACCCTTTGCTAGATTAGATTTTTTCCCCAGAATGAGAGAGACCTCGTGATTAAAAACATACTCACTCACACTAACAGGTGACAACTGGTTAGCACCGCGGAGACGGTTATAGGAATGTCTTGAGCTTCAATATACGTGGGTTACCAGGTGAGCATGACGGCTGCGGGGGAGGTTGTGACGGAGGTCTGGGGATCTCCCAGGGAGAAGGCATGCTGAGTGAAGTTCCCACCAGAAGGAGACCAGTCAGCTTCCCATTCCCAGTGCCCTTACCATTTTCGACACCCCACCAGACACACTGATAGAGAAGACCTTGGAGTCTTCTAGAGTCCAGTGGGGAACGTACTCCCAGTCTTCTGGGTCACGCACCACTGTATAGTTACAAGTCTACTGGGAGGCGGCCTCAAGTTTTGCCAGTCCCATTACTGTTTGCGAAATAGAGAAAAGACCTTGGGTAAACGCACGGACTTGAGTGAAGGGTGTCCCTTTACGGGTGAGGAGCACCGAACGGAATGCCGTAACGGCTGGTGCCAATTTGCCAGAAGGGAGAATACGTACAGCCCCGAAAGTACCCGAAGAAAACCCCGTATCTCTGCTAGAAAGCTCTTGCCATCCGTCTAAGGAAAATGGTCAGACCACCCATTCAGGTTTATCACCAGTGTTAACTCCGGTGCAAATCCAACCATCAGAGGGTTGGTGGGATCAAAGAGTTTTTGTAAGGTAAGAAACAAGGAACGTGTTACAGGCAAAGGAGGCGACGGCGAGTAGGCCGGCGAAAGGACAACTACAACTTGAAGCAGGATTCGGTTGCTGAATGATACCGAATACCGTCAAAGGGGAGGCTCCACAGGCCGGGCCCGAGCGTCTGGGGTAGGTGGTCTTCTCCCAGTGTCATGTGCTTCAGTCCTCGAAAATTTTCAGCTTTAAGTCACCAGATGGGGTGCAGGTCCACTCACGCTCTTTTAGACGGCACGTGTGACCCCGGGAGTTTGTCTCCTGGAACCTGGTGGCACAGGGGTTCGTCAGTACCCCCTGGTAGGCGCCCTTCCAATGAGGCTGGAGTGAATCTTTACGGAGACGCTGTTTCTAGCAGATGAATTCGCCTGGCTGTACAGTGTGACGTCTTTTGTCTCTAGGGAGCTTGCTGTGGAAAGATCGTCCTACCACAAACACGACGATTCTCGGTGGATTTAATTAGACCCTTACAAAACTAACACATGTGCCCTTTCTTTAGCTGTGGGTCAAAGGAAGCAGCAGCTAAACACATGGTCTATCCTGTGATTATTTCAAAAGGTGAGAGTTTATGAATACTGGACGGAGCAGATCTGAGATTTAGAAGACCCGGGAGCAGTACTTTGGGCCAAGGTATTTGGAGGCTTCAACTAAGTTAGCAACCTGGATCGTTATTCTTCCATACGCTGGACCAGTCCCGAAGTCTGAGGATAAACACAGCGAAAATGTTGTAGAATTGGCCAGATGGCACAGACTTGTCCAAGTACTTGCCAAGCGAAGTGGGTCCCCTGGCCACCACGGTGCTCCCCAAGCGGGAATAATGTTTGGCAAAAGGACTTTAGCCACAGAAGAGGCAGTCGTTTTTCCACGTGGAAATGCTTCAATCCAACGTGAAAAGACGGGAACTATCGTTAGAAAACGTCTGTGTCCGTGAGGCGGGGCAAACGTGTGAAATTCAGCTCCCAGGGCTCGAATGGTCCAGCGGGAGAACTACAGCTTCCCGGGGCGGTGCAAACAGGCTTCCCTGGGCTATACTCAGGGTCAGCTGGAAGCAAGACAGCACTTTTTATGGCCCTGCTGCTGTTTCCTACCAACACTGATCCACAGAAGTTACCATTGCTCAGGGAACCAGTGGTTTAACTCAGGCACAGGGGGCAAAAAGGAACACTTCAGACTTCCTAGCAGGATCAGATTATTACCGGGTCCAAACCAGAGTCCCTTTTCTTTGTGGCACCAGCAGCCTTCGGATTTCCAACCCTGCTTTTCCCTTTCGGAGGCCGGCTGTTGTACTCCCTGCCTCACACCTGAGGTCCCCGCTGGGGGGTCGTCTTCTGTGCCACGACAGAGGTTTGGTCAGCGGAGCTCATGAGGGTGGCATTTCTCACAGGGGCATCGGTGAGGCAGATTCCTTTGGCTTCCAGGGGATCAGACTTGCGACACGTAGCAACAGCCAGAGCCGCTGGTGGCATTACGGCGGCCAACAGATTTTGGACAGAAGAGCCATTCTTGTTTGTAATTTTACATCCCAGTTAGTTAGCATCTAGTGCAATAATGATTTCAGGAGTAGAATCCAGCGATGCATCCCCTACGTATAACACTCAGTGCTCATCCCAACAAGTATCGTCCTTAATGCCCCTTGCCCATTTGGCCCATCCCCCCAACCGCAACCCCCCCAGCAACCCTCAGTTTGTTCTCTATACTAAGAGTCTCTTTTGTTTTGTCCCTTTTTATTTTTTTTAATCTTTTATTTTTTTTTTTTAATTCCTGGGAAGCTTTGAGGGGGTGGGAGAAGTAGGGGCAAAGGTGGGGACAGTTGGGGACAGGAGCAGCCACTGTGGCTCTCTTGCTTTCTCCATGTGCTCAGTGTCCCCAGAAAATATCCCACTGGGCACTGGGGCCTTCCTTCTCCTCCCTGAAGCCCTCTCCAACTCCTGAAAGGGCCAGGAAAACAGTGGCTGGGACAGTAGCTCTTTTAAGCAAGACTGAGATTATCAGCAGACTCCCCTGCTATCTCCGACGATACGCAAGGTGGGCATACTGAGCGGTGGTTAAGAACTGCTATACTTTAAGACGGGGCCTGTTTTGTCCCCTTTTAATGTTATTTTTGTTTCCCTTCCCCTATGGTCATCTGTTTTGTACCTTAAATTCCACATATGAATGAAGTCACAGGACACCTGTCATTCTCTGACTAATTTCACTTACCGTAACACCCTTTAGTTCCATCCACATTGTTGCCCCTGGCAGGATTTCATTCTTTCTGATTGCCGAGTAATAATACTCCATTGTATATATATATACACCACATCTTCTTTATCCATTCATCCGTCAATGGACATTTGGGCTCTTTCCATCCTTTGGCTGTTGTTGATAGCGTGGCTATAAACACTGGGGTGCATGTGCCCCTTAGAAAGAGCACACCTGTATCCCGTGGATAAACGCCTAGTAGTGCAATTGCTGGGTCGTAGGGTAGTTCTATTTCTAGTTTTTTGAGGAACCTCCACACTGTTTTCCAGCGTGGCTGCACCAGCTTGCGTTCCCACCAACAATGCAAACGAGATCCTCTTTCTCCGCATCCTCGCCAACATCTGTTGTTGCCTGAGTAGTTAGTGTTAGCCATTCTGACAGGTGTGAGGTGGTATCCTGTCATGGTTTTGATCTGTATTTTCCTGATGGTGAGTGATGCAGAGCATTTTCTCATGTATCGGTTGGCCATCTGGAGGTCTTCTTTGGAGAAGTGTCTGTTCATGTCTTTTGCCCATTTCTTCACCGGAATAAGAGCCATTCTTTACCTCCACTGGAAGTGAGGAAGCCCTGTTGTTTCCCTACCATTCCAAGGTCATGGGCCACCCCAAAGGCATGCTGGATGTCAGTATCCATGTTTGCCGTCTTGCTTTCGGCTATAACGCATGCTCAAGCGAAGGCATGTGATTCAGCCTGTTTAGCTCCAGAAGCCAAAGGCAGAGGTGCAGACTTACCAACCTCAAAACTGTTATCACGTGCCCCACACAGAAGCGTCATCACACACCCAGCACAGGATACAGCATGTTCACAGCTTAGGTAAGAGCCATCAGTTAGCCGGGAAAGATCAATGTCTGTCAAAGGGGCTTCCTGGAACACCTCACAAGGGGTCACCAGCTGATCCGTCCAAGTCAGAGAGTCATGGGGAATTTCATCAGGGGAGGAGGGAGAAGGGAAAGCGGGGTTGAGATGGTTCCAGTAAGCAAGAGTGACACGAGGGGCGGTTAGTAAGAGGGTCTCGCAGGAGGGAAGAGCTCGCTGCAAGGCACTGAGCGTGGTATGAACCCAAGGGAGCCTCAATAGCCCTGAAGCGTAAAGAGTGGAGGAAGACGCCGACTCCCTCTGCAGTAGCCTTTAGTATGAATGGTGGCAGCAGAGCTCTGAGGCCGTGGGGATGTCCTCAGGCAGTGGATCGAACTGTTGGCTACAGGAGCCTAGGAGTCTGGGACAAGTCCGCATTTTTGGTAAGTAGTCTAAGGGTATCCCCTCCCTTCTCATATACAAAAAGGAAAAAGGGCAGCTGGTAATTTGGGTGTCCGAGTGTAGGTGGACTTACCAGCTTCCTTCAAAATCCTAAGGAAGTCACTTTGGTCATCCCAAACAATGGGATCGGGTTTGGTGTTCTCGAGTGTGGCATGAAGGGGCCATTAAGAAGTCTGGAATCCAGGCGCGCCTGGGTGGCTCAGTTGGTTAAGTGTGTGACTTCAGCTCAGGTCACGACCTCAGGGTTCATGAGTTTGAGCCCCACACTGGGCTCTCTACTGTCAGCTTCAAATCCTTTGTCTCTCCCTCTGTCTCCACCCCACCCCCACTCTCTCTTTCTCAAAAATAATAAACCTTAAACAAGAAAAAAGAAGTCTGGAATCCAATGGCAACCAACAGTGTACGGACCAGAGACAACAGGGTGAAGGGACTAGCGTTTACCGCCTTAACATGGCGGGCCAATCTCCATCCTTGGCCAGAGGGGTTTTTTATGGGTAAGATAGGGATATCACAAGCACTAGTACAAAGGATAACGCATTCTTATAATCTATGATAAGCCTTATACCCTGATAAGGCCTCTTATTTGTTTTAATGTTTATTTTTGAGAGAGAGAATGCACGAGCAGGGGAGGGGCAGAGAGAGAGGGAAATACGGAATTCGAAGTAGGATCCAGGCTCTGAACTGTCAGCACAGAGCCCGACGCAGGCCTCAAACCCACGAACTGCAAGATCATGACCTGAGCTGAAGTCAGATGCTTAACCAACTGAGCTACCCCAGGTGCTCCAGGCCTCTTATTATTTATAGGATGTTGATTTATTCTTGGAAGAAGTTTTGAGAGGTCAATCTGGATTATTAAAGGGAGGAGCATTATGAATTCTGCCTCTGTCTGTTGAGGGCTTTGCCCAAAGAGTGGGGGTACCAGGGGATGTAGACCAAAGTTTGGTCGTCTTTGGTTTGTAGACTCAATGAAGAGCGCTGAAATCTTCCCGAGTACTGGATTTGGCCTCAAGGAATATTTCCGCGTTGGGAAAGGAACAAAAAAGGCGACGTGTATCTCCGGGAAAGCTCATCCTAGATCAACGTACGGGAGCTAAATCACTGAGAAGAAATGGTTGGTTGTCTTGCAAAGGTCCCAGACGAAAGGATACAGGAACGTCTGGTACTTCATCTGAGAGCCCCGCTGTCGGAACATATGTATCACCTAAAGAAGGGACACTTTAATTTGGGGTTGAGCACTGACAGGGTGGTTCCTGTGTTAACCGATACAGTGGGAAAATTGGTCCCCAATCTGGAAAGCAGTCTTCCCATCCTATTTAGTCTCCCTCCCACAAGGCTGGGGAATAATCCCCATGTGTCCTCAGAGTCCCATCACTGGGGTGGCTTTGGCCATTGCTCCTCGGGGGGCTGCAACTGTTTGGATTTCAATTTAGAGCAACGCTTTTTCCAGTGGGCAGACTGTCTGCAATGCTAACGTGACCCTGCAGGTCACACCCGCTGTGGAGCCTCCATGCCTCTCCCATACCGGCTGTTTTGATCAACAGTGTTAAGTCCTTCCTTAGTCCCGTTTACAAACATGGAGTCAGAGCTCATCTGGGTGGACTCAACATCTATGGGAAGCTTGGAATTTCCTTGAAAACAACTTGGAGTCACGGACAGTCACGTAACAGTCATGGACGGATTCAGCTGGCTTCTGGGTGCGTGCCTGAATCTGAGTCTAGTCCACGGGCCAGCCCCACAGATGACTTCGTGTAGCCTCGTGGTTATACACTACAAGCTTGGTCATGTGAAAGGGCTGGCGGCTGGTCTAGTTTAAACCCTAGAGACTGTTCAGGGGGTTTCCAACTAGCAGCATTCATCCAGCGCTGGGCTTGACCTTCTCCAAGAGGCATGTCAACTAACGGACAGAGACCACAGCCCAGATTGGTGAATTCCACAAATCTACAAAGATCCTCAGTTACCTTGGGAAAGACCTTAATTATAGCCCTAAGCTCAGCTTTTTATCCATGGGGTACAGGAAATTTGGGGTGGTTTAACAGCATCCTCACAAAGTCAGTTTTGAAAGGAAAGGTTTTAATGGGTTAGGATGGTGAGGTTTCAGTGACAGGAAAGAAAGTTCAGATAGAGGGGAAGGGTGATGAGGCAAAGAGGGATGTGTAAGGAGGTGGGGCAGTGGCGGGGGGGGGGTGTAGGAGGGAACCTTGGCCAGCACCAAGAAAGAAGCCTCTAACACTTTATTTTTATCCACCTTTAGTTGTTTATTTGCTTCAGTCACTTTGGAAACAATATTTTGTAAAGGTGCAATTTTAGAATTCTGAACACGTTTAGAAACCTTCAGATACCAACGAAAATAACTATCCCAACTTGAACTGTTTTAATTTTCTAACTCGGTTGGGAGAAAAACAAGTCTGAAGAGATGAAAGGTTTCCCAGAATGGCCGTCAGGGCTCCAAGTTACCTTTTCTAGCAAGACTGGTCCATATTGTCAACACCGGGTATGAGGAAGGACCATCATCTTTTAACGAAAAACTGGCCAGGGTTCCTGAAAGGGGGCCACTCTTAGACCATTTAGATGACTGGGATCCCATGATCAAATTAAGAACAAGAGTACGACAAATCCTGAACAAAGTCTGAGAGTTCAACCAAAACAAGGGAGCCTGATATCGGGGAAGACTCACCAAACGGGAAGTTATGGTGACTCCGTAGAAGCAAAGAGCACAAAAGGCTCAAACGTGAGTACCTCGCTCGATCCCAGGAGTCACAGTGCCCCCGCAGCTGGCACCTTCAGATCCCACTTCTGACACCATGCAAGGTGAACCTAAAAGAGAGGACAAGCTCAAGACACCAGACACTGAGTGTATTCGGGAACAGCAAAGGAGCTGCAACTTGGGACACGCAGACCGCAGCGAGCTACAGAGGGGTCCACTAAAGGGTTAGGGCAGGCTGCTTTCGTGGGCAGAGTACAAAAGGGGACATTTGAGAGATTCTTGGCAGACACTCATTAGTTGTTGAATGAGTTTTGATCTTCTGTAAATCAAGAGTTTGTGGGAAATCAGTCTGTCTTTAAGTCTGATTTTTCTGAGACCGTGTATGTCAGATTCTCCATTTCATTTCCTTTGGTTCTGTCTTAGATTAAAATCTTTGCACGTTTGAAACTGAGACCCTGGTGAACTTTCCCTACCACCACTGACCACTTCACTTCCTGCTGCCATTTCCACCTGCGCAGCTCAAGATCACTGTTGCTCCTGCTGGAAGGGTGGCCAATCAACAGCTAGCTCGGAGTCAGTCAGAATCGGCGGTGCAGCAGCATTCCCGAGAAACACGCAGCCCAGAAATGGGAAAATAAAAACACTCCTCGATGATGCTCACTATGTGGCCCCAGGGCCCTAAACAGCGTCCAGCACGAGACGTAACTGTGGAGTGATTATATGCCTTCTTGAGAACACAGGCCAAAGAGCTTCATACGCCACTCCAAATTAACGGATTCCTGGGATACAATGATCCACTTTATTTTCAATTATGTGAGGCCATGTGCTATTTAATACTATTTTTGGTGACACGATGACAAAGCAGTTATGTTAAACCCGACACAACACTTGTGCATGCACGCGCGTGCACACACACACACACACACACACACACACACACACACGGCTAAATCAAGGACAGAATAACAAAAAGATGAGTTTAAACAATGGGAAAGAAACTATTTTGAGAACTAAACAACAATAAAGCCAGAACTCAACATCTAGAACGAAGACACACAATAACCTGGTTCTGAACCCTAATCTCTACTGTCTCCTAGCTGTGTAAGCTCGGTTTCGACACCCACAGCCTAGACAGTGCTGACTGAGAGGCTGTCGAGAGGACAAAATTATGTGCATGTGCAACACCCAGTGTGTGACCCATTAAGGTCTCCCTTGGCGTTTACAACTGCAATGTGCTTACAGATCACTCTATTGCTTGATTGGAGACCAACAAATCGAGTTATTCTCAACATTTTCCCCTTCACATAAGGAAAAATAATCTAGAGTTGGTGACATAAACGAACTAGAGTTCCACTTGTCAGTCTTCATTGCCATAAATGATTTACTTTTGTTTAGCAATCCCAACTAGTTAAAATACAAAGTCATGGGATGCCTGCGTGGCTCAGTCGGTTAAGTGTCCGACTTCGGATCAGGTCATGATCTCACAGTTCGTGGGTTCAAGCTCCACATTGGGTTCTATACTGACAGCCTGGATCCTGCTTCGGATTCCGTGTATCCCACTCTCTGTCCCTTCCGCTGCATGTGCTCTGTCTCTCTCCCTCAAAAATAAATAAACTTAAAACAAAAATGCTTATTAAAAAAAAAAATACAAAGTCACAAGGACTACCAAATTTGCAGGTTTGAGAAATATTCATTTGTTTTAAATGTTGGTACGCTTAGCTTAACATCAAAATCACGGTCTCAAGCCTCATTTGGAGAACCTTCCACCTCATTTGAAGGTTCTCCTAAGTCTATAAGGCAATCATATTAAAACACAAATGGGTCCCCAGGCAAAAGAATATTCTAAAATTTCAAAAGAATACAGCAGTTCAGATCTAGGGCTAAAAACTTTAACTGAGTCTAAGATTCTAAATTTGGATTGGCATGCAAATTTCTATGACTATACAAATAATGCTTTGCTTTTATGTATGTAAGATACCTCACAACCCTATTAACGGATTTTCACCCCAAACAAAAAAATTGTTTTCACGGGGAAAAAATTCTTAGTTTTTGCAGCAAATTATCCACTATAACTAAATTCCTATTTTTTTAAAAAAAAATTTTAATAGGGATGTATTGTTCGGCCCCCTCTCAATTATTCTTTATTTCTCATTAGAATGAGAACTCATAGTATGAAGGAAAGTGGGCTTTTTTTTTTAATGTTTATTTTTAATCACCTATTTTGAGAGAGAGGGTGGAGCAGAGAGACAGGGAGAGAGAGAATTCCAATCAGGCTCCGCAGTGTTGGTGCAGAGACCAACATGAGGCTCAGTCCCAAGAACTGAGACATCATGACTTGGGCTGATATCAAGAGTTGCACACTTAACTGGCTGAGCCACCCAGGCGCCCCAAATTCCTAATTTTAAAACACTCAGTCTATAGCTAGAGTAATCATATAACTTCAAAGGGGGTCACTTTTGAGAGACAAAGGAGTAAACTGGGGAATACAGTCACCCTTTACATAACCAAAATTTCTATACGTAATCGATCTTAAACCAAGTCAAAGATCCTCAGTGTCTTCCCATGAAATAACTGAATGACGAAAATTAAGGCAAATGTGACCAAATGCTTCTGCAAGACTTCAGAACTTCATTCTAGCCTATAATTCTTATTAATCTCACAGTTCACATAAGCGTGAGGGATGGTGATCCTACCTGTCAACCTAAGATGGAGTCCAGTCAGCCCCAAGGTCCAAGTCCAGGTCCTCCAGAGTACCAGATCATGTTCTGGCTTGAGACTCCATCAGAAAGGACAAAGGAACCGTCTCTCCAAGAAGGAGTCAGGATACCCCCGCAACAAATCCCTAGGTCTCCACCCCCTAAGCCCTGGCATAGTCCGGACCTCATTTATGTTGCCCTGATGTTTTTAATCCAGTCTGTCATTACATTCCTCACCATCAGAAGGTAACGGTGTTGGATTCAATACGCAAGCAGGTAAACTGAAAACATGCCTGAAGTAAACAACCAAATTAACTTCTGTAAGGTTCCCAACTAATAGAAAACATCCTTGTTAACTTAACATATCCTGCACTTATGCTTGTAGTCTTAGCCAAAGAGAAAGAGAGACAGAGAGAGAGAGACAGAGAGAAAGGTGTGCCCAGGTCCTAAACTCATAAAGGCAGTCTTGAAATTGGGTTCAAACTGATTTCAACCATACATAATGATTGATAATCTAATATATATGTTCTTCCTTTCCCTTTGGGCATTTATAAAAACTTTTATTTTTATTTATTTTTTTAAATTTATTTTTTGCCAGAGAAAGAGACAAAGCGTGAGCAGGGAAGGGGCAGAGAGAGACAGAAACACAGAATCTGAAGCAGGCTCCAGGCTCCAAGCTATCAGCATGGAGCCCAACGCCGGGCTCGAACGCGTGAACCACAAGATCATGTCCTGAGCCCAAGTCGGACGCTTAACCGACTGAGCCACCCAGGCATCCCTACAAAACCTTTTAATTACAAAATCGTCTGTATAGGTTTACAGATGAACTAAGATTGGCAAACAGTTAATTACTGCAGCTGTGGGTTAGATATGGGAGTCATTACGTTTGCAGGTGTTTGAGACTTTTTCTTTTCTTTAAGAACGGATAAACCATGCATGCTTGTCCTTCCACTGAACAAGTTCCAGGAGGGTAGGGACCCGTCTACTTGCTCGATGCGGCAGTCCCCGGAGCCAGCGGCCAAGCAGTCTCCGCTTCACTCACTCACCGCCGTGCCACCTGTGCACGCAGCACGGCATCCGGGACTCGGAGGAGAGTCTGAAGACACAGGAAGTGATGTCTGCTGATGAGATCTAACTGCCACCAGACAACAGTGGACCATCTCTTCAAAAACTTGCTAGAAAACAAGCCCTCAGTTTTCCAGAAAAGAGTAAGAAACTGACTTCCTTTCCTTGACCACTCTATTTTTACTCAGGGCAAAGTGGTTCTTTGTTACCATAGCTCCACTTTCCTCTTCTGCTCTCTCTTCTCTGTAATTCATTGGCATAGGATCAAATGAGGCAAACGTTTCAAAGTTTTCCTCAATCCAGTATTTAGAAGTCTCGTCACTTCGTAAGGTCTTCCCTCTTCACCCTACTTAAAAATCACAAACACCCAAGTCCCTACTCCTTTTCTACTTTTCCTCTCAAAAGCACCTACCACACCCAAGTTGTTTATCTGTCTCCCACTACAGAAATACATGAAGGCCCCTCTGTTTTGGTCAGTGTGATACCCCAGTACCCAGGACTGTGTTTAGCACCTAGAAGAGGCTCACGAATGAATGGATGGATACAAAGCACCGAAAGCTACTTTCCTACACACACAATGTTTTATTTTATTTTTTAATGTTTATTTATTTTTGAGAGAGAGCAGGGGAGGGGCAGAGAGAGGGGGACAGAGGATCTGTGCTGACAGCAGAGAGCCTGGTGCGGGGCTTGAACCCACCAACTGCGTGATCACAACCCGAGCGGAGATCGGACGCTTAGCTGACTGAGCCACCTGGGCGCCCCAATGCACGCAAATGTTTTAATGTTTACGGCGGCATTCTTATAACCTTGGTACGTAAATGTTTGAGGGGTACAGCCGATCTCTTTACCGCATGACTCGTTAAAATCGCCTCATCATGTCTGAAACAGGCTTTCGGGATAACATGAAAACGCACAGCACGTTAAAAAAAAAAAAAAAAGTCACGAACCCAGAACGGAGGCACATTTAGTTGCAACAGCTGACAGGATATACTGGTAAGCGGAGATTTAAGGCTCCACAGTGAGTGGTCAAGATCAAAAGGTATAGGTCACAAACTGATTTCTTGTACAAGTTTTCTTACTAAAGAACACCCCTCCTGTTACTAACCTTAACTCATGAAATTTAAAATCCAATGGCAAAGCAAAGCAGCCCCACCTTCTCTGAAGAGGGCGAGGGAGAAACCCAATGGCTGTCAAATGAAAACAAGCCTATGTCATCACCATCTACTTAAAAGTCTCCCAGCAGCTGAACTCGACGTTCTTCACTACCCACCGATCAGGGTCTCGCAAGGGAGGTCAACCCCACCCCCGCCCCCCAATTCCAGTCTGTGGGAGGCAAGAACCGTCAAACCAGGAGACGTGGCCCAAAGTGAGCGAAGGCCGGATGCCGACGACCTGCCGGGGGGGGAGGATTCTGCCCCCACCGCCTCTCTACCACCTCCCTCCCGGTGGCGGAACAGCCAAGCGAGGTAAGCGCCCGCCTGTGGCTCCTCTCCCACCTAAAGTAAGCAATTCCAGACCAAACTCCCCACAAGCTCCTCACTGCCGCCCCCGGACTCAGATCTGGGCCACCACTAGTGTCGGTTCTGAGCAGTATGGTTTTACACAGCTGACAGCTCCTAGGCCTTGGGGAATTTAAATCACCCTCCTGCCCACAGACACGCCACTATTGTTCCAAAACACAGCGAAAACATTTAGGTTCTCTGACGAAAGTTTTGGCAGTTCAACATAAGCTTATTAAAGTTCTGGGGTTTTTGTTGTGTGTTCTTATTTTTGAGAAAGAGAGAGAGAGAGAGAAAGAGAGAGAGAGAGAGAGAGAGAGGGGGAGGGAGAGAGGGAGGGAGAGGGAGGGAGAGGGAAAGAGGGAGGGAGAGGGAGGGAGAGGGAGAGGGAGAGGGAGAGAGAGAGGGAAAGAGGGAGGGAGAGGGAGAGAGAGAGGGAAAGAGGGAGGGAGAGGGAGAGAGAGAGGGAGAGAGGAAGGGAGAGAGGAAGGGAGAGAGAGGGAGAAAGGGAGAGAGGGAGGGAGGGGGAGGGAGGGGGAGGGAGAGATAGGGAGGGAGGGAGAGAGAGGGAGGGAGGGAGGGAGGGAGGGAGAGGGAGGGAGCGAGAGAGAGGGAGGGAGGGAGAGAGGGAGAGGGAGGGAGGGAGAGAGAGGGAGGGAGGGAGGGAGGGAGAGAGAGGGGAGGGAGGGAGAGAGAGGGAGGGAGGGAGGGAGAGAGAGGGAGGGAGGGAGGGAGGGAGAGGGAGGAGGGAGGGAGGGGGAGGGAGGGAGGGAGGGAGAGGGAGGGAGGGAGGGAGAGGGAGGGAGGGAGGGAGGGAGAGAGAGAGGGAGGGAGGGAGAGAGAGGGAGGGAGGGAGGGAGGGAGGGAGAGAGAGAGAGAGGGAGGGGGGGAGAGATGGGGGGAGAGAGGGGGGAGAGGAAGAGGGAGAGAGAGAGGGAGAGAGAGACGCACTTAAGCAGGCTCCATGCCCAGCAAGGAGCCTGGAAAAAACGTGGGGTTCGATCTCACAAATCGTGAGAACATGATCTGAGCGGAAATCAGGAGTCGAATACTTAACAAACTGGGCCACCCAGGCGCCCCAGAAAACAGTTTTAAAACATTTAAGAACTGTGAACAATGAACAGAAAGAAAAAAAAAAATCTGAAAGTAAGTAATTCTGAACTCTATTAAGCCACTTACACACTTACATTTGAGGTCACCTGTTCCTGATACTAGAAGACTGTCGACCACTCAAAGTTAGAAAAATATTGACGATCTCGATCCCTCCACTGGCTCGTCAGAGCTGCACACGGGAAACTGATCTCCTCTCAGCATCAAGAGGCTGTGAAAACCCTGACACACTAACTGAAATACTGTAATTAAAGACTCAAGCACAAGTTCACAGGCTGTAATGTGTTGATGAACACACCCCAACTCTAGCCCTTCATCTCTATAAAACTATGAGCCACCTCCTATAGATAAAAACCTCCAAACTCAAAATACCAGAGTCTGGTAATCTAAACGGCCTGCTCACAAAAATAAGAAACGCCCTTACGTACTTAGAAGACAATAACCCTAAAGCATAAGTAGTCTCTCCACAATTCAGTCTGCTGACATCATCCAAACAAAAATGATTAAAGTAGCTATTCCAAAGAATCGGATCTCTCCAACCAGCATCCGATATTCCTTTTGAAAAACAATGCAACCTTCGCAAATGTGTTTAGATGTTACTTTATGATACAGAGACACAGATAACCACACACACATCCTGAATCAGTATCACTGGTAAACCAGGGAAAAAAAGGTGCAAATGATACATGTCATAACAGGTATTTAAGACAGCACCACGCTGCTGAAGTAACCCGTTTTAGATAAAGATACCTTCAGAACGATTATTTTCATCATACCAGCAAAAGAGGACTTAAAACCCTAAATCCTAGGCCTGAATGTCCCTAAGTAAATCTGGGAAGGTTACAATCCCCATACCTACATTATCCATGAAACGAGATCCTTTCCTCACCACAAGCTTGCAACAAAGAAACTTTTGCAACAGTATCTCCACGGACCAGAAAGGTCTTACTTACCTTCCATGGATCCTTTGAATGGAAGAAACAGGATAATTAACCTCAAAAGAGGAAAGAAAAAAAAAATTCCTTATCCCCAAACAAGTAAAAAAGCAACTCGTAAATTAAGAAAATTCACGTTCTGAGGTTTCTTCCCCCCCCCCCCCCCCCCGCGGCAACGCCACCTTTGCAAGCGAAGCCGCCAGACAACGTCCCACTGCACCCCCGGAACAGACGCCCCTGGAGCGGCCCCCTGGCCTCCGTCCGCTTCACTTGGCACCTGCAGACTATTTACTGCGCCGGCCATCACCAACGGCAGCCTGAAACACCGCGCAGACTCTAGCCGGGGAAGCACTGGGCAATCGTCAGGACCCCAGAATTCTCGCTGGAAACCGGCAACCAGCTCAAACCCTCGGCAACGAGACTGCAGCTGGGCGCACGCGATCACCAACACCCAAGGCCTCCTTACAACTTCTCCAACCGCCTCCAGGAGCGGGAACGGCGCGTCGAGTCAAGCTGTCACCTCGGACGGGCCGCTGGATCCGACCTCCTAGGGCCTGGAGTTCCCCCAGCAGCTCCCCGGGAGCACAGCAGCACCCACCTCCCGACCTAGCGGATTATTAGGCGATGAGTCAACACGTGCAACGAGGTCAGATGCGTCCCCGCTGTGTAGCAACAGCCATCGCTAGTCACCTAGAGGCAGCGGCACCACTGCGGGAAGCCGGCGACTCAAAGACGACTTTCTAACTTTCACGTCCGACCGGCTGCACGTTCTGCGCCGCGCACACCCGCAGCGAGACTAAGCAGGGGCTGCCGGAGCCAGTGGAGCGGGCCGGCGAGGACCCCCGCCCCGCAGATGGCCCGCGACCTCGCGCTGCCCTCTGGCGCGGACGGCGGACCTGCGGACCGGGGGGACCTGCGGGCGCCGGCGTCTTATCGCCGCCACACGGCCCTCCGCCGGCACGGACACAGCGCGTTCCGAAAGGGAGCCCCGCGCAGTCGGGTAAAGACGCACAGACGCAGGAAGAGAGGCTCGGAACTTTGCCGTCCGCTGGGGACGTGTCCCGTCCCCGTCCCCGTCCGAAGGGCGACTTCCCGCAGCCGCAGGCACTCCCGGCCCCGCCGCAGACACCACCCCGCCGGGCGGCCCGCGCCCCGAAAACAAAGGGGCCCCGCGGAAGCGCGCCCGCCGCTCCCCTCGGGGTCACCGCACGGGCCGCGCGGGAACAAAGCGCCTCCTGACCTTCAGGGCCGCGCCGGGGCGGGTCACCCGCGTCCGCCCGCTCCCCGCCGCCGCCGCCGCCCGCCCGGCCTCCCCGCCCTCCCCGCCGCCGCCGCCGCCCGCCCCGGCCTTCCCGCCGCCCCGGCCTTCCCGCCGCCCCGGCCGCCGCCCCCGCCCCTGCCGCCGCCGCCAGTCCACACGGCGGCCCCGGACCTCGCCCTGCCGTCCCGGCCCCCAGCGGTCCTGGCCCCGGCCACCCTCCGGCCGCCCCGGCGCGCCGTTACCCGGCCGAGCGCCTCGCGTCTGCTTCTCACGCCTCCTGCGGCTGCGGCAGTGGCGGCGGCGGTGGCCTCGCTCGCTCCAGGGCTGCGCCGCCGTGGCCGCCAACAACACCGCCTCCCATTGGCCGAGGCTTCTGGCCACGCCCCCCTCGAGCAAAGCGGGCTGTGGTTGGGCGGCCTCGGCGCAAGTCAAACGACGCTTCGGCGCCGCCGGCGCCGACCAATCAGAGGGCGTGGGGCGGGGTTCGCCGCGCTTCGTCGCTCTCAGACCCGCCGGCCGTACGCAAATGAGGGCGTGTGACGTCTGCGGCGGCGCGCGTCCGCATTCCTTCCGCCTCTTTAAGGGGCGGGGGCGCGCGGAGGACGCATGGAGGGCACCTGCTGCGGCCGGTTGCCCGCCGCCGGTCCCCGGCCAGCCCCTTCCCGAGCCCGCCACCAGTTCGGCGGCCACTCCCCCCCAGTTCGGTGCCACTTCCAGCAACGCGCGCGCGGTCCCCGCAGACCCCCGGCGTCCATGCCTGTCCCCTCCTCAAATCCCAGGGCTCACCCTGCCTCGGGGATTGGCACTTGGGGTTCCCTGTTTCTCAACGCCTCCGCGTGCGCGCGCAAGGTGGCTGTCTGCCGGGCACTGGCCGAGGCAGAGCCCACCAGCGGGAGAGGGAGCGATGCGCGCTGCCCCCGACCCCCGTTCCAGGAAGGCCCAGGGGAGCCGGCCCTGCCGCCTGGCTGGGTCCCCACCACGGGCTCCTCACATGGCAATTTGTAGAACAGCATTGACCTAACAAGAAATAAGAGGACAGTGCGCCTGGATAGCCATATGCCCAGGTCCGGGGTTCCAGAGGCTCTTCGTTAAGGGGCTACACCTGCAGTTGGGGGTCGCGTTATTTTGTCCGTTTTTTCAGAAATGGTTGTTGGGTAAGCAGTGCCTGGTCCTTGGGGGTCTGATGGAGGTGGAGCAGGTAGTGGTGCACTCTTTTCCTGGGGTCACTGAGCGGGTGGGAAGGAGGGCCAGGGGTGTCAGAAGGCTTTCTGTCTGTATCATGTTGAGAATGCTGTTTTGATTTCCTGTGGCAGCAAAGTATACGAATTGAGGTGCTCAGAAAACACAACAGGAATTATTCTCTTGTGGCTAGAAGGCAGAAATCGAGGTGTCATGGGGCTGGGCTCCCTCCGAAGGCTCCAAGGGAGGGTCCTTCTTGCCTCTTCCAGCTCTTGGGGCTGCAGCCATGTCCCGCCACCCCCCCCCCAGCCCCACCCCGCCCAGTCTTTGCACCTTCACATGGCCTTTCCTGTGTCCCTCTGTGTTCTCTGCAGTGACTACATCAGGGCCTCATTTTAACATCTACAGAGACCCTATTTCCAAATGTCAAGTGCACAGGTACAGGGGTTAGGGGCTGAATCTCTTGGGGGCCACCATTCAGCCAGCAGCACACTCAAAGGTGCGTCCTGTCAGTCATACTGGCCAGAGGGCTGTGCATGGACAGACCAAGAGTAAAAGGGTGGGTGGGCGTTCCTGGGTGAGACCCCTGGGGCCAGATCCGTGACCTTCCCAATTCTAGCTGGATGGTCCTGACAGAGAGCCTGTGCCTCAGTTTTCCCCATCTGTCAATCACGGGCACTTGTAGTACCCGCTTCATAGAGCTAGCAGAGGGTTGGGACAAACGCAGGCAAATGGCTCAAGGCGGGTGTCCACTGTTCTGATGACGCCACTCACCCTGGCCAGGGGAGGGGACTAAGTGCCTGAGGACAAGGGTGGGGGTCTTAGAGTTGGTCCCTGGGCCTGTCACCTGGGGCTCTCCTAAGAAGTCTGTCCTCCGAGCGACTTAGCCTATACCGGGCTCCAGATGACCTCTGGTCCCGCACAGGCCCTGGTGCTCAGACTGACCAGGAGCGGCCACCGTGGAGCCTGCATACTGAGCCACCCTTTGAGGGGCCAGAAGAGCTAGCTCCTGGGTCCACTGGTGGCCCAGACACTGCCTGGAGAAAGCAGCCCAGGTTAGGGATGGTAGAGTCCACCTGTCCACACCTGCAGTTTTCCACACCCACACTGGCCCACCCCTCGGGCCACTTTTGGGGGGTTGTGAATGATATCAAAGTCCTCTCCATCCACATTTTCCTTGTCGGCTCTTGCCTGTCCATTAAGTCCAGCCGGGTGGTCACCTCTCCTGAGAGGCTGGCCTTGAACACCCTCCCGGCTGCTGCCACCTCTCCCTGCTTTATGTCCACCAAGTTCCCCATTTCCAGCATCCCTGATGCATGTGCACCTGATTACACGCATGCCTCCTCCCCCCTGGTCCCTCCGTTAGGAGGAAGTGTCAAACAGGCTTCCAGAAGGAAGCAGTGCCCCAGCCCATACCCGAGAGCCAGTAAGAGTGGGCCAGCAGGGAAGGCCCTGTCGGCACAGTGCACTCCAGGACCTACGCAGAGCTCAGGGTGGCTCTTGTCCCTAAAGATGGCATGTGAGATCCCCACGGGAGGTGAGCCCTGGGCAGGTGCACACATTTGCGTGGCAGAGATTTGGAGGCGGGGGGTAATGTGTGGGGCAGGATGTACTCAGTGTTGTCACCTGCTAGGGAGAGTGACAGGCAGGGCTCTAGGCTCAGAGTGACACCAAGCAACCCTGCCATCCCGAGCACTCTGCCTGGCTCTGACCTGTTCTCAGATCTCGGGCACTGGGTCTCCGGTTCCCCAGCAGAAATGGGAGTAAGAGTCCCATACGCTTGACCTCGTGGGCAGTGGCCCTTTGGAACATGCAAAACGTCCTGTGTGTCTATTGTGAAATTAGGCAACATTCTTCACCTGCCTGCCCTGTGGCTATCTTTTGTCCCCCATTACACCCATGAATGGACTTACTTAGATGAAACATTGTCATAGTAAACGTGTTTCTCTGTCACAGAGAACAAAGGTACAAGAATCGATGCGTCTGGGGGTTTCCTGGGGCCTGCCACCACAAAGTGCCCTGAACTGCGTGGCTTAAACACAGACGTGTTTTCTCTTCCCGGTTCTGGACAGAAGTCTGAAATCCAGGTGTGGGCAGGGCCGTGCTCCCTCCAGAGGCTCCCGGGGAGGACCCTCCCTGCCACTGCCAGCTGCTGGGGGCTCCGGGTGGCCCTGGACTCGTGGCCGGGTCACTCCTGTCGTCACGTGGCCTTCTCTCTGTGTCTGGGCCTCTCCTCTTATAAAGACACCATCCATGTTACGCTCAGGGCCCACCCGACTCCGGCGTCACCTCATCTTAATCTAACTCATTACACCTGCAAAAGCTGATTTTTCCAAATAAGTTCCGTTTCGGAGTTCCGGGTGGACGTGAATTCAGAAGCGGGGATCGGGGGGATACTATTCAACCTGGTACGTCTCTCCTGGAAAACCCGCCCTTCCCGGGCCAGCTGGCCATCTATCAGGAACGGCCCCTGCAGGGCGGTCTCCCTCTGCTTCCCAGCGGGGCAACTGCTCCTGGCCCTTGAGTTTCTGGAGCCTCCAGTCCGTGTCAGGGCTGAGGGGCTGAGGCCCAGCCCGGTGCTAGAGGGCCGGGGAGGCGGCCTGCGACTGCCCACCTTCCCTCAGGGATCTGCCCTCACCCTTCCAGTCCCTGGGCCAAGACACCCAGTCCCACCGGCCACCCAGGGACAGTGAACTCCCTGTCTCAGCACTTCAGCTTGAAAGGGCTCCCAGCATGTGGGGGCTTGTGCCTGAAGGCACCACCCCACTCTGGACCACAGGCTTTGGGGATCCAAGAGGCTTCCCAAGAGCCCCGAAGGAATGTGGGTTCCATTTCACACCCGTTTCCGGAAGGCCCCATCTCTGCCCCTGCGACGTTTTCATCGTGAGCGGCCCCCCTGCCCCCATCCCAGGCCCTCGGGCTGTTCGCCTCCGGGAAGAGGGTTGGCTTGGCAGTTCCTGCTCTTGCCGTGGGCCGGCCAACCCAGAAGCACCAGAGATGGTGACGAGGTGACTGCTGTTTTCAGCCACCAAGTTCTGGGGCAGTTTGGTGGCAGGAGACCACGGGAACGAGTTTGTTTCACTTTGTCTTGGGGCCTTTTCTTTCTGGTTCAATTTTGGTTGCATGTAAGATGTGTACAAGGTGGGAGGGCCCGGTGCCTCCATATCAGGGCGGCTCTCATACTCACAGAGGCACCGTGCTCCCCGTGGCTGCGGTGCCCCCGAGGAGCGCCCCCTGAAGGACGCTGCGGCGAGGGGCACACACACATCGGCACGCGTGCGGGCGTCTCTCCGGGTTTCCCACAGCGGGGCCCCAGGCGCCAGGGCTGAGGGGGCCTACACGCGGACGTCCCCGAACTCCCCCACGGGGGCCACGGTGCCTGGTGCCGCCGTCAGTGCTGCGTGAGACGGCGTCTCCCGACCTGACCACCCGGCACCGACCACCCTCGGGTCCGAGCAGGTGCCCAGCCTTGGCAGGTGTGCAGCCGCGCTGAGCCGGCTCCGCCCGCACCGTGCTCGACAGGGTTCTGCCGGGGATGCTCTGCCCCACTCCCCCCGGCTGGGACCTGGCGACAAACGGCTGCCCTCCCCGCCCCCACCCCCTTATCTCCGCGGCCAGCTTCGGGATCCGGGCAGCGGCCGGGGCCCGCCCTGCTGAGCCAGCCCTTCGCTGCCCCCGGAGCGCGGGACAGCGGTCGGAGTCGTGGCGGTGTGTTTGCTCAGCAGAACGAGAGGGGCCGACCGAGCGGCCTTTGTGTGGGTGTCAGCGGCCTCGCCAGTCTGAGCCTGCCTTTCTCCCGCTTAAATACCTCCAAATGCACCGGCGCGCAGAGGTCAGCCGATAGCGATCTGCAGGGGGAGAGATTTCCCGGCTGAGCGGCGCGGCCAAGTCGTGCCCTGCTGAGCAAGCGCCCCGGAGCCGCTTCCGCACCAGGGCCGGGCCTGCGGGCGACAGGCCGCGGCACAGAGGACGCGCAGCCCTGCTGCCTGGAAAAGTTTATTACGGAGTCTCAGAGCCGACGACGGCAGGTGAACACAATTCTCAATTTGGGACCCGAGGGCCACTGTAAACATCATCGAGCGTGGGGCGGTGTCACTAAGGACGCGGAGAGAAAGCCGTCAGGCCACCCGACGGCTTGGTGGTGTGAAAACCGAGTCCCCTGCTGTTTCATTTGAAGCTTCCGTTTTGAACCATTTGCAGGTACTCCTTGTGGAGCCTCTCCTGAGCTTCCAAAAGCTTCTTCAGCTTCTTGGCTTGCCCTTTGCTCAGCTCTTTGCCCTCGCTGTCATGTGTGGGCAGACCCTGGGGGACGGAGGGCACGGGAGGTCACCTGCACGCACCTGACTCCCGCTCCCGGGCTCACAGACTAGCGCTAGGACACGCCTGGGCGGGTACCCGCCACGGCGCACCAACCCCAGTCACCGAGAGGCTGGTCTGGGGGGCGCCCTCCTCCCACCCGGGGGCGAGGGCCACTGTTCCCTCTGGAGGCAGCGTGGCTCAGTCCTGATGGGACCGGCCCAAGCACAAGAACCAGTAAGGAAGACCCAAGGGGTCTAGCGGCAAAGCGGCCGAGCCCCGCCTGAAGGAGAAGCCCTGGGGACAGCGCCCTCGCCTCCTGAGTCGCGTTCCCGGCCAGCTCAGGAGCGACACCTTGTCTCGGTTTAGCCAGGCCACG
The DNA here is from genome assembly GCF_018350175.1 of Felis catus. Lineage (NCBI taxonomy): Eukaryota > Metazoa > Chordata > Mammalia > Carnivora > Felidae > Felis > Felis catus. The sequence goes on along the minus strand of NC_058377.1, from coordinate 113,046,650 downwards.
ACTCAGTGCGGCCGCCGCCACGGGGGGGAGACTCGAGGGGCCACAGGCACTGACCCCGGATAGCGCCTCCCCCGGACTGAGCCCCAGACAGAATAGCCGCTCGCCCGAGGCTGGAGATCCCCACCATTTAGGAGCCCAACGAGGTTCTGAAAAGACAAAACAGGGCTTCTTACGTTTTCATCAAACTTGGAGTATTTGTCAGTCTCTGACAAGAACATCTCACTGGGTGAGATCTTCATCTTGGCCAGTTTCGCCGCCTGCAACACAGACCCTCCGTCACCGCAGGCGAGCCCACGAAGGGAAAGGCGTGACCTCGCATCACTCCCGCCCAGCCCCGGGTTCAGAGAGCGACAGAAGGCGGGGCGGAGCGAGTCAAAGGAGGGACAACCCAACACCGAGCTTCGTGGTTTTTCTACGGAACGTCGAGAAGAAGCTCGTTCCGAACGATCACAGCGGCGGGAACCCGGGAGGGTGCCGCGGTGTGGGCGCGGGCGCAGGCCAAGGTGGGCCCGGCTGGGCCCAGGGAGGCACAGAGAACAGGGCTCGGGGTCAAAGTGTGCACTTCCTCCCAGGAGAGCCCGGGCCCCACACCGACGGCACGTGGTACCTCTTGTTCCTGTTTTTTCCTGGCGGCCCCCTCTTTCTTCTTCCTCTTCTCTTCTTCAACCTAGGGGGAGCAGGGGCCCCATGAGCCAAGTCTGCCCCAGGGCCTCTGGGGGTGGGAGGCGGAATAAAGCAAGTGCCCGCCACCCCCCACTGCCTGGACCGTGACCCGGCCCGACCCACGGAGGGAGCGGGGAGCCCTCGTTCATTTCCCCGCGGGGGTGATGCCCAGGGGCCGCGAACCAGCACACGTGACAAGGTCCGGGGTGCGGCTGACACGAAGGCAGAAGCAGAGCAGCGAGCCCGGCTGGGGGGCTCTGTCGCATGGGTGAGCGGGGACAGCATCGCGAGGGCCCAGAGAGGGTGGGGGCGGGGAGTTACAGGGCAGCAGGTGCCAGGACACAGGGCCCGGGCCAGGGAAGGGGCCCTGCAGGAGACAGGTGGAGGCCGGAAGCCCACCCCCACCCGTAGCCTGCGTCAGCGCAGGGCCGAGGGGGGGCGGCCCGGGAGCAGGGGCGGGGAGGGGGTCCCCGGGCCCGGGTGTCGGGTGGTGCCCGCGAGGACAGGCGCAGGGCCCCGGCTGTGCCACCGCCGACAGGAGGGAAGGGCAGGTTTGGGGAGTTGAGTCATGATACCGTCTGGGAATCTGGGGTTCTCAGGCGGGCGGCTGGGTAAAGGCAAGCGTGGGGCCAGAGAGAAGCGGGGGGGTCCCGGGAGGACAACCGTGGGACGGGGCGAGGTCAGGGGAGGGCCGGCGCAGCGGGCAGTGGCCCTACGGGAAGCTGCACCTGGGGCCGCGGCGAGAGCGCGAGCAGCAGCAGGCAGGGCCGCCCCCCTGCCGCCCTCAGCAGCAGAGCCGCCGTCTGCCTCTGTGCCCCACGAGCACCTGCACGGGCAGAGCGCCAGCGGAGCAGAGCGGGTAGGCTGACGCGTCTGCTTCCCGGCCCAGCCCGCAGGGATGGGACACAAGGCTGGGCCACGGGACGGGGCGGACACGGGAGGATCGGGGAGGGCCAGCTATCGAGAACCTGCCCTGGCTCCCTCGCCCCCTCGCCCCGCGGACCGCGCGCCCGGTCCCCCGGGTCCCCCATCACCCACCCCCCGCTTCCTGGACAGATGGAGGGGTGACTGGCGGGTCCCACCTCAGGGACAAAGGGGACAGCACTTCCGTAGGAGCAGGTACAGCCCAACACGTCAGCTGCGCTTTACTGAAAGGGACCTATTCTCCCTCAAACCCGGGAGGAGCTTTTTAAGAAGAGGGTCCTTCCTTAGAAGGCAGACCTTCCCGTCACTGCATCGCCCGGCGGTCACACGCAATTAGGTCTCCCCCTGAACACTCGCAGCCACGGGGCCTTAGCACAGGAGCTGGCGCAGCACAGGGCACACGAACGCCGCTGGTCTCGTGTCCCCGTAAGTCCGCAGAGGCTCCAGCACCACTCACCCGTCTCTTCTCCTCTCTCTCCTTCAGCAAGGTCTCTCTGTCCCCCCAGCTTGACCACGGTCGGCAGCCCTGAAAAGCCAAGTCTGTGAGACGGGGCCCGGCCTCCACGCCGGCCCACGCGGCCCTCGCGCCCCCCTCGCCGCTCGCTTCAACGGCCTCAACGTTAACTGTGACGCGGGAAGGCCTTGCCGCTCGTGACGGAAAGCCCAGAGGTCATAAGTAAGATAGGACAGGTCCCCTCAGTGTTTAAAATCTAATAATCTGCCAATAGTCAAGCCCAAACCCCCACTAAGTCGGAAGACACACAGTGAAACCGGAGGACAATCCCATAGGCTGTCTCCCGAGTGACACACAACAAGCAGGGGTGGCCGGTGGCCTTGCCGCCGAAATCAACGCCGGTCAAACGCAGGAGGTGTCCTCGACGGCCACAACCACAAATCTACAAGGCCGGCCCCCAGGGGCCACGGGGCAACCACTCCGGGACCCCTCCTCCCGTGAAACCCCAGCATCCTCTGACCCTGTCCAGAACTTTTTTAAAAAACAGCCCCCACCCAGCCTCCTTCCCTCCTGCCCACCCACCACCCCAGAAGCTCCTTACGACGGGTCCCCGGAAGCAGCCAGGGGGACCCACCTTCGTGATCTTCGAGCCGCACCCCGAGCTCGGGCAGGATGTCGTCCCGCAGGGCGTCGCTGAGCTGCAGGACCTCAGGGACTATGGACAAAGACAGCAGCTCAGTCAGACCAGACACAAGGCGCGCCCAGGACGCGGCGGACGGGCGCCTTCCTGAGTGCCGCAGAGGGAGCCCAGGCCTGGCACGAACGGGGGCCGCTGCCAAGAGTGGCCACGGTCTGCGCCCCTGCCCTAAGACGCCGATCAGAGGCAGGTGCTGTCTGAAGACACACAGGGCTGGTCCCAGGGACTCTGAGCAGGGCAAAGTCAGGGCCCGCCCCAAGCCAGGTGGGCAGCTGGCCCAGGGAAACTAGGTTTCCCTGAACAGAAAAGAGGCCCGGAGGGGCGCCCGGCGGGGGGCTCAGTCAGTTAAGCGTCCGACTTCGGGCCCAGGTCAGGATCTCACGGTTCGTGGGTTCGAGCCCCGCGTCAAGATCTGTGCCGACAGCTCGGACCCGGAGCCTGCTTCCGATTCTGTGTCTCCCTCTCTCTCTGCCCCTCCCCTGCTCATTCGTTCTCTCACTCTCTCTCTCTTAAATATTAAAACAAAAACAAACAAAACAAAACACAAGAAAAATAATAAATCACCCCAAGCACCTGGCCAACTGGGAAGGCATCCGGGAGTGCTGAGCCCCTGCAGCCCGGCACCATATTCCACGCTCCAGGACCCAGGGACCCAAGGCCACCCGCACGTCCTGCAAAGGCTCCTTGCACTCTTCACATCGCAGTCAGGCCCGGGGCAGGCCCAGCGGTGACGAGTCTAGGCTCCCCCAGCTCCCCCATCTCCCCTTGTTCTCGTGGTGAAACGTGCTCCCGTCCACACGCTCTCCCCCGCCCTCCACACGTCCTCGGGACTCCGCAAGATTCCAAGCCCCCACCAGCAAGAGCCAGAAACGGGCCTGGAGGTTGGGGTGGACCCCAGAGCTGCCGGCATTCTCAGCGATGCGGGAGGCCCAGCCAAGGGGCGCAGGAGGGCCGGAGGCCTGGGGGACAGGCACAGGTGCGGGTGACCCCTGCCTCGAGCACCACCAGCTCCATCCACTGCGGGCACGCCGCTCCTGGCCAGGCCTCAGCCCACCCCCCGGCGTGGGCCAGAGTGAGCAGAGGGCCCGGCAAGTCCAGGAGGAGGTACAGAGCCCGCCGTCCCACTGGCTTTGAAGTGACGCCCCGAAGAAAGAGCACAACACACCCTGACCCAGCAGATGGAGCGGGCAGGGGTGAGGTAGCCACCGACGTGGCCTTCAGACCTCAGTGGATGGTCCCTGCGGGTTCAGACGTTCTCAAAAACCTCCGTGTCAGTCTCTGTGAGTCCCAGAGGCAGAGCCAATGACCACAGGCTCGCTCCCTCCAGGCCGGGGACGGCGGCCTTTATGGTTTCTGCGGCAGCGGTCGCAGGGCGAGCCCGGCGGCCAGAGAGGCCCTGTTCCCAGGAGTGCTCAGTGCCGGGGCTGAGGCGGCAGGGAGAAGCAGTCCGTCTCCCTTGGGGGAGAAGAGCGCCTCGCTCAGGAGCTCCGCCGTGAGGACCTGACCTCCGTGAAGGACATTCGGCCGCAGTGACAGCCCCGCGGGTCGGCCGGTACCTGGGACCAGCCGCCCGCCAGGCGGGGCCGACGTTCACGTCTGTGAAGCGGGCACGCGCTGCCGTCCCTGAGCGCTCACAGGGTCTGGTGGCGCCGGGACACTCTGTCGTCCACAGCCAGGTCCCAGACCGGATCAGCTCACGCTCCCAGAATGGGCCGCCTGGCCCAGCCGCCACGCCCACCAAGTCCCGGGCCGGCCCAGCCCGCACCTGCGGAAATCAGCGCAGGAGCTGGGCTGTTACGGGCACGTCCGTCTCGGAAAAGGTCTAACGGTCACAGACCACAGAGCGAGGGTCTTCCGATGTCGGGACAGGCGTGCCGGGGGCCCGGCCTCGTCTCGCGGATGCACCACGGCCGGCGTCTGCCGAGTCCGCCGCCCTCCCCCCGCACCCGCCGGCACCCCGAGGCCCAAGTGGTTCTGCGTGCCCTGGCCGCGCCCCCGTGAGAGTAGCTGTGTGGGAAACCGCGCGCCGCCCCCCGCCCCTGCCCCCGTGCCAGCCCGGCGTGCCCGCAGCCTGCACTCACGCACTCCGCCTCGTCCCTCTCTGCCGCCCTGACCCCGGCCCACGGGCTCGCGCGCTGCAGAAAGGACAGGTGACGCACGGGCGGCGGTTCTGTGATCTCAGAGGACTTCCGAGCGGCCCCTGCCCACGAGTACGGCCACCCCCCGGGGCAGATTCCCTCTTCCGATGCCAGTCTGGGGAAAAGCCCTTTCAGCCTCCCCGGCACGGCTGATGGAACAACACCCTTCACGCTCGCTCCCTGCCCTTGCCCTGCCCATGCCCTGGCACCGTGAGGACAGTGGACCCCGGGCCGGGCGCTGAGCCAAGCTGACTGGACCTGGAAGGAGAGCGAGCCAGGGCCCGCACTCACCGCCACCAGCCGCCCGGTGGGGGGGGGGGGGGGGCGCTCCGCAGAGCTGAGGACAGCAGCCATCACCCCCACGCGAGACCTGCCCTGTGCACGCAGCTCGGACCCCCCCGGCTGGCTTTCTCCTCCGCCCTCTTCTGAGTCACGTGCTGACCAGGCCCCGGGGTCCCACAAGTCGCCAAGGTAAGACGAACGGCCCAATGAGAGGCACGGGGGCGCAGGGCCGGAAGGGACCCCTCCCCCCCCCCCCCCCCCCCCCCCCCCCCCCCCCCCCCCCGAGAAGATGCACAGGTGGCCGAGAAGCCCGGGGAAAGGTGGTCAACATCAAGTGCCGTCCCGTCGGGGAACTGTGCCCGTTGAGAGGGCCCCTCCCCTGCTAGGCGGGCTGGAGGGTGGCCATCGCCTTCGTGCAACCAGGGCAAACGAGTGGCCCTGACGAGACATCGGAACTCCCCCCCCCCCCCCCCCCCCCCCCCCCCCCCCCCCCCCCCCCCCCCCCCCCCCCCCCCCCCGCCCAAGGCTGGCAGGAACAGGAAACCGCGCAGCCGCTGCGGAACAGCTTGGTGGTTCTTACAAAGTCACACGTGCAGCAGCCACGGGACCCCCACGACTCCACTCCTAGGTCCGTCCCCAACCAGACGCTTGTACCGCGTGTCCCGAGCAGCCACGAGGTGGGAACAGCCCGGAAGTCCGCCAGCAGCGGAACAGACACGGCGTGGCGCGTGCACTCGGGTGGCGTTCCGTCCCGCCCGCACGAGGAACGCCGCCCCACACACGCTGCAACGTGGGGGACCCTCCGTGAGGCAAAAGAAGCCTCCGTGGCCGACGGCGACGTGCGGGGTCCAGGCCACCCCAGGCCACGGGGACAGAAGGCAGGCTGGTGGGGGCCGGGGGCTCACGGGTCACGGCCGCTCCTGCGGCCGGTGGGAACGTGTTGGGAACCAGAAGGAGGCCGAGCACGGTTGCACGACACGGGAAGCGCGAAACGCCAGCGGACTCGTTCACTTTAACGGCAGCTGGGTTTACTCGTGTGAATTTCGCCTAAGTTTTTTTTATTCTTAAAAAACAGGAAAAGTCCGGTTGGATACTTTTGAGGAGTTCGATAAAGCATTCTTTAAAGAAAAAAATGTATTTTTTTTTGTAATTTTAGAGAAAGTGTGCAAGTTGAGGAGAGGGGCACAGACAGAGACGGTAACAGAGGATCCCAAGCAGGCTCCGCACCAGCACAGGGCCCAACGGGGCCTCGATCCCACGACCCTCAGGTCACGGCCTGAGCCGAAATCAAGAGTCGGACGCCCAACCGACTGGGTCACCCAGGCGCCCCTTGATAAACCATTCTTAAACTAAACGTCTGGAAGCGCCAGGTCTCCACAGCTAACGTGACCTTCGAAGAGAAGCAGAGAGGGGCCTTGCCTCCGGGGTGGCTGGGGACAGGCGGGAGGACGGGGCGCAGACAGCACGACGGCCGGGACTCCGGGAGAGGCCCCGCCGCACTGCCTGCAACGTCCCCAGAGCGGAGCTGGGGCTCCGGGGCGAGCTGCAGCCTGGCTGCCGAGCCTGGGGCTGGGGCGGGACCCGGACTGGGCAGGGCTGTCATGTGGAGAAGGGGTGCAGGGAGGGCGGGGGCCGTGACTTGGGACGGCAGAGGCTGCCCTGAGCCCTGAGCGGCAGGGCAGCCGCAGGAGAGCCGCTCCCAAGGGTGTGACCACACAGGCTCGGCCCCCCGGCACCGCTCTTCCAGGGAGGAGACGGCCCCACAGCCACTGGAGGGCCCAGAAAAGGCGGGCCCTCCCCGGGTACAGCCCGGGGCACCCGGGCCAAGTGTGCCAGCCACAAGGACCTCGCGGCCCCTGTCCACTCTAAGGGGCTCCGACAGCAGCAGATTCTAGAAAAAGCGGGTTTCTGTCGCGGTCCTCCGTGAATGAGCAACGGCTCAGAAGCATTTTGTACGAACCCAGAGCGAGACCCCCCCCCCCTGCCCCGGTGCGAACCCAGAGCCAAGACCACCTACCAGCACCTCCCTCGCGGGCCCCTCCTGGCGTGGGGCTCAGAGTCCACAGAGCCCGGGCCCACAGGAAGGGGGCGTCCGTCGGGGCTGAAGGCAGAAGGAAAACCGTGGGCACGGAACAGGGAGGGCTCGGGAGGGGACACAAAAGGCCGTGGGAATCCCCCGGAGGACGAGCATTGAATGAACACGATGCGACAAGCACACAGGGGGTATTGCCCAGCCTCAAAAAGGAGGCAGACTCTGACGCCGTGGCATCTGTTGGGACACAGATGGACCTGGGAGACGCCAATGACACCGAGCGAGCGATAGGTGCCGGCACCGAGTCACAAGCGCTGAGGATTCCACGTGTACGAGGTCCTCAGAGGGACCAAGTTCATAGAGAGCGAAGGTGCAACGGTGGGCACCACGGCCGGCACAGAGGACGGAGGTTAGCATTTAATGGGACAGAGGGTCAGGTTGGGAGCATGGAAGGTTCTGGAGAGGATGGTGGGGACGGGTGCTTAACAGCAGGAATGTGCCTAATGCCCCTGAGCGGCGCACCTGCACGTGGTTAAGACGATAAATTTTACGTTACGCACCTTTTACCAAAAATGAAAACACAAGGGGGAAACGGCTCTTGTCCCCCCCACCCCCGCCCCGGGCCCCCCGCCGAGCTCTGACCACAGGCCCATCCCTGCTCTTCTGACTTCCCAATTTCCCAAGCCTCTCCTCGTCAGACACCCCCACACCCCATCCCTCCTGGCCAGGGCTGAGCTCTGGCCCTTTACTGGGGAAACTGTCTCCTACTCCTGTGTCAGGCAAACGCCTGGACCTGGGAGACTTGGCCGAGTGAATGAACCACGACCTACCCTGAGCCTCTCGCTCTGTCTCCACGGCCAGCCCAAGGTGCTCGACAAACAAAAACTCAGCACTTGCTGCTGCTGTCGGGTCGGGAGGGAGATGGGGTAGGGACGAGGGTGATGCCGCCTTCGGCCCGGAAGGCTTTTCCCCATCTGCGGACCGAGGTCCACAGGCCCCGGGTCTCTGGCTCGCGGACGGTTCCCTATCCGCAGGGCCCCGGGTCTGTGCGTCCCAGGTCATCGCCTCGGGTAGGATGACCTCTCTAGCCACCTGAGCCTTAGGGTCGCACGGCGCAGCAGGTGGGGAGAGCAATATAGCATACACACAACGACCCCCGTCCTGACTGGCCACTTGGCCTCGTCCATCTACCAGAGCAACAAACGTAACAAGCAGGAAGAAGCGGCCGAGGAAAAGCAACACCGAACCGTCCCCCAAGCCGGTCGACGGGCACCGCTCTCAGGGCCTGAGCAGGGACGTGGCTGGTCAGGGCTGCTGTGTTCAGCCTCCCACGGCCCTGGTTCCCCAGAACCTGCCGGGAAGGATGCCGTAAAGCCGGGGGCGGGGGGGGGGGGGGGGGGGCGGTCGGGCAGAAAAGCCCAGGCTGCGCGGCCCCCCGACAAGAACAGTCACCCTCAAACCCGAGGCACCAGCGCTGTCAATGCTGTTGGGCAAGTCAGCACAGGTGTTAGAGACAGAGGACCCTGCTTATTCAACTGGTCCAAGCGCCACGGCCCCGGCCTAAAGCCCTCTGCTCCCCACAAAAGCACCGTCAGATCCCGGCTCCTCCCCGAGGGGCCCGTGGCCTCGGTGGGGGGGGGGGGGGGGGGGGGCCCTCCCGCCCTCTTGCTCTGCCCTCCCCGGCACAGGCCCAGGCCTGCTCATTCCTCTTCACGGGGCTGCTTCCTCCAGAGGCTCCCTGGCCAGGCCACGCCGCTGGGCCCTCTGCCCGCTCCACCCGCAGGACACCCTGCCAGGACCCGCTCTGCGGGGGTGGCGGCCAGATGAGCTCCAGGTGGGACTTGCCAGCACAGAAAGGCCTGGGGAGGGAGCACAGCACAAGAGGTGACAGGAGGCATCTCCGGTGAGCGAGTCCAGCATGACCCCGGCGAGGCTCAAACCTTCCCGCTTTCCTTTCCACTCCGTGAAATGCCGAGCCTTGAGCCAGGCAGGTGAGTGTGAGCTCAGCCTGGCAGCCCCGGGCCCCGGCTCACCATGCCGGCCCCTGGCCGCCGATTCGGCAAGGGCGGAGAGGCGACCCGGCCTGGCAGCTCCCGGGAGGCTCCGCCCTCACCCGGCTGTCCTGCCCCGCGGGGACACTTGGGAGCTAGAGACGACGTGGCTGTCACGACTGGGGGCGCCGTGCTAACCCCCGAGCTCGCCCCCGCCGGGCCAGGAGGAACCTCACCTTTCTGCTCTCGGGCGATCTTCCGCACGCCTTCTCGGAACTCCGACAACACCTGCAGGTAGGGCATGACCGTGGACTCGAGCTGCGGAGAGAACGGTTTCGCTCAGAGACCAGCTCGGCCCGTACTTGAGGACGGGCTTCAGCACGCGCTACGGAGCCGGGCCGCCTGCACGCTGCCCGTGGCTCCGCTACCACGACCGGGGCCCGGCAGAGAGCCTCCCCTCCGGCCCGGCCGGACGGGCTCCACAAGCCGCACCGCTCAACCACTCGAGGGAGCAGCTCCGTCCCAGGCCAGACACACGCTTGTTAAGAAACACCCGTGTTCGCAGCGAAACTGTTCGACCCAGGTGAGTCTGCAAGATGGGCTGCCTTCGGAGAGGCCGCCGCCGTCCCCCTGGGCTGGGACCTGCGGCCACACGCGCTCCTGGGCGAGGCCAGCCGGCGCCTCTGAGGGACCGACCACCATCCACACGCGCTCGCACCCACTCCACGGCGTGCTCCCCGCAGCACCATGGAGGCGGCCACGGAACGCAAAGCCCGCCAAGGAAGGGAAGCCGACGACGGCAGAACCTGAACCAAAGAAGCTGATTTTATAAAAACCGCTTCTGGGGGCGCCTGGGTGGCGCAGTCGGTTAAGCGTCCGACTTCAGCCAGGTCACGATCTCGCGGTCTGTGAGTTCGAGCCCCGCGTCGGACTCTGGGCTGATGGCTCAGAGCCTGGAGCCTGTTTCCGATTCTGTGTCTCCCTTTCTCTCTGCCCCTCCCCTGTTCATGCTCTGTCTCTCTCTGTCCCAAAAATAAATAAACGTTGAAAAAAAAAATTAAAAAAAAAAAAAAAACGCTTCTGTTACAGCTTTCCTATTTTTCTAGCAGGCTTTTAAGCAAGGTCTCTCCCTGCCTCCTCACTAAGTCATTCGGCGGCTCGGTAACCCAAGCGATGACCAGTAAACTCGGAAGCTGGCTAGGCCTCTCCAGGCCCATTCCCGCACTGGGGCTGGGGCGTGGCCATCCTGCAGGGGAGGGGCCGGGCTTCTGGGGTTTAGGTCTTTACCTCCACCAGGCTGGGGCAGCTGTGGTGAGCCTCGGGGCAGAGGGGCAGGGGCCTCAGCCAGCACGCCTGGGGGTGCGTCTGGAGGAGGCGGGCCCTGGCGGTCCTCCCTGCTGCCTCAACAACTCAGGTCTGGAGCAGGTGCGCACCCTTCAAGTGCTGTAAGGTGCACGCCCGGCCCTGTGGCCTGGCAGCTCACCTGGCTCGTTCCCTGGGGCTGCTTATCCCAAAGGGCCCGCTGAGGTCACTTGGAAAGGCTCCCACACCACCACCGCGTTTAGAAGTATCTTTAAGGGGCGCCTGGGTGGCTCAGTGGGTTAGGTGTCCGACTTCCGCTCAGGTCACGATCTCGCGGTCCGTGGGTTCGAGCCCCGTGTCGGGCTCTGGGCTGACAGCTCAGAGCCCGGAGCCTGCTTCGGATTCTGGGTCTCCCTCTCCCCCTGCCCTCCCCTGCTCGTGTGCGCGCGCTCGCTCTCTCTCTCTCTCTCTCTCTCTCAAAAAAAAATAAACACTAAAAACTTTAAAAAAAGAAGTATCTTAAGTTCGAAAGCGGATGGTCTCTAATGTAGGAAGTTTTTTTTTTTCCTGGGAAATAAAAATCTGGTATCGCTGACACAAGAGAACGAAGCAGCTTGTGGGTTTCCTTTTCTGAAAAGCGCCAAACAGGTGGAGGCCCGGGGCTCAGGCAGGCCTTCTGAAGTCCGTTCTTGGGGAAACACCCCCAAGCTCCCCCGGAAGGACAGAG